>NC_141153.1:30948750-31297500 GCF_053477565.2 Lygodium microphyllum | reverse complement strand
GAGAATGTACCCAAGTATATAGAAAATAAGAAAAAAGTAACAAAGTACAATGTGTACATATCATTACAAAAGGACGAGGAATAGAAGTCATCTCATCCTATGCCCATCATCTTCCTAAGGAAATCATAACATTCCACTAGGAGACTTTTAGTGAGTAGATCTATAGGATTCTTATCAGTTGAGATCTTGAAAAGCTCTATCTACTTGTTCTCAACCACCTCTCTAATGAAGTGATAACAAACCTCAATGTACTTGGTCTTCGCATGAAAGATCAGATTACATGTCACAACTAAATAGCACTCATAGAGTTCAAATGCAATGAAAGAGTCATACCAAGGTCCACCACCAAACGGTCTAACCATAGGGCCTCCTTGTAAGCCTTAGTGGTTGCAATGTAATCAATCTCGGTAGTAGACAAGGCTATGCATTTTTTCACCATGGATATCCTAGAAACAACACCTCTAGCAAAAGTGAAGACATAGCCAAAGGTAGACTTCCTACTATCTACATGTCCTATAAATTAGGGTCTAATATATAGCCCACAACTCTAATATCTTGGCCACCATAGCAAATGCATATATCTATAGTGCCCTTAAGGTATCTCATGATACCCTTCACATCATCCCAATGTCAATTGTCCAAGTGTCATTATATAATGAGTCACAACTCCCACTACAAATGCTATGTTAGGTCTAATGGCTATTATGGTATGCATCAAGCTGCCCACTATGGATGCATATAGGATCTTGGCCAAGATGATCATCCAACTCAATATACTCCTCATGTGGCAAGTAGAGAAGTCCCTTAACATAATTTCATATAATGCACATACCAAGTATTTGAGAGGTATACCCCATGTCATTCATCTCAAAGCTCTTCTTAAGCTAAGTCTTGAAAGTATCCAGCTCATCATGAGCACTCCCAACAATCAATAAGTCACCAATATATAACACCAAAATGATAAGGCTACCTGCCATCAACGGCCTTCTTCATGTAAAGATACAAATCCATATTACTATGGAAATAACCATGTGACTGCATAAGGGCATCAAACTCATGATACCATTCCCCAAGTGCTTGCTTGAGGCCATAAAGACTCTTCTTCAACTTACACACTAGGTGTTCTCTACCCTTTTCCTCAAAGCCCTTAGGCTACTACATATACATGTCCTCATATAGTCCCCATGAAGGAAAATTATATTTACATTCATCTAGTATATGTCTAGATCCATCTGTGCAACCAAGGCTAATACCAAGCGTAGAGTAGTCACATAGAAGAAAATATCTCATCAAAGTCAACTCCCTTTTCCTATTTGAAATCCTTAGCAACCAATCTAGCCATATATATTGGCTTTGGATGACAAGGGATACTCTTCAACTGTATATCCACATGCATGGCAATACATGTTTTCCATTGGGCAAAGGAATGAAATCTCATCTATGGTTCTTTTGCAATGATTCATACTCATACTACATGGCTCTCTCCCAAGAGTGAGTATCACTTCTATGTATAGCCTCCTCATAAGTGAGAGACTCACCAACATCTATTACCATGACATGATGCATAGAGGGCTCAAAAAAATCAAGAGGACATGAGGCTCTGGTGGAGCGTCTCTAGCTATGGGACTAGTACAACCTCTCCTCTCTGTCTAACTGAAGGTAAGTGAAAGGTGGAAGTATGAGCAAAAGCAAGAAGAGTACAAGAGATATTGAGATTCAAACAAGAAGAGAGAGACTAGTATGTGGAAGCTCTAATAGTCACAATGTATGGCATGTCTTCTCTTATTCTATTTGTCACTAAAAGAATAAAGAATAAAGTGAATGTGATGGGCCCTTTCCACCTACAATGTACAAGTTTGTAGGTTTGTATACAAGTAAATCTAGGTGGCTAGGCACAGGAATCCTTTAACCCCCAGCAACCTTCCACTTAAAGGTGAATGTGTCTCTCAGAGTAAAAGAAAAAATGAGAAAAATACAATATGTACATAGAGTTCAATAGGATGAAGAGATACATCATTTCATCTCACACCCATCAACTTCCTAAGAAAGGTATATCGTTCCATTGGGAGACTTTTAATAAGAAGATCTATAAGATTCATATCCATAGGGATCTTGACAAGCTCAATGGACTTGTCCTCTACCACCTCTCTAATGAAGTGATAGTGCACCTCAATCTCCTTTATCTTCTAGAAGACTATATTATGGGCCAACTAAATGTCACTCATCAAATTTGAATGCAGTGTAGGAGTCATAGTCATACCAAGATCTACAACCAAAAAACCTAACCATATGGCCTCCTTGTGCCAGCCTCAGTGGTTGCAATGTACTTAGCATTAGTAGTAGACAAGGCCGTGCATTTCTACCCCTTGGACCTCCAAGAGAAAGTATGTCTTGTAAAGGTAAAGACATACCCAGAGGTGAACTTCCTACTATCTATGTCTTGCATAATATGAGTCAATATAATCCATGACTCTTGCATCATGGCTACCATAGCAAATGCACACATCTACAGTGCCTTTAAGACATCTCATGATACTCTTCACTGCGTCCTACTTTGCCTACCAAGTGTAGCCATATAATGTGCCACAACTCCTATTGCAAATACTAATGTAAGGACAAGTGACTATCATGGCATATATCAAACTACCCATTGCTAACACATATGGAACCTTGGCCATCTTGGCCCTCTCATCATCTAATTGCAAACAATTGACAACTAACCTTCACATGACAAGGTAAAGAGAACAATGAATAGGTTTATCATCTTACATATGAAATTTCCCAAGTACTATATGTATGTATTCCTTCTAGAACAAGTAGAGAAGTTTCTTAGAGCCATTGTGTGATGTGCATATCCAATATGTGTGAGGCATGTCCCATGTCTTTTATCTCAAATCTCTTCTTCAATTAAGTCTTTAAGGCATCCAACTTAGCATGAGCACTCCCAACTATAAGCATATCATAATCATAAAGCACCAAGATAATAAAGATACTATCATGGGCCTTCTTCGTGTATAAACACGGATCCATATCATTGCAAGAATACCCCTATGAATGCATGAAAGCATCAACTTTATGGTACCATTCCCTAGGTGCCTACTTAAGCCCATAAAGACTTTTCTTTGATTTGCACACTAGGTGTTCCTTGCCTTTCTTTGCAAAGCCCTTAGCTATTGTATATAAATGTCCTCATGCAAGTCCTCATGTAAAAAAGTCATCTTAACATCCATCTTATAGAGATCCAAATCCAACTGAGCAACCAAAGTCAAGACTAAGCATAGGGTAGTCATCTTGACTGCATGAGAGAAGAACTCATCCAAATCAGCTTCCTTTTCCTACTTAAGGCCCTTTAGCAACCAATCTAGCCTTATATGTTGTCTTAGGGTAACTAGGGGTACCCTTCAACTTGTATACCCACTTGCATGGTAATGTACACTTCCTATTAGGCACGGAAACTAAGTCCCATGTATGAATTTTTTTATAGCAAATCAAACTCAAACTACATGGTCCTCTCCTAAGAATGCGAATCACCTCTACATATAGTCTCCTCATAGGTAAGTGGCTCAGAAAGTCACTCACCATGACATAGACCATAGGAGGGCTCATAATGATTATGAAGATGTAAAGCTTTAGTAAGCATCTTAAAACTAGGTGTGGGGATGATATAACATGTCCTCTCTATCCAAAATTATAATCCTACACAATAGATGGATCCTAGGCCACTACGTCATCAACAACTGCAACAAGTTGTCTCACTAGGGCTAGTTGTATTGTGACAAGCTATCTCACTGAGGTTGGCTATATTGTGACAGGAGTCTCCTCCTAAAAGATCACCCTACATACCTCAATCACTTGCTCTAGTCTCATATGCATATTTTCCTTATGGAAAATCTCATGGCTATGGATAACCTTCCGAGCCTATGGCTCCCAAAGATGAAAGCCTATCTCGCCTACATCCCCATATCCAAGAAATATGCATTTGATAAACTTTAGATCCAACTTATTGCACTTATATTTAGGAATATTGCAGAAAGCCTCACATCTAGAGACTTGTAAGTGTGTATACAAGGGAGGTTTACCAGACCATACCTCCTTGGCAACTCTACCACCAAGAGTAATGCATGAGGATCTATTAATGAGATGCATAGCAATAGTAACTACCTCACCCCAAAAGTATTAAAGTAAGCCTGCTTGAGTAAGGATAGCATGAATTCTTTTCTAAATATTCATGTTCATACTCTTTGTAATACCTTTCTAGGGTGGAGTGTATGGGTAGTCCATTGATGCTTAATACCACTCTCATCACATAGTTGCTCAAAAGTCTTAGATACGTATTCACCCCATTAATAGACCATCAACATTTTTGCCTATACCTAGACTAGTTCTCAATCATGGCAAGAAAGTACTAAATTGTACGTAAATTATCCAATTTCTTGACTGTGGAACCCATTTTTAAAATAAGGTAATTAAAAGCATGACTGAAGCATGGAAAATTACGCATAACAAGAAGACCCCCTAAAATCCGCAAGCAAATGGACAAGTCGAAAGTACCAATAAGCAGCTTGTGGGTATCATATCCAAGATAGTCTCCGAAAAGAAGCGGGACTGGGATACAAAATTACATGTGGCAATTTGGGCGTATAATACGATGTTTAAATGAGCCACTGGCCACACCCCATTCAAATTAGTTGATGGGGAGGATATTGGGGGTAAAGGCGCCTCTACCTAGTTGCACGTGTATTACTACACTGACAGTCACCGCACTACACACTGCAGGTGGCGGGCGCCCATCACCGTCACTTTATTCTTTATTCTTTTAGTGACAGTTTGAATAAAGGAAGGCCCGGTCACACATTGTGACTGTTGGAGTTCCCATTTCTAGTCTCTCCCTTTCTTGCTCTTACTCTCCCGCCATAGCTCTCAAGTCCAACCTTCGATCCGTCGCTCCCTTTCAATTGGTATCAAAGCTTTGCTTTCCGACTCTTGAGCTTGGTTTGTGGCATTCTCAGCATCCCATCGACTCCCTACTTGCATTGGGTCTCCTTCCCGGCAGCCATATCCGACTCCTTCGAGCTCCCGTCAATCCTCGGCTTTCCGAGCACCTTCCCGGCATTGTTGGGCACCTTTAGGGCATTACATCAAAGGTATTTGATCATTTTCTTCAGGGTTTACTTCAGTTCTCAGGTCTCACAGGCTGTAAACAAGATTGGGACAGCCACTGTTGAAGATCCCTTGCTTCATATCTCACTTGCCTTTGAACAAGACTTGCTGGAGCTTGTTTGAGGCCTTCCTTGGCTTTAACCGGACCCCTCTGAAGCTTGGCCACCATTTTTTTGCAGCCCCAGGATCAACATTTACAGTTGGTGGAATCATGCAGCCCTCCCATATGTGTCTTCGGCATTGACAATCACAACAGCAGCTCTGCCCCTCCATTAGCACTTGGAAAGGCTCGTTTCGGGCATATGAACATGCTTTGATGCTTGGTTTTGATGGTTGATGTGTTGGCATAGCATTTGGACTGATTTAACACTATTTTTGGACTGCTATAATAGTCCACAGGCAGTTTATGACAGTGTTACACTGACATTTGATACTACAGCTTGTTTGGCATTGTCATTTGATGCCCGATTGGTCCCGTTTGATGCCCGGATGTTAGGGGAATGTATGCCTATTGTTTGGCAACCATTTGGGGCTGATTTTGGTGCTGAAATTCTCAGTTTTGAACAGTAAATCACTGTTGTATACAGTTGGGCTGAAGTCATTTTACTCATGTATACTTATGCCTATGCTTTTTGGGCTATGTTTCAGACATATATGGTGATATATTGATACTTGGGGCTCGACATAGAGCTTGGTTTTGAGTCGGGATCATTGGTTGAGCTTGAGCTCACTTTACAAAGCATTTGGATGCTCTGTCTTGGATGTACTTATGGCATGTATGTTGCTTATGTCTGACCGGTCTTGACATGCTTAGCCTATGCCATTACTACACGCTAGTTACATTGTTTGGAGCCTATTGCTACTGGAGCTCGGTCTACCTTGGATTCTCGGATCTTACTTGAGCTATTTATTGGCTTGCCAGAGTTGTATCTTGGGATGTACTTGATGTCTTACATGCTTATGGATGCTACATATGGATGCTCTACTGCCTACATGTTCAGGATGTACTATTGATGTATTGTCTTGGACTTGTGTCATTGGCACTGTGTCTTACCTTGGCTTGAGCTCTTGAGCTTGTATATATGGCTTTTGTGCCAGTGGAAGTATTCTTGAATGCTTATCAAACATTGAGTAGGTGGTACTTTTATGCATTGAGCCGTTACATGCTATTGAGCAGTTACAGACACTTGAGACTTTGGGACTTCTTACCTTTTGGGATGATACATCATATGTCTTGGTTCACTGTATGCTTATGAGCTAAGTCTCAATTTTGGATCCGTATCTTTGTTAACTAGCACCTACTTGTGTCAAGTTTTGGTAGTGGCAGGAACACTTTGCCCCGTTGCCTGGGGGGTGTGCCTACTCATTGGCATATGTTTGTATGACATACTTGGGTGTTGGATTCATGCTTATCGACCGTCATATGCTTATGCTATACCCGCATGATGCCTGCTTTGGTCTTGGCAGTATCTTATTGCCTTGGGATCCGATTTTGGCACTGTTAGCTCTCTTTTACTAAAATCTGAAATTTATTACAGCAAGCATATATGTATGGACTGACATGGATTTTTCATGCTGAAACACTTTGAAATGTACTCTCACTAGTACTTGGTGGGCAGTAGCTTTGGTTCCACTTTCTTCGCAATTTTTCTCGATTTTGGTGATTTTTTTGTCATTTTCTGCACTCAACAGCAAGCAGTTTTGAACTGCCTACAGTCTTCCAGCCTGCATTATGGTGAGTTCGTCCACTGATCATGCTATTTTCAACATCACTAAGCTTGATGGTACGAATTACTCTTATTGGAAGAGACAAATTTGTCAGGTGTTGGTGCAGAAATCGTAGATCAAACCTTTGAGATTAAGCGGGCATCCACCTGCAACTATGCCAGATGAGGAATGGCTTGAGCTTGATGAGTTATGCAAGTCCACTATTGTATTGTCTCTCACAAAACAGATTCACTATAATGTCTTTGAGGAAGAACAGAGTGCATGGTAGTTGTGGGAAAAGATCAAAAATCTCTATGACAAGAAAAGTCCAGCGACTCAGATGTATTGGCTGAAGCAGCTTATGGATCTACGCATGAAGGAGAATGTGACTATGTCTGCTCACTTGAGCCGGTTCCATGCTATACTCAAGAATTTGACTTCATAGGACATCACTTTTGCAGAGGATGTCACTCCTCTTTTCTTACTTGGTAGTCTTAATGAGTCATGGGATGTATTCCGCACTGCATTATGTGCCTCTACTGCTACCTTGAAATTATCTGATGTTGAGAGTGCTCTTCTACAAGAAGAGGTTAACCTTAAGAATTTGGATGCCTCTCGTGTGTCTCATACTATGACAGTTAGAGGCAGGAATGATGGATATGGAAAGCATGGCAGTGGTAGTGGCCGTGGACGGGATTCTCAGAAATCTCAGTCCAAGTCTCTTGGGAAGTCACATAGCAAATCGTGTGGCAGCAATGCAGATGTTACTTGTCACCATTGTGGGAAAAAGAGCCATATTAGGCCACAATGCCATGAATTGCACAATGAAAGGCGCAAAGATAAGGGGAAAGAAAAAGTGCAGGATAAGTCTTCTGATCGCAGCATAGTACCTGCAAAGTCCAGTGTTAAAATTGAAGAGATCAATGTTATGCAGTCTGAGAATGTCAATGATGATGATTATATCCTAGCAGCTTCTTCTAGTGCTTCGCAGATGATAGAGATACACTATGTATGCACAGTGTTGGCTCTTGGACTCAGGTGCATCCTTTCATGTGACACCTTGTCGAGAGTGATTTCATTCATATCGTACTGTTTCGGGTTCTGTGCGCTTGGGTGATGACAGCTCTCTTGATATTGTGGGCATTGGTTATGTTAGGCTGCAGTTTTCTTTTGGCAGCAGTTTTGTTATGCAGGATGTACGTCATATACCTGCTTTGATATGCAGTCTCATGTCAATTGGACAGCTTGATGACGCAGGATATCATGTATATTTTGGAGACTCTGCATGGAAGATCACTCGTGGCAGACTTGTGATTGCGAGAGGTGCTAAGGCTGGCAGTCTCTACCCCTTGATTGTATTAGCTTCTTCCCTTGATCATGTTTTGTCTGTGGGTTCTATCCCACATGTATCTCTTTGGCATGCCCATTTGGGCCATATGTCTTTGAAGGGAATGAAAATGATTTCTAGTTTGCAGTACTTATCGCCCCTTGATTATGCATGTTTTGATTCATGTGAGCATTGTCTTTATCGTAGGCCGACTAGGTCTATGCATAAGAAGTCTGGTAGGCCACGCATGAGTGAGCCCTTGGCATTGGTACATTCGGATGTCTGTGGGCCCATGCCTTGTCAGTCTATGGGTGGTGCAAAGTATTTTGTTACGTTCATAGATGATTTTTCACAAAAAAATTGGGCTTATCCCATTAAGCTGAAATCCGATGTCTTGGCTGTGTTTCAGAGATGGCTTGCATTGGTTGAGAACCAGTCTGGGTATAGGCTAAAATGTCCAAGGACAGATAATGGGGGTGAGTATGTCTCACGTGCTTTTGAGCAGTTATGTGATGAGAGGGGTATTAAGCGTCAGTTGACCGCCCCCTACACCCCCCCCAGAATGGTTTGGCTGAGCAGATAAATAGAACCATCCAGGAGCGTGTACGCAGTATGCTTAGCCATGCAGACCTACCACAGAGCTTTTGGGCTGAGGCAGTTAGTACAACTGTGCATGTCATAAATAGATCACCCTCTAGTGGTTTGGATTTCCAAGTTGCAGAGAAGGTATGGACTGAAAAAACTCCCTCTTATGTGCATCTCCGTGTCTTTGGATGTGAGGCATTTTGCCATGTGCCCAGGGATAAGAGAAGTAAGCTGGATTCCAAGAGTGTCAAATGCATTTTCCTTGGTTATGGGGATGCATGCGAGATGGGTTACCATCTCTAGGATCCGCAAGCGCGGAAAGTCATCCGCAGTCATGATGTAGTCTTCCATGAAGACAAAGTGCATAGGCAGCGCGAGAGAGTTGTTGAGATCCACATGGTCATATTTCAGGAGGAGTTGAGAGCTCCCGCATAGCCAGTTGGAGAGCCTACAGTTGCAGCAGATGCTCATGGTCAAGGTGTTGGACAGGCAGCTGGGCAGGTAGTAGAGTCTACTGTGAGACGATCTACTAGAGACAAACATCCACCTAATAGATTTCAGCCCTCGAAGCATTATGTCTTGATTACAGATGCAGGAGAGCCTTTCATCTATGATGAGGCTATGCGCAGGGGTGGTAGTCATTCCTGGGAGAGGGCTATGCAGTCTGAGATAGACTCCCTGCATAAGAATGACACTTGAAATTTGGTTTCCTTGCCTACGGGCAAGAAGGCTTTGCCATGCAAGTGGGTGTACAAGCTAAAAAGTACCCCTGGACACCCCAAGTCGGCATACAAGGCTAGATTGCTAGCAAAGGGTTTTAAGCAGGAGCATCATATGGACTTTGACGAGATCTTTTCTCTTGTGGTTAAGATGACCACCCTGCGCTTAGTCTTGGCTTTGGTTGCTTAGCTTGACTTGGATTTATACCAGATGGATGTCAAGATGGCTTTCTTACATGGGGACTTGCATGATGAGATTTATATGGAGCAGCCTAAGGGCTTTGCAGAACCTGGTAGGTAGCACCTAGTGTGCAAATTGAAGAAAAGCCTTTATGGCTTGAAGCAGGCACCTAGGGAGTGGTATCAAAAGTTTGATGCCTTTATGCAGTCACAGGGCTACAGTCTGAGTGCTATGGATCCGTGTCTTTACACGAAAAAAGCCCGTGATGGTTCTTTATTGATTTTGGTACTCTATGTGGATGATATGCTGATAGTAGTAGGGAAAGCTCATGATGAGCTAGATGCTCTTAAGGCTCAGCTCAAGAAGAGCTTTGAGATGAAAGATCTGGGGCAGGCCGCTCACATACTTGATATGCGCATTAGACGCAACAGGCATCAGGGACTCCTCTACTTGTCACAGAGGGAGTACATTCATAAAGTCCTTGAGTGCTTTCGCATGCAGGATGTAAAGCCTATCGTCCATTGCCTTCTTATATGAAGGTATCACAGGTTGATTGTCCACAGACAGATGAGCAGAGGGCCGAGATAGCCAAGATTCCCTATGCATCTGCAATGGGCAGTCTTATGTATGCCATGACAGCCACTCGTCCAGATATTGCCTTTGTAGTTGGTGTTGTGGCACGCTATATGGCTACACCTGGCAAGAAGCATTGGGATGCCGTGAAGGGTATCATGAGGTACCTGAAGGGCACTGCAAATATGTGCATATGCTATGGCAGCCAGGATACAGGAGTCGTGGGGTACACTAACTCTGATTATGCAAGACATGCAGATAGTAGGAAGTCCACTTCCGGCTATGTATTCACCTATGCTGGAGGTGCTGTTTCTTGGATATCCAGGGTGCAGAAATGCATGGCCCTTTCTACTACAGAGGCCGAGTATGTTGCAGCCACTGAGGCTTGCAACAAGGAGGCCATTTGGTTGGGTCGTTTAGTTGCTGACCTTGGTATTGATGCTATCCCTACACTGCATTCGGATTCTATGAGTGCTATTCAGTTAGCCAAGAATCTGGTCTTCCATGCGAAGACAAAACACATTGAGGTGAGGTATCACTTCATACGTGGGGTCGTTAAGGACAAGTCTGTTGATCTTGTCAAGATCTCGACTGACTGGAATCCTGCAAATCTGCTCACAAAAAGCCTCTCTACAGAGCGCTTTGCCTTCCTCAGGAGGTTGATGGGCGTTGGATGAGATGACGTCTTTCCTCATCCTATTGTACATGTATATATGTTGTATTGTCTTTTTTCTTTTTCTTTTCACTCCTCACTGGGGCAGATTCGCCTTTAAGTGGGAGGTTGTTGGGGGTAAAGGCGCCTCTACCTAGCCGCCCGTGTATTACTACACTAACAATCACCACCACTGCATACTGCAGGTGGTGGGCGCCCGTCACTGTCACTTTATTCTTTATTCTTTTAGTGATAGTTTGAATAAAGGAATGCCCAGTCATACATTGTGATTGTTGGAGTTACCATTTCTAGTCTCTCCCTTTCTTGCTCTTGCTCTCCTGCCATAGCTCTCGAGTCCAACCTTCGATCCATTGCTTCCTTTCAGAGGAGTGTGTATTGCCCTTAGAAATTGAGTTTCCGACCATTAGATTCACAATCAATCATTCTCTGGTGGGTGATCAAGATGCCCTATTTGAGCGATTTATGACTATAGCCTACTTGGATGAGCTCAAATTGCAGAGTTTGTTACACCAAGAGGTAGCTAAACGTTGGATGAAGCGATTGCATGATCTGAAAGTGAAGAAATATACTTTTAAAAAGGGGTAGTTAGTTCTATATTACGATGCGCGTAGAGAGCTATTTCTAGGGAAGTTGGAACCTCGATGGGATGGTCCTTACAAGATAGTTAGGATAGGTAAAAATAAGTCCACAGTTCTATTACCTGATCTACAAGGGGTGGAATTTAAGAATAAGATTAATCTTAATAAGATTAAACCTTATTATTTCTAAGTATGCTAATGCAGAAAAATGCATTGCAGGTCCATGCTGGGGTTGATTTGAGACTTGCAGGAGTGCTTAAATTGGTTGATGAGGCGGTTAATCCCTTATTTGGAGCACCCATATCTCAAGCAAAGATATCATCAGGGGAGGCTTATCTGGTGGAGCAAGGGATATAAAGTGATTGAGCAAGAAGATAGTACCTTTGTGTGGGAAATTAAAGTTTTTTGCCATCACTACTTACAAATCTTGACAAGCATCCCTGTTGAGTTTAATGAAGAAGGTGCAATGGAGCCGTACGTTCATCCTCTAAATATGTTGAACTTTGACTATCATAATTACGAATAGGGGAGTTCTTGATGGCTGGCTAAGTAAACCCATTATGGACGTATACATTATACTTTGATGGAGCATCCAGGGGCCCTAATAGAAAAGGAAGTGTTGGAGTAGTTATCTGAGATCCCTAACATAGAGTTACAATGAAATTAGCTGCTTATCTTGGGGTAGGATTCACTAACAACATGGCAAAGTATAAAGCCCTGATTATGGGATTGAATATTACTAAGAAAGGTGGTATTAGGCAGTTGTTAATATAAGGGGATTCCCAGTTGATCTTAAATCAACTCAGTGGGACATGCACAGTCCGGAATCCTCTCCTTCGTATGTATCATCGAACTGCTATAACCCTACTTGATGAATTTGAGAGCATATCTCTTCAGCTCATTCCACGTTATTGGAATCAGATTGCGGATTCCTTAGCTAATTTTTCTTATGAAGATGACCTCTTTTTCAACTGTGGTCCTAGTTCGGATGTTGCTATTGATACTGAGATAGGACCTTGTTGCTTGTGGGGGATGTTATCAGACCATGCATTATATGGCAGGCGATGGTTGATATGGGTGATGCAAAGAGTAGTCGAGACCCATCTACCACTATTATCTTGGACCCATAGGTTGATCAGATGACATGTTATATGTACGTCTCTTGCTATATATGCAGGAGGTATGGGCCATAACTTGATGTATTTAGTTTAGGGCTACAAGCCCTATTTTTCTCCTTGGAATGGAGCGTATTTGCGTATATCTGCCTTCTTCCAAGGAGGGATCTCTATGAGCTGTTTTGTTTGATTTCGTTAGGCCAAGAGGGCTAGTTGCTTTAAGTAGTTAATGTTTGATTTCTTTAGGCCAAGAGGGCCAGTTGTTTTCGGGTTTTAATAATCTATCTCTTTAGGCCAAGAGGTCCAGTTAGTTTGCAGTGAAATGTGCTATTTCTTTAGGCCAAGAGGGCCTTATTTCTATTTGGTGCAGATACATTTAATGCTTTGTTGTTTTAGTGATTGCGCCATACAGGTTGACGAAGTCGCTGGAGGGAGCCTTTGCTGTGAAGGAGCTTTTTGTGGCCATTCCAGGTGGTTTCGTCCCCTTTTCGAGTTTTTTCCCTTAAGCAATTAATGATATATGTGCGGGTGAGGGTTACTTTCTTTTGTTTGTTGGGGACCGGCACTTGAGGCATGAAGTCCCAGGTTTAGGTTAGGTATGTTTGGGGGAGGTTTGAGTAGTCATTGCCTCCTGCAAGGCATTGTCAAGCATTGAAAGACTTGTTTTAGATGGGAGTTCTAATGGCCCTGTTCTGCTAACCTGCTAGGCAGCCATTCTAGGAGTTTCTGTTAGTTGTGAAGTAGTTAGAGAAGCCTATTAAAATACTAATGGAAAGAGACAAAACCCTAAAGATCTGAAAGACAATATATGAATATACGGAGGTGTGTAAAAAGGGGTTTTAACCCCTATAAAAATAGAAAAGGAAAGAAAGAAAAATCCTTGAGCTGTTGTTTATCGCCTTGCGGAGGCCTGGTAGGTTCCTGGGGATGAGACAAGATCTGGGGCTGATGCCTTGCCCTTCCTTGGGGTGACATCTTGCCATAAAAGAAGAAAATAAAAGAAGGTTGAAGCGAAAATAAAAGTGAGCGTTAGAAAAGGATTAAGTGTCGCCTTGCGAGGGCTTGGTAGGTTCTTGGGTACCGAGACAGGACCCGAGGCCGATGCCCTATTCTCCTTGGATCACTACTCTCAGCTCCCTCCTTTTTACATGCCCGAGTATGGAAAAATAAAAGCCTAAAAAAAGAAATGTGCTAAAAGAAAATATTTCTTGATCAGGAGTCATCACCTAGTAGGAGCTCCTGGTTAAGTTGTCCTTAGTTAGGTAGGTAGTTCAGAGCCGGTTAGTGACTAGCTTCGGGCCTTCTATCAGACTATGCTAGACCTACTCCTCGTGGATTTCATGCCTTGGTTTTGACAGGGGGTAGGGTATGAGCTATGATGTGTTGTGTTGTGTATTTTTTGTATCAGCTTGATGCTCCTTTTTGTTGTTTATGTGCAGATCTATTCGTGAGATTCGACGGGCTGAGTTGCCCTATCCCATGGTCGCCAATGACAGATGATTTTTGATGCCGATAAGTGCTTAAAAATAGCCAAAATTTACAAATTATAGGGAAAATTTTGATTTTGTCGAAGGCGACGGTGGCAATCGGTACAATTTTAAGCGGCAATGCCCGAAAAAAGTGCTTAAAAGAGCCACTAGACGGCGGTCGGAGAATTTTCATAATTTTTTGGCATGATAGATGAGACCCTAGGAGATGCTTGGTAGTGGAAGACTTCAAGATGAACGCCCAAGATTTTTCAGACCACGATTCGAGTACTGGACGTGGAAGAGGGAGTGCCCGGAAGGCCAAAGGCCAAAATGCCAAGTGGGAAAGGACTTTAGGAGAGTCCAAAGGGTGTGACACTTTGGGGGCTCCCCCAAAAATCAAAAAACGTGAGTGGTGGGGGGGGGGGGGGGGGAGGGGGAGAGGGTTCGTTTTTTTCTCACGCAGGTAAGAAAGAAGGTGCCATGCAACGAAATGGAGGAGAGATGGGTTATGGGGCCAGAGAACAACCCTCCCAACTAATCTTGGGTCTATTCTTCTTCCTATCTTTGCTCTCCATCGCTCTAATCCACTCCTCCAATGGCTGCTAGCTGTGGAGATGCAGATCTAGTCTTTCTCTCTCCTCCATCTCTCTCCTCTAAGTGGTGGTTTGCATGCAAGAAATCAAAAAGAAGAGGGGCTAAAGGATGCTTGTCCAACTGTGATTGGATTGCTTCAAGATGAAGAGAAGGCTAAGGAAAGAGGTTCAGCACTGAAGAATGGTTGTTGGTTGGTCCATGGGCTGTCTAAAATAATTATTAAAAAACCCACAACACGCAAGACACACGGTATGCTCCAATTTTATAAAGAAATAGGTTTGTTTTTGTTGTTTCATGGTCCAAATGTTGTTCATATGCAATGAACTTTTGTTTGAATCTTGTTTGCATCATGTTTGAGGGTTGTAACTATAAAAATACAGAACCCGTAATGATTTAGAGCCATTATGAATTCTTTAAAACCCGTAAAATGTCATTTTTCAATGGAAATTAGTGGTTTTTTCGATTTTGAGTTGGGAGAAAGGAGTGAAAATGGGATAAACTTAGAGAAAATATTAAGTTTCAGTAAAAATAATAAGCTAACACAAATAAATCAAAAAATACCTATTTTCTATGAATAATAAATAGAAAAAATAGTGAAAATAGAGGAAATTAGGGTTTTTACGCTTAAAAAAAATGGAAAAATAAGATTTATGTGCGTGAATGTTTGTTGAGGTTAAAGCATGAGGTTAAGCCTCAGTTTGGCCTCATCCTTTGTGTTATAGTACGTGTTTATTATTTTTTTACATACAAAAATGACACAAAACAACCATTTACACCTATGCACCGTAGCAACACCGAAACTGTGAGGGGAGAGGAAGTTTGTGCGATGATCTAATTGCTAAAAAGATACAAATTCTGATTTCACTCTTTATGCATAGCATTTAGGGATCGTTCCATAATTAAATATAGGCGACTAGTAGCACGGAAGTTCCGGTGCTAGTCCCTAAAACAGCGCAGCAAGTAACGCTTAGTTAAAATTCATGAAAGGGTTGTTTTTCACACCTCACATGGCTGGTTTTTTAATCATAAAATGGTTGTGCACAATCGTCATACACCTTGCATCAAGCATGTCGCGTGGTATCTCCTGGAATGCATTGCAATTGATTGATAAACTTTGACCAACACTGAGAGGACATGAAACCCAAGTTGTAGGTTTAGACGGGTGCTTCCGTTGGGAAAAGTTTTGTGAGGCAAATCAAAATCTCCTGGAATGTTGAATTATGAAAGAGTGGAGTTTGTGCGAATGTTATATGTGTTAGCGATGCATCTTGGGGCTGATCTGCGAGGTGTAGGAGAGTCGCAGTAGAGCCGCGACAATTAGCCGAGAGGTGCTTCCCTATGTGTATATTATGAGGCATTATGCCTATATGTTATGGGATCTCCCTCTGAGGAGAAGGAAATGTGAATTTTGGACTACATATTGGATACAAATGCAAAATCGTCATAAGCATTTAGTGCAAAGTGAGTTTTAGATGCTCCTGGCCCGCGAGGCCGTGTGGTGGGGTTGTTTGTTGTATGCATTAGGTCCAGCTAGTGCCATAGCCAGTGCCGGCGCATTTTAGGTCCCATCAAAACCATACATCCCATAAGCATATACATCATGCATGTAAAAGACCTCAAGAGAAACCACATAGATTTGCCAAATGCACAACAAACAAGTCAAAGAGCAATGATGCTCCTAATATGCATGTATACATCACTAACAAATTTTTGACAAAGGTAAGTGTATGTATCCAAAGCATATGGAGTCAAATCAGCCCATAAACATATATAACTCCATCAAGTAGAGCATAGACATAAGTTAGAAGAGTCCCAATGTCTCAAAGAACTAAGATCTAAAAAGAAGTATAATTGTATCTCATTAGAAGTGAATCTAGTATGCAAAGTGAGCAAGAAAAGCTCAAGACATCCAGGAAGCCCAATACATCATAAATACATTTGAAAGTATATACATCCAATATGCCTTCAATCCATAAGTGAATAATCAATGAAGCAACTTTCTAAAGCTTAAGTACATCAAGTGTAGTACTTAAGTGTAGCTCAAATCCAAGTCTCAAAGCATATCATAAACATATTTGAGCATGTAGATCAATTCTAAGCATCAATGTAGCCAAGTAGCATACTCGAAGCATATGTAGATATGATGCCAGGAGGCATATTTCACAGTGGATTCCGTGCCACGGTGGATTCCGAGGTTTTACGGTGGATTCCGTAAACTTTGATGACCGGGGCTCATACACAAAGTGGATTCTTTGTGCGAGAAGTTGATGGGGACGCCTATCCTTTTTGGGCGTTTCATTAATTTAGTGTGTACATGGGTGATTCCATAGCGGGTGATTCCGTAAAATGCATATTAAATTAATAAACGTTTATGAGTTTAGAGTGCGCACTCGTAATAAATTAAGGTTAGGATTGATTGCTAACCAGTTGATTTATTTATATAGCTGAAGATTGCTAGGTATTCACTTTTGTCGATTTAATTGTATTATTTTACTAACGATTGTGAATGCTTCAGTTGATGTGTAGAGATAGCAGTAGTGGCGAAGGAAAGCATTGGAGGATAGCGAGTATTCGATTTATTGACTATATTTTGATGGGTGCATACCTTAGGCATGGCGCCTATATTTTGTCGTGCCTATTTATTGAGGTGTTGGATATTTATTATTATTTTGTATGCGCATGGGCGCACGATTATGTTATTTCTACTTGGACATTGTATTGGGCATGCCAGACCCTTTGGGCACCGCCCACTAGCTTTATTCCTATTTTGTGTTAAAGCAAACTCAAAAGCTAAAAGCTTGCTATTTTGTAATTTGGGCTATTATTTGAGCTTGAAGATGAATAATACATAAAATACATGCTTTGTGGAGCGCTCACACAAGGCATGGGGGGAGATTGCACCCAATTGGTCTCTTGTTCATGTCATTCATGCTTTTTACATTGAATTTTGTGCAAAAAGTAGAGTTCTATTGTTCTTGGGGACCTTCCGGCATTCACTACGCGAGCATTTAGCATCCGATCTGCGCACCAAGATATAATAGGTATCAAGCTTTCCCAATAAATGCTTATTATCCAAGTGTTTACTATAGTAGAAAGCTCTAAAAATGCTAAGCTATTCTAACTCAAAACATCCTAAGAAGCTTCTTAATACATTACCATGACATTCTAGTATCAATACATGAAGTGTGTGAGAGTCAATGAATCCCAAACATTGATGAGTATCCTACCCTAAGACTATATATAGCACGACTATGGTGATTATACAGTAGAGACAAAGATTGTAACACTCCAAAGGATGACTAAATGTAAGGCAATGATGCCATGACAATATCTAGTGTCTAAGAGTTGAAGCAAGAGCCAATGGGTAGGAGAGTGGGCAGCTTGCAAATCAAATGCAGGAGCTTGAAAAATAGGTGTGGCTTGCATGTTTGCTAATGGCTACCCCTTGACTATTGCTGAAGATAACCAAGCACTCAATGGTGCTCAACACATCTACAATGAGGTCCTAGAGCAAGCTGAACAATTTAGGAGATGGAAGAATTGAATACATACCTCAAGAAGAAGAGACAATGGCTACCATATGAAACCTTGAGATGAAGCTTCTACACAGGCTAAAGCAAATGATGATGAAGCTCCTCAAATGCCCACTTGAACTAGTTGAAAGGTGAGCAAAAGCAAGAAGAGTGCAAGAGCTACGTAGATTCAACCAAGGAAAGAGATAACGATATATGCGAACTCCAACATTCACAATGTGTGATCTACCTTCCCTTATTCTATTTGTCACTAAAAGGATAAAGAATAAAGTGACGGTGATGGGTGCTCACTACCTAGAATGTATTGGTATGTGGGCCTATATAAAAGTAAATGTAGGGAGCTAGGCATAGGTAGCCTTTAACCCCCAACACTAACATCATGATCTTGCACAATAGGTGGACCTTGAGCCACTACATCATCATCATCATCACAAAACTAATGCAAGTTGTCTAACTAGGGCTAGCTATACTGTGATAGGAGGCTTCTCCAAAAAGATCACCTTGTGTACCTCAACCACTTGCTTAGGTTGCTTATGCATCTTATCCTCGTGAAACATAACATCATGGCTACATATAACCTTTCAAGTCTATAAATCCTAAAGGCAGTAGCCCATCTGATCTGCATTACCATAACTAAGAAAGATGCATTTGAGGAGACTTCAAATCTAGTCTATTGTCTTTCTCTTTGGAAATATGGCAGAAAGACTCACATCAAAAGAAATAAGTGTACATATGAGGGAGGTTTACCACTCCAAAAATATTGTGGTAAGCCTATCTGACTCAACATATTGTAAATAGTCCTATTCATATGCTCTACAACACCATTCTTCACCAAACTGCTCAAATGCCTTAGATACATATTTACCTCCATTGTCAAATCATAGGCATTTAAGCCTATGCCCAAACTGGTTCTAAACCTAGCAAGAAAGTGCTAAAATGTAGCCAAGATATCCAACTTATACTTATGGGATAGGCTGAAATCCTATGTGAAAGATCATCAATAAACGTGACAAAATACTTAGCACCACCTGATGACTAATAGGGGATGGGACCACAAACATCTTAATGTACAAGAGCCAACTGCTCACCGACATGCATAAAACTAGATCTTTCATCTAACTTACAAGTTTGCATGCCATATAAACAATGATCACAAGAGTCAAAGCATGAGTAGTCAAGAGACATCAAATACTACAAATGAGTGAGTACTTCCATTCCTTTAAGTGATATATGTGCAAGATGGTGATGCCAAAGAGATATATGAGGAAGATCTATCATGGTCAAAACATGAACAATGGATCCAAATGCAAGCAAAGAATAAAGACTGCTAACCTTTGTATCACTAACAAAAATGAGGTTCCCACGTCTAATCTTCCATATAAAACTGCCAAAAGAGACATGGCACCTATCATCATCCAACTATGTGGCAATATGGCTTTTAGTCAAAGTCAGGATATGACATATATCATGAAGCACAAATGGAGTATTAATACCAAACTACAATCTCACATCACCTATGCCAATGATGCCACATACATGATCATCATCCAGTCTAACTAAACCTATAATAGTGTGGTAGATATAAAGCCAATGATGATATGGGGTAACATGAAAAGAAGTGCTTGAATCAAGAAACCAATACTAAGCATAAGTAGATGAGTAGCATCAAGTGTGAAGCAACAACTAGGTAGTCATTTGAACAATACTCCAAGGCATTTATCCCTTCTGTCTTAACACTAGAGTCATGGACAATGCTATGATCATCAAAGGGTTCGGCATTATCATGTGCTTTCTCTTTGCCCTTTTCACGTCTATCATCTTATGGCACTATGGCCTTATGTAACCATGTTTCCCACAATAATAAGTAAGAGAGGGCTTAGGACCAATTAACTTATTATGTGATTGCCCACAAGACTTAGACTTGCCTCTATTGGGCTATGAGTCTCCAACATGACTATTATTCCCATTACCACCATATTTACCTCTCATTGTTAGTACATGAGAATTATTGGTTGCATTAACATTCTTTCTATTTACTTCTTCTATAAGCAAAGCACCCTCTACATCCTTGAGTTGAAAGCCACCTTTAAGAGGGTTTACACTCATAGTAGTGCAAAATGTATTCCAAGGCTCAGGTAGTGCAACAAGCAAGAAAAGAGACTTGCCGTAAGCTAGTTGAAATTGAAATGAAACTCATTTAAGTGAGAAGACATAAATGCCCTTCCCTCACACAAAGATCCATGAGTTTCTTAAGCAAATATAGCTATGTTGCAGGACTCTACTTGTGATAGAGATCACAAATCATTTTCCATAATGCCTAAGCACCACCCTCAATTGCATCAATGACATTGGAGTATACTTGCTTTGGCAATGACAAATAATGGTAAACAAACATAGGTCATCAAGCTTTTTCCAATCATTTGCATCATAAAGTTTTGGTTTTATTTCCTCTAATTTTAATGGCCTGACTTGCTTCTTTTGTTCCAATTTGTGTCAAAGCTGAGTCTTTCAATACTGGAAGCTAGTGCCATCCAACTTCTCTATGTTGAAGATAGCACTATCATTGAAAGAATTTGAAGCACTTGCCATTATGTCTACCAAACAAAGAGAATACGAGCTATAGTAGTGATAGCAAATCAACCCCAAAAGTAAGCCAAAAAGTGTGAAATAGGGGGAAGACTAAGCTAATACATTGATATCCATAAGTAGGAAGCACTAAAGTATTGAATACGTGTCTGCTCTCAAAGAAACTGCTCAAAATTGATTTTTGGCGTGGCTATCCATAAAACTACAATAAATTAACATGTAGTGGTAAGCAAACATGCAAAAGAGTGAGCTTCCACTAGCATAAAAATCTAGATAGCAACCAGTATGTACAATGCAACTAGCAATGTAAAGTCATAGCAGAAACCACAGAGTACCAAAGACTGTCAAAACATCCAAGGTGTCAAGTACATAGATGCATAGCAACATGTATCCATCATTGACAATCCACTCACAATATATGTATAAACCAAGAGAGCATAAGAGAGTCTCCTATTCACTCAAGTGAACCAAGATTTGCATAGGAAATTTGAAGCACTCCCTTGGAGCAAATCCAAAGTAGCAAAGGAAGATCAATGCATAGTGCTCATAGCATTTGGATGCCTAAAATACATCATGTATACATCTAGAAGCATATACCTTGAATATGATCCTCCATTATGGCATATGTAAAATCATGCGTGATGGAATACTGTCATACAAAAAATTCTCACCATTCCCAAGAGAAAGAAACCAATCAATAAATCTATGATTCTCCACATTAATACCTTGCATTGAAACTTGCATATTTTGAGACAATTGCAATATCCTCTCATCCATTCTCTACTCATGACCACCCTCAGGAATAATTGGAAAATTTTGACAAAAATCACAATTGAAAAGAATTACCTTTCCCCCAAATGGCATGTCACATCCCATAATATCTCTAAATGTCGTGTCCAAAACCTCAAAAACCT
This sequence comes from Lygodium microphyllum, assembly GCF_053477565.2. Lineage (NCBI taxonomy): Eukaryota > Viridiplantae > Streptophyta > Polypodiopsida > Schizaeales > Lygodiaceae > Lygodium > Lygodium microphyllum. The sequence continues at coordinate 31,275,786 of NC_141153.1, read as the reverse complement.
ATGTATCATAGGTGCTTCATCCCATATGATAAGCCGAGCGGCTTGCAATAAGTCCATAGGTTGTCCTTTAACAAGAATGTTGCACCAGGATGTATTATTTAGCTCCAAAGGAATCTTAAATCTTGACTGTGGAGTGTGTCCCTTTGGCAACAACAATGCCACAATTCTAGACAATGTTGTTATCAACACAACTTTGCCTTCTCCTTGTAATCTAGCCAAAAGGCAATTGTACAAGTAGGTATTTCCAAAACCCCCTAGTCCATTCAAAAAGAAGGCAACATACTACAAAGAGTTCGCAACATGCACCACATTCAAAAAAGCTCTTTTTCACATGCATTTAAATTGGACTCGAATAGTAGAGGCCTTATTCTGTAGCTACACCATGTCATCATCCATCTCTTCATGAGTTAAGGGATTACCATCAGCTAACATGAGTTATCTATCTATCTCAAGCATCCCCTCAAACTATTCAAGGCTTTGACCATGCTAACACAAAATGTCTTCTAGATACATCAATCCAATATTAAAGGCCATTTCTTGCATAGCAACAATATCACTATGAGCAAAGCCAAGCCATGCATAATGTCATTTGTCATCTCTACTTTAAATCACTCCCACAATTACCCCAAATTAACAGGGTCGCAAAACACCAACAAAGTACCAAAAAGTGCACACAATTGCTTTCTTGCTGCCACCATCACAACCTCCTCCATGCACATGAACCACTCATGATCACTTTCTAACAAACCCTTGGCCATGCAAGTAGCTTTGAAAGAAGGGTACAAAATCGAATTAATATGCACAAATCATCAAAAAATTTGTAGCCCCTTGCACTCTAGCAAGAGCATTTGAAGGTAATAAAGCTCATTAGTAGTTGCAAACTAAAATTTGACAATAGCACAATCATGTCCTTTGTAAACATATTTATAAAGACATCTTATTATAGAGATGGTGGAGCAAACCTCCATATTTCTATATGCATTGTATTAACAAGACAGATAAGGATCGTAAGGCATAACCCATTGATTATCAAGGTACACAACTCTTTGTTTCCCATCATTCCTTCTCTTGTGAATAAGTTAACTATGCTCATCATCATTATGGTGTATGCAAAGCTCTCCAAAGCAGTGTGGATAATGTCTTACACACTTTCCAACAACCATGCATGGACTACTTACCTAAGATGCCCACACGAACCATACATACTATAGGCAACAATAGGAGAACAATAGTCTCGAACGAATTAGGAAATTTCTATTCATTCAAAAGCTTTGCACAAACTAGTTTATCATAGTCGTTTGTATCATTAGGCTTAAATCCAGCATCCAATATGAATGGAGTATGTGAGTGCAGCAAGCCGTGTTTTTGAAACTCCACCACACCAACATATGCTCCAACTTTTCCAAACAAATTTCTTTAACAATATAATCCATCATGCCCTCATGTTTTTGATAGAAAACCCTTGCAATCAAATCCGACCTATCATTCACCATTTGACTAGGAAGCAATATATCCCTTATCTCTAACCATCTTTGATTGCAAGAAAATGTAATAAAAAGATCCGATTTACCTTTGCTATAGAAAATGGCCATGGCATCCTAATATTATCGGCCCATTGTCACACCATGAATAGTGATTGACTCAACACTCCAAATTTTTGCATGATAATGAAAACATGCTTCACTCATCTCTCCAAGGCTATGACTTCTAGGATCACAAAAAACTAGAACATGCATACATGGATAAATTTCTATCTCAAGCATAGCATGATGAAGGTAAAGGACCCCTCCATTGGAAGGACAAATGTATGTTGTTTCATCAAACTATGGTTATCAGGTGGTGTTGAAAAAATTTGTGACATTGCACCTCCCATATGTAGGAAAGGATGCATGGGACTTATAAACATGGATACATTTGACATTGCAACAACATTGGCATTGTGAGAACTCACATTAGCAACAATTAATATTGTTTGTGCTTGAATTCTAACATAGAATAATTCCTCAAAAGAATGCACAACAAAACTGTCATTGTCATTTGTGTGACAAAGTAAAGAATACCTAAATGAAATCTACGCATTTGTGTTTGAACTCTTGTATTGTGTCTTTAGCTAACTCTTGTAGAGTTTAACAAGTAAATGCAACATATGCTCCATTGAGCTAGAGCCATTTTGAAAGCATATTGAGCTGAAGCCATTTTGTCTTGGAATGATGATTCAAGATGTGTAAATGCCAAGGGAAAATAATGATTTAACATTAATATTTAACTACATATCGCTCAATGTATCACAATGTACTCACAAAATATCCAAAAATATATAATAATAATAATACACCAATCATACAAAATGACTAGTAGCATCCCTCTGTTCCACATAAAATATATTGACTCTCTAATGACTAGAGTTTTCTATAAAATGTTAAAATATACACTCCACATCAGATTGTCTAGCACAATGACTCTTAACCTTCATTACAAATACATGCAGGAATGCTCACATGTAATTAGGGCTACACTTTTTTGTGTGGAGCATGCATGCATGCATGTTGTGTGTGTGTGTGTGTGTGTGTGTGTGTGTGTGTGTGTGTGTGTGTGTGTGTGTGTGTGTGTGTGTGTGTGTGTGTGTGTGTGTGTGTGTGTGTGTGTGTGTGTGTGTGTGTGTGTGTGTGTGTGTGTGTGTGTGTGTGTGTGCGCGTGTGCGTGTGCGCGCGCGCGAGTGCGTGTGCGTTTGCGTGTGCGTGTGCGTGCGTGTGTGCGTGCGTGCGTGTGCGTGCGTGCGTGCGTGCCTGCGTGTGTGTGTGTGTGTGTGTGTGGAGAGATCAAGAAGGGATGAAACATCCGCATTACCCTTGGATTGAGCATTCAACACAAATCTCACACACTCATAAAAGAAAACACAATACGATTATAAGACAAATTTCTCATAGAGATACATTTGGAATAAATTCATAACTAGCATGATCCTATTAGTCTACCACCTAGCTCTAGAAGGGCCAACAATTGTATTGCAATTACCAAAGGGATGCACGCCATTGGTCATAATAGGTGAAACACTACTACTTATTCTACCACCCATTTCATTAGTTAGCTTGATAGTCATGGCTTTAAGATGGCCAAGGTGCACCCTAAAGTACATTCCCTTAGCCTCAATCCTACTAATTTGAGACTTCAAGCTTTGAAACACTAGCCCCTTTTTTCCCACCCCACAACATGCCCCACATCTCCCCATGTTACTCACTAGTATCCTTGTGTATGCTAGAGTAACATCTAGCAATCCTTGAAGAACAACATCAGTTTTATCTTTCCAGCAATGTCTCATTGCATCGCACATGCGATTTCTCTATGTAGGCTTTGGAGTTCCTGCACAACCTAAGACTTCCAAGCAATGTCATGTTGCCTTGCACAATCAAATTGCTTTCAAAAGCTTTTGATATCTTTCACAAGGGTAACACTAACTCCAATATTAGAGGTTTGCATGTTGCAAGTTGCCTATCAATGTCATGTTGCCTTGTACAATCAAATTGCTTTCAAAAGCTTTCGATATCTTTCACAAGGGTAACACTAACTCCAATATTAGAGGTTTGCATGTTGTAAGTTGCCTATCAATGCTTGTTTGACCATTTTGCCTTTGGCCATTTCCTTGGCCTTCCTCACATTCATGCACCTTTGTGGAGTGGATGCAATGACCTCTAGGATGTCAAGATTAGAGGTCTCAACAATGGCATTGTGATTGTGCACCATATCTACAAAAATAACATTGAAACATATGATTCAAAAATTCAATTCATAATATTCAAATTAATAGTGGGATATGGGCAATATGTGACAAAGAGGTCTAGGGTGAATTTTTAATACATCAAGGAGATATCCTCTCCCAATGCTCCCTTCCCATGCCCTCTTGTTTAAGCACAATAATATCATGCCCTTTATGAACCACATTGTGCATTAGCCTTTTGTGCATCTAGCGAGTTGATGTTGCATGTCTATCATCTAGCACACATTATCATAACTTGACAACTATAGAGTTGCATTTGCCTTCAAATATGCATGCCTCATCATAGCTCTGCCACATCTTTGGTGTACTCCTTGAATGTTCACCTTGTTATTTACATGATAGATCCCTTTATTTAAATTCATCTCTATTCACAAAATTTTAATTGTTATCACATTGTCATATACCTTAGATTAAATTATGAATTTATAATAGGGGAGCCCAAATCTTAAGGCTAGGTATTACATTATTCCCCTCTCCCCTCCTTCCAACCCTAAATGAATGCCTCCTCCCGACCTTGCTTTAGGTGTGCACAAGGATTGAGGAATCTCTCTTACATTTGTTGTTGAGTGTTCAAGGGTCACATATCTATCATTTGTCGCTTGAAATTGTGACAACAAGAGAGAGAGAGAGAGAGAGAGAGAGAGAGAGAGAGAGAGAGAGAGAGAGAGAGAGAGAGAGAGAGAGAGAGAGAGAGAGAGAGAGAGAGAGAGAGAGAGAGAGAGAGAGAGAGAGAGTGTGTGTGTGTGTGTGTGTTCAAGATAGATGGATTTGATCCATTTCTCTATCATGTCTCCTTTTTTCTCACTTTTGTCTCTCTCCTAAGCACAATTAACTTCGTTTTGTGCTTTCTATGTGTGTGGCCCTAGTAGTCTATGTTTTGTTTATGAGTGTTTGCATTCTAATGTCCTATCTCCTCTATTGTCACTTTGTCTCTTTCTCGATCATAGTTCGCTTCTCCTTGTTTTACATTGTAATTAAGTTTCTAAAGCAAAAAAAAAAAGTAGAGGGTGGGGTACGTGATGCAAAAATTATATATATATATATATATATATATATCTCCCCTCCACTTTGCATAAAGCACACTAGTGGGTTAGGTGGGCATGTCTCCCCCCTTCTGTGAAAGCACATCGATGGGTCCACAAAAGGCAAGCTAGATATCATAATAATGCACTTTCTCAAAGCCTTGTTTGCTTGTATAGATACATAAGGAAGAAATGGAGTGTAGGGTAGGGTGGATGGTACATGATCTCTCTCTCTCTCTCTCTCTCTCTCTCTCTCTCTCTCTCTCTCTCTCTCTCTCATTGAGGGAAACTTTAGGTAGAGAGAGAGGTAGGGCGGATGGTACAAAATCTCACATACATACACTCTCTCCTATTGAGGCATAGTGCATGTGGAGAGAGAGAGAGAGAGAGAGAGAGAGAGAGAGAGAGAGAGAGAGAGAGAGAGAGAGAGAGAGAGAGAGAGAGAGAGAGAGAGAGAGAGAGAGAGAGAGAGGTAGGGTAGATTGTACAAAAGCTCTCTCTCTCTCTCTCTCTCTCTCCCCTTGAGGCAGAGTACATGTGTGTATGCCGACACACACACAGATAGAGAGAGAGAGAGAGAGAGAGAGAGAGAGAGAGAGAGAGAGAGAGAGAGAGAGAGAGAGAGAGAGAGAGAGAGAGAGAGGTAGGGCAAATGGTACAAAAGCTCTGCCCCTCTATTACAAAAAAAGAGAGATCTCTAATATGTGACTCTTTCAAATTTGGCTAAATGCATGTCCCATTAAGTAGTTGCTTTCTCATCTGTCTATATCTATATTTATTTATTATGTGAAATCTAGCTATGTTCAAGTGTTTCTTTCTCATCTATCTTCTATATCTATCTATATTTACTAATGTTAAAGCATTTCCTTTAATTTGTAGAAGTTTAAAAAAATAATAATATACAAGAACACCAACCTAGTCCAAACACTATAGCATGGTGGTGTCACATAGAATGCAAAGGTAGCTTCTCTACCCTAGCCTCCAAAGTTAGAGGTGATTACCAAATCTATACTTTGACTACTCTCTGCCCCTCCAAAATTAGAGACGGTTTCTTCACTATCACATTTTTATTCTCCCATGAGAAAAGAAATATGTGTTGGCATTTTCTTCATTTTTTGTACCCATTTGTTTACACAATGTACTCTAATAGTTCTATTTTGGTAATGCGCAAACGTTTTCAAACATTTGGTGGTATTTATCTTTTAAAGAATTTCTATTTGTGGGCATATTTGCTCTTTTTTTCCGTTGGGATTAAATTTTCAAAAAAACTTTATGTTAGTTTGGTTTAAGAGTGCATAGTTTCTTGCCACATAGGATCAAAAGGTTGAGGACTTCTTTCCATTCTAAAGTACTATAGATTTTTTAGCCTTTTATTCGAGTCCACATTGTCCAGAACCATTTCTCATGACCCAACCAGGCTTGATACTAAGCCATAATTTTTGTGTTTCTTGATTGCATGAGTAGAAAGTATTTTGAGCTTGATAGCCCCTAGGTCTTGCAAAATTTCCTATTTTTGTGGCTAGATGAATCGATGAGCATTTGTGACTAGGGTGCTTCCTACTTCTAGCATTTGTAGAGGATTTTGGTTCTCAAGGCATCAATTTCCACATCTATACTTAAAGGATGAAGTCCTCCAAAATACTATTCTTTCTTCAAACATTGGGGCCAAATATGTATTGTTACTTTGCTTTCCCCCCACCGAAATCTCCCAACTGGAGAATCTTACACTTTCTCTATTGAATGGTTCCAACATATAGGTGGTAAATAGAACAATATTGCAAGATAGGTGAATATCTTAAGATTTAAAGTTTCACATGTAGTAACCTTGTTGTTCAACTCCTAAAGCTAACATTTTCCCAAGCTTATCCATAATCCACCTAGTTCCCTCTCATTCATTGACATCTATACCAAGTGGGAATCCCATGTAAGTAAAGATGTGCCCTCTTCTTGTGACTTTTCCTCTCCATGGAAGGCTACAAAGGTCATTTTAATTTTGAATTAAGAGATTTCATGTATAATTCAAAGAGCTTTAAGGGCTTTGTTTAGATTGGACTTCTGAACTTTAAGTGCCATTAGCAAATTGTTACTACAACATCATCCAACTAGTTGTTTGTCCCTATATTTTATACCCTCTATCTCTCCTCTTTTTCCAATATTTTCATGATGCAAAAAAGTGGATGAGTTGCTATGGCAAAGAGTATAGGACTTGGGAGGCAACCCTGCTTGACACCTCTTTGCATAGTGAAGGAGAGCAATGTTGTGCCATTAACATAAACTTTTGGTAGTGAATACTTAGCTAGCATGAAGGGATACCAAAGCTAAAGAAACCTTATTTGAAACCCAAAATCAAACACTAAACAAGCCATGATCCTACAAAAAATCAATGCAAATTTAAGTTTAGAGAATTACTTCATTTAAATTGAATCCCAAGAGATAGAAATGTCATGTTTATTTGTTACACATAAAATAAAACCATATAAAAACTTGTTAGCATGAAGTAATAGGACCATATAAATAAATTTTTATATTTTGTTTGTGCAATAGTTCTAATTTCTTTGAAATTCATGCAACCTACATGTATCTAACAACTTTAGCATCACTTGGGGGCCAAAAAGTTCATAGCAACTTTCTTTTATTATGAATAGGAAAAGGCCACACCTAGAGTGCTCTCATAGATATGAGGATTGAATTGTATTGGTAAATTTGAAACCAAAATAGATAAGCATTCCATCTATACACTAGTGCATCAACACTTCTTGTAGTAAAATGGATTCTAGGACATTGACTTAAGTATGCTTTGAATGCTAAATCTTCTTTCACTTGACCCAATGCTCCACATTGTAGAATAGAAAGTGTAATAATCTAAGTAATGTTGTGTACTTACCACAAGTTGTTGGATTTCTTGCAATAAACACTTGTGTACCAAAAAAGCTTTTATATTTTCATTCATTGTTGGGTGCCTATGCTTTCAATGTCTTGTGGTACTCTTTTACATTGCTCCTCATCAACTTAAGGACCTAGTTGCTCTCCATTTTCCAAAATTTTGCTTGACTAGATTGCTGATTTCTCATATAAAAGCTATCCACGTGCTCACATATTATTCTTTCCATAACCTTGATATTGTACTGCACCCACTAATATATACACTATTGCACTTAACACCACACATTTTTTATTATTGGAGAGAGAGAGAGATTTTGGAGTGATTTGATATGTAGTCTAAATCTGAAGAAGTTGTTCATTGCAAATATAAACTAATAGTGATCTAAAATAAGAGAACCCAAGTTCATAAGCTTTGTGTATATTTTAGATGTGAAAATATAGATTTTCTATGGAAAAATAGTTGTAGTTACAAACTTTGCATAATTGGGTTTTTGTTGTTGTAATTGTTTTTGGTGGTGGCGGTGGTGGTAGGCCCAAAGATTTTGGTGGTTGTATGGTAGATCTAGTTCAAAGTTATATACGAAATTGTTGTTTGATTTTTAATATAGATCAAGTAACCCTCCTGCAAGATATAACCACCTTTGATTTTCAGGATCACCATATGCAACATTTTTTAATATAGATCGAGTAACCCTCTTGCAAGATATAACCACCTTTGATTTTCAAGATCACCATATGCAACATTTTTGGTAGTTCATTTGCCATGAGACAAGGGAGATTACAATTATCATGAATATTAATGGTTGTAACTTGACAGCTTAGAATTACCATTATAGACATGCTTTCGTGCATTTTTATGGTGCATCTTAAAACAATTCCAAGTCTCCTTTTCCTTTTGATGTTGAACTTACATTAAACTATATCTCCACTTTCTCACCAATATTCCAAAAGTTTGCTTTCCAAATTTGAAAGATCTCATGAGCTCTATGTGTTCACAAACGTTGGTGTTTTGAGGTGAAAATGCATATTGATGATAATTACTTCTATGCATATCTTGCTTCAAGCAAAGAACATTGCATCATTTGGGGGGTTGTTAACCCCAATTCTTAACAACCCACCAATACATACAATTGCATACATCGATATTGAAATCAACGTAAACCCACCATTACATATTATTCTTTATCATATCAAAAGGGACATTTTATTTTACTTCAACATCAGTGTATGCAATTGTTATACTAACAAATGGTACCCCAACAAGATTGCCCACCCCACATTGATTTTTCTTACTTGGTATAAGATATTCAGCATTGTAGGTGAACAATGCTTAAAATAAATATACATCCATACTACAAGTCATAGAAGCCATTAAAATATATTATATGCTGCACCATCACGAATGTGACAGCTTCACAAACCATCCTATAGATCTATAACTAGAAAATGAAGCTTAATTTTGTGCTCATACATAATTGAAGTGAGCCCAAAAATTGCCACTAAAGAACCATCAATGAAATCCTTAAATTCCTCTCTCTATTTGTACATGGCTTGATAATGGTTATGGTACATAGATGAAACTAGCATTGTGAACCTAAGATAATAATTTGTTTCAAATAGAGTTGATATTATTTTGGCATGAATTGACATGAAAATGAAGTTGTAATACATGTAGAAAATGAAGAATTTCAAAGAAGATAAGCATATCCACATCGACAAAAATACGAATGCCTTTTCTTACAACTTGGGAGTATCCCTTACTGGGACTTCCCTCTTATCTCACATTTTTAGATTTTTATGAGGTAAACGAGCTAGTAGGGTGGCGAGAGTCAAAAGAGCAATAGTCCACCCCTAATGGAGTGACACTTTTCTACACAAGGGAATGGCACTGACTTATATATCTTAGAAACAGATGATCTCAAATAATAAGTTCTTTTGCTCTAAATTGTGTTCTTTATGGTAATTTAGTGTCACTTAATTACTTTACACATCAACTACAGGTCTTCTTGAAAATTTACTTGTGTCTTTTTGTTGTGCTTTGTCTTTGCTTGAACGAGAGGCTAGAGCCTAGTGCAAATGAAAATATCAAAGTGCAACATTTACAGTAATGTTCTTTAAGGTCATGTACCCTAGTGTAGTGTTGCTTTGTGGTTGTTATATGTAGAGCTGCCATGCCAAACTGGTTGTGTGAGCATGTGAGCAAATCCCTTGAATATGATTGATCCTACTTTGGAATCAAGAGTTGTTTCATCCCAAAATAAAGAGTGTTGTTGCTCTAATTGAAATACAACCTATGTATGAAGATGTGAAACTTTGCATGTGGTTTTTTGTGTTTTGTGAGTCAAGCATGCGTAACCAGGCTATGCAAACACTATCACGGGGCCAAACCCTTAAAGCCCCTTTGTTTTGTCAGACTATGCTGCTTATTTCCACTCCTTTTGGTTGCGATGTACGATGTGGGTGGTGGTGGTGTGATGTGAGGGCCACAATTACTGGATTGGTAGGAGGGGCTTGCTAAAGTGATAGCGAGTGTGCGAGGCGGGGCAACACGAAGAGTGGGTGTGGGTTAGATTTGCAAATGCACACCAGGGTTTGCAAGGGGGGGGGGGGGGGTTGGATTATTATTAGTGGAGGTGGTTGGACACAACCAAGAGAGGTTGGGACTAGGCTTTGGGCTTGGGGGGGGGGGGGGGCGTGTTAGAGACCAAGTAGGTCTAGAGAGTAATAAGTCCAGGCACGTGTCACGCGGAGACAGGATGCTGACTTTTATGCTCAACAACCCCAAAATAAGAAAAAACGAGAGCACGATGCATTCATTCAAAAAGGCGACCGACGACCGTGCGGCATCCAGGCCTCTCTCTCTCTCTCTCTCTCTCTCTCTCTCTCTGTGTCATGCTTGTCTCTTTCGCGGGAACGCGTCACGCCCTCTCTCTGCAGAATACTTTGCCGGGGTTCATCGCCCTTCAGAGACCCTGCCTCCTCTTCATTTGGATCCCCTGTCTTCCGTCCATTCCCTGCAGTGACGGCCCCGCCATTCTCCCCATCCGCTTCGGATCAGGAAGGAGCCTCCCATGGCGCATTTCGACCTTCACGACATCAAGAGACAGGCGTCTCTGTTCATCCGGGAGAAATTCAAGGATGCGCGCTTGGTTTTGACGGATGTCTCCAGGATCCAATTGTAACGTCCCTCTCTATCTGTCTGTCTGTCTGTCTATCTGTCTGTCTCTTTGTTGCGTATTTCAGCTCGTTTTTTAACGATCACATGAAGTTTGCGACATGCGAACATGTCAGAAAAGGGGTTCTTTTCCCTTGTTTTTCCCCAAAGTGTTCAGCCGCATGAGCTCCTGCAAGGGAGGGATCCCATACCTCGCTAGGTGCAGTTGCGGGTGGGGGCTGCCAGCCTGGGGTGTTTTCCCTATAGTGTTCAACATCATGAGCTGGCAAGGTGTGGCTTGGAGAAGAGGGCTGCCATGCCTGCTGGCCGCACCTAGCTCGGTACATGGTTCCTTCCTTGCAGAAGCTCATGATGTTGTCACAATCCACAATGTGGAAATTATAGTGGAAATTTGTACTTCTTGTGACATATTCCACCATTTTTCTATGTTGTGCGGTGTAATGTTGTCACAGTTCACAATGTGGAATTATAATGGAAATTTGTACTTATTGTGACGTATTCCACCATTCCCCTATAACTGGTCTCAGGAGCCTGGCATTGAATCTGTACATACAGCTCAGGACGTCTGAACTTGCAATATGTATTTCATTTTTAAATCAGAATCTATGATGCAAATGCGTAGTCAATGATATGTGTGTGCATCAATCTGCATAAGTGGATAAAGTAGCATTGGAGCCTTATATACAGTTCAGGACATCCGATCTTTCAGGTCTTAATTTGAGCTCTCTGAACGCAATTGATGCAGTGCCCATGCTGAGAAACAATCACAGGACAAACATGATCATATTGATCTCAAGAATCATAAAGGTCAAGGATTGAAGGTCCTCCCCTCGCAAGGAGACTCCTGATTCCTCTCCATGAATAGCTTTCCGAGGAGGGAAATACCTGCATAAAGTCCAATTATATGGGATGAAAAAACCTGGTTTTTAATACTCTGATTAGACATAATTTGCATTCTGCACTTGCAGTAGATCGAAATTTGGGGCTTTGTTCATCCTTATGAACTTGCAATCTCTGAGACTGGTGCTACAAGAACTGCTATGACACTGCAATGTTCAATCAAGCAAGCAAACATGTGATAGTAAGATTGTTTGGAGAGTCTAGATTAGGTCCTCATTTTCATGGTTTTTATTCCGTGCAGTTCAACCCAGTTCAGCCCATTCTGCATTCATGAACTGGAAGGGAAGAGTATATCTTTATTAGTCTTGCAAAATCCGATTGGTGGCACGTTATGGCATTAAGTTTTTCTGTTACAGTGATATCAGAAGGCCAAAGGGTCCAATAATCGTACTTATGGTGTGGGTTTTCCAGTAATGGTCGGGCAAACAGTGGAATTGACATTTAAGTTATTGTGCAAAAAATTGAGTAAAAGTAATAATTGGATCACTTGTTTGAACAGGTTGACAGAAGAAGCAACCAATACAGATCCATGGGGCCCAGAAACAAGGGCTATGGCTGTGCTCTCTAATGCAGCTTTTGACTTGGAGGAATTTGAAAGGATTGTTCAAGTGCTCCACAGTAGGTGAGGACTTCTGATCTATCATTGTTGATGCTACGAGAAGCTCTTTTTCTAGGTGGCTACAGTTATGAAGGCTATTTCTCCTGTCATTTGGCCATAAAGCATGACTGTCATCGTCAATAATCTCATGTGGTTTTAGATGCACCAAGTATTACTTCAAACACATTATTCTCAATTATTGCCAAAGTATGACATCTTTCCATGTGCTCAAAAGTGCAAATTAACTGATGCAAAGTAAATTAGCTGACAAGCTATTATGTTTCTTCCATGGTGTTTTACACTGCAGCATGTCAGACTAGGGGCTTGCTTCTCACATTCCAGGATATGCCAACAAGATTATTTGCCTGGAAATTTAAGGCTCATGTCACACTTTACCTTGCAACTTCACCTATTAGGTGCACCATTTGTTATTTTTCTCATATCAAGCACCTAGATGGACTACAACCCCAGCTGAAACTAAAGGCTTTTTACATTGTTGAAGATGTTCCCTACTGGTGAAGAGTCTATGGACTCACTGGCTGTAAGTCATCTAGATGCTAGTCCATTGTGCTGCAAGCTTGAGTGTCAAGTCTAGTATGTAACAATCATGTACCCAATATTTAGTGAACTTACTCCCTGGAGGCAAGGTTTGTTCTGGGATTTGCGAGGTGGTGCTAGACCAAGGGAAGTCTTTTAAAACTGCCTTGTGTATGCTGAAACAGCTCCATAGAGGATGTGGTCACAGAATATCAAAGGTTTCCTTACAGTTCCCTTGATGAGGATCATGTAGGAGAGATTGGATGATCTGGTTGATTCTAGGAAGGTGGAGATCTACTTTACAAAGATGTTTGAGTGTAGGGTTGTCCAAACTCAATGCTTTTATAGATGGTGGCTTGCCTCTTTGCGTCTTCAATCTGAGTACCTTTTGTCAAACGTAGATGCAAGGAATTCGTAAAGAAGCTCTGAGAATCACAATCATTATTACTGTAACCAACGAGAGAAACAAAGATTTGCATAGCAAGAGGATAAGAATGAGCTCACAGATCAGGTGGAAATGCTGTTTAGCCCTCAAGTCCAGAAAAGCAGTGTCTGCTGGGAATGGAGGCCAAATTGTTGCTTAGCTTAAGGAAGCAAGTGTCTGTTGCATCTATCCGACTGCAATGCTCTACAACATCCTGCTCAACCTCCTTTCTACTTGATAATGATCAGAGAATGCATGTTCAAGGCAGATTATTGGAGATCTCTTAGCTAGGAATTGAGAATATCCAGATTCTTACAGCCTAGTATCACGACAGGATAAGCATTGCATTATCACATATTAGTTTAATATGGCACTGCATCATGGGTTGCTCTGCGAGGTATAAATGTGAGTGAACCTCTCTTTCATAAAATGCAAAGAAAGTATGACCAAAGAGGCAAGGAGTACAATGGTAGATTGCCCTTTATATAGACATTTGGCATTCATGCATTTGAGATTGACAATTGTAACTGCAGTGTATGTGACACGTGTGACCTATTGTCAGGCAGTCCTGTGTTCAGCCTATGTTGAGCGAGAGATTGAGTTTGTCTTAGAGTTGAGAGTATTGCTTGTTTGCTGCTTGGCAAGTATTGATGCTTTTGTTTATTAAGGTTGAAGACTAAATTGCAGGTGTGCAACTCCTGCCTTGTCATCTCTGTCATCAAAGTCTGTGAAGAGAGCGTACTCTACCTCAGCTCCATAGTGATGATGGCACACAATGCTGATTGAAAGCCAACAAATCCTATACCCCTACATGATGCATCTCATGTTTGAGTGATGCGTTCAATGTTTGGCTCTGTCCTATAAATACTCTTGCAGCCCCCCTCCACACCTCCACAGTCATCTGTCTCTGGTAGTTTGACAAACAGTGCTTTGTGGTTTTCGCATGTCAGTGACAAGTATAAATAGCAGCAGAAGAATGAAAGCAGAAATACTTCGTGAGCATAAACACGAAAAGACATGGGGAAACACTTTCCATTATGTGTACAACATGAGTGCAGCAATAATATGCCAAGCATAGATGAGATACAATCAAGAGATGGCACTTTCTTTATCTACATGCGTCACGGTCTCCCTCAACCTGCAAGATCCCCCGTGTCAATATCCGCAAAGCACAATGATGATCAGTGTTGGCTGTGCATTTACAATCAAGAGATGGCACAATCTATGTCTACACACTTCATGGTCTCCCTCAGGTGAGAAGGGCTGGAAGCACAATGATGATCAGTGCTGTCTGTGCATACCCAGCCTGAGCATGGTGAGGCGCTGAAAAGAGCTAGCTGAGCACAATGATAAACAATGCAAGATTAGTTAGCATGTTGGCCAAACAGAGCAAAGAGCAAGCTTGAACACTTGTTAGTATCGACACCAGTATTTGCAGATAATTTGCTGTTGGGATGCATAGGAGTAACCAATGAAGTACAATCAGGCTTACCAAAAGTTCAAAGCAGATTGATATAGTACTTTTTCTGAGAAAGAATTACACCATGAGCATTCAAATAATCTCTGCACCAAAAGTATTGTAACAGTCCGAATTCTTGTTTTGATCATAAACCTTGGCTGAATCAGAGCCAGCGGTAATCAGATCATCAATGTACAGTATGATAAAACAATGAAAATAACAAGCAGAATAAAAGTAGACGTTGGCATCCAACATCTTGCAAAGTCCATGCACAACTTGCCTGCTTCAAGTCATTGAGGCTTTTTGCTAGTGATGAATATGACCTTGTTACTAGTAAGAGGGAATCTCTTTGGCTGCTCCATGGGTCCATTCAAATCTCTCCATTCAAAAATGCATTCTTTACATTTGTTTTGTGCATGGGCCAAACATGAGAGGCTAGAAGAGCTAATAGAAACCAATAATGAAGCGGCTGCAAATGTCTCCTCATATTGCTTGGCTCTTTGCCCATCAGTGTACCCCTCCAAGGTACCATCAAAGCTTAGTGTTGAAGATCCACCTCACACAAATCATCTGTCCGTGGAAGGGTCTCTCCACCAAGATTCATGCACGATCCCCTGCAGTGGACTGAAGCTCCTCCTTTATAGCATGTCTCCCCTTGGGCATAGTGTCCAATGGCCTTTTATACTATAGATGAAACAGCAGAGTTGGCAGAAGTATAAAGTGGCAACAATGAAGATACTTGACATTGCTGGCCCTCATTGACCCAATTGACTTTCTAGCCACAATAACCAAAGAGATGAATAAGATGGTGATGTTTCTCTAGCTCTTTATGACTGGTCATCACAGTAGACTCTAGAGTCTACCCTCGATGACAAGGGTTTCCCCCTCCCCCCCCAAATCTTGGAAGATGAGGAATGTTTGGCAGCTTCAAGCTCTCCCATAAATGCAAGTGCCCGAAAGGTGTGGGATCATTTAGAACAAAGCCGACAATTAGGACGTAGAACAAGATTTTGGAACTTCAACATGCCATGCACTAGACTCTCATCACTAATGGTCTTACCTGTGGCCTTGAGCTGTAACTCCTGATATTGCACAAGGTGGTCCATCTTTGGACCATCAAGCTTAAAGTAGGTGTTTGGCATTTGGCAAGGTCTCATCAGTGGCCTCACAACAGCTGATATGTTGCGACGTGAGGTGATATAGTGCGACATCACAAGATTGCTTGGGTGCATTGTGTTTTCTGTGCTACATGTGTGCATAGCACTTCTCATCTTTTAATCTAATGCCGGCAGCATGGCAATATGGGGTTTGTTTCAAGGGTATGAATGTGTTTGACACATCAGAGGATTACTAGTTGAGGGTGGGAAATCAGAAGACCGTTTACAGGTGGCAATTTGGAGCCACAATATTCCTATTCATTGAAATGGGTTGGGCTGACACATGAGGAATGACTTTATCTTCAACTTGAATTCAGTCATTCATGGTCACAGTGGAGGATAAGGCTTTTGAAGTCAGGGCTTCTATGATATGTGCATGTGTTGTCATCCACATAACCACTGTTATGGCTACAAAATATTTGTAGTACTCCAATCCCTTCAATAGGCTGATGAAGATATGGCATCATCAAGTTTTTTGGTAATAGTGCGACACCACAATATTGCTTGGGTGCATTGTGTTTTCTGTGCTACATGTGTGCATAGCACTTCTCATCTTTCAATCTCATGCCGGCAGCATGGCAATATGGGGTTTGTTTCAAGGGTATGAATGTGTTTGACACATCAGAGGATTACTAGTTGAGGGTGGGAACTCAGAAGACTGTTTACAGGTGGCAATTTGCAGCCACAATATTCCTATTCATTGAAATGGGTTGGGCTGACACATGAGGAATGCCTTTATCTTCAACTCGAATTCAGTCATTCATGGTCACAGTGGAGGATAAGGCTTTTAAAGTCACGGCTTCTATGATATGTGCATGTGTTGTCATCCACATAACCCCTGTTATGGCTACAAAATATTTGTAGCATTCCAATCCCTTCAATAGGGCTGATGAAGATATGACATCATGAAGTTTTTTGGTAGCTGTGTGGATCTCTTGGCTGGTTTATGGAAAATATGGTTTGCATAAGATTTGTATGTTGGCCAGAATGCCACTTAGCAGCTGATTCTTTCTGACATATTAATGTGTCCGTGTTACAGAGAGAGAGAGAGAGAGAGAGAGAGAGAGAGAGAGAGAGAGAGTCTGCTTGCATGTGACTACAGACTTCAAGCTGTTGGAAAGAGACCCTGGAGGCAGCTTTACAAAACCCTTGTTGTGCTGGAGTACCTCCTTACACATGGACCTAACAGTGTTTCAAGAGAGTTTAGAAGTGACATACAAGTCATTGAAGAGCTGTGCCAGTTCAATTTAGTCGACCAACAAGGGTATCTATATGACTGCCTCGGCATAACTTCATGAAATTTGTGATTTTGGTTTTGAAAAGCATGTGGAGCTATGTTCTTAAAACATTTTGACTGGGTGTAAAACAGGCATGAGATGTTGATAATCTTTAGCAAGTCTTCTGGAGTGAGGTCTTTTGTGTGATGGTTCTGTCAGTGCAGAATATGTTGTGCTCAGTTAAAGATATGTAAGCTGTTATGGACTATTATGGGATAATAATTTAAGTTTGGGGTTTGAGGATTTTTGGTGTAATCAGGATTGTGTTTTTCTTACTTTTTCCTGTGTGAGTTTGAGTATTTATACAGGCTCATACGCTATGTAATGGACAACTCATTCAGTTGTTCAGAAAACAGTTCCATGTAGATGCATGTTTACCTGCATTATTAAAGAGGTGGGCATAGTTTTAGGAGATTAGGGATTGTTTAAAGCATTGTGTATTGTCATGTCCATAAAATCTGCAGTTATTGCCAGTCACATGTGAGTGGTATGAATCATGATACATGCAGGATTGACAGGGGCTTAATTGTTCGTAAGAAGGCTGATCGTGTCCTTGAGCTACTCAACCTGTCTGAGGTTTGGAAAGAGGAGCGCCACCGTGCCCAGAAGATCTCCCATGGTATTCAGGGATTTGGAAGTGCCATAAGGAGAGAACCTCTTCAGGACCTGGTTGTGAATGGGACATCAGAGCATAAGAAGAAGCCTGAAGTTCTACAACCCGAAGAACCTGAAAGCCAGTCTTTGCTGTCTGATGAAGAGATCAAGGAAGGGAATCATGCTGTTGCTGATAATGAGGTAGAGTGGAAGCCTTTTAAAAAGTGCCCAACAGTCCCAATATACCTTAGGCAAGAGAGTGGCCCAGCATCCGAGGAGGAGAGTGCTTTGATACCAAACACCCATGGTAAGCACTGCAGTGACTTTGAAGCAGCAATTAACCCGTTCAAGAAAAGCCTTTCAAGCCCTGGCCATTTCAGGGATATGGCACATGCAAACTGGCAACCATTTGATGATGGTGTAAGCAGGCCTGATGATGCTGATGCAGAGACTGTCCCAGTTGATCCCAGTGATGATTTGCTTCCTCTATCACCACTAGATGAAGAACAAGGGCCAGTGCTGCATGAGGGGGTGCAGCAGCAAGGAAAGCCGGCACACAGATCGGTCAGGCAACTGCTTGGTTTTCGAAAGCCCGCCAGAGATCCACATTCTTCCATCACAGCAAGATCATCATCAGACCAGCACAATGAGGTCATCATTGGTGGCATAGAGGAGGTGACAGCCTCATGCACAGATGAGTTTCCAGACTCACAAGTCAGCAAGGTGCCTACTTTGCCTCCCCCACCTCGCCCTAAGTTCAGGGCAAGGTTTCATCATCCATGGAAGCCCACAAGCTTGATTGATCTGTAAATACCAAACCCATGTTTGCAAATGTGTAGCATAGTAATCCCCACCAAACCCATGCCTGCAGCTTAGGCACTGTGGTCTCCATGTTGGATCAGTTCAGCCAAGTGCACTGCCCCTATGTGAGCAGAGTCTTTGTGCCAAGTGAAAGTCTGCCCCATGTGTGAGGAGTGTCTTTGTGCCAACTCTAAGGTATGTCACCTGTGTGTGAGGTTAGCCATTATAGCCTCCATGTTGGATGGTCCCCTGCTCCTCACCCAAGAAATGTGTTCTTAGTGCCACCTCAAGGGGATTCCCCATGTGTAAGCAGTGCCTTTGTGTCAACTCAAGCCACATTACCTATGTATGAGCACTGTCTTGGTGCCAACTGAAAGAAAGGTATGCTAAATCAAATTTCTGGGTGTGCTTCATATGATCTGTGTACAAATGCTGTTATGTTCTCAAGTTTATCAAGGTTTTGGATTGGGAAGTTACCATAAGAGATAGATGAAGGCTAATATTTGCAGTTTAAAGCTAGATAGTGAGAAACTAAACCAGGAAATTTTCTTTCTATTTTCTTGTACATTTTGGTATAAATTGTAAATGTTTGTTGAGTGAACATGTGAGGACATGCACTTGAAGATTGTATTAGGACTAGAGCTCTTCATTGAAAGAGGATCTAATTTGATGATGAGAAATGTTGATTCTTTTCCCTTCCAAAAATTGTTTTGCATGGATTCAGTTGTGTGGAAAAAATCATTGTCGAGTATTTGTTCTAAAAGAAGTGTGCAATAGGGTAAAGGGTCCCATTAAAGTGACTTCTCCCAAAGCAAAATGCACACCATCCCAATTTAGTGACAATTTTATGATAATAATGTAGCTTTTTTAGCCATTTATATTTATAATACATTTTTTTCATGTTATATATAAGCTTAATATAGGTCAAATCAACCAATTAAGCCATGCTAAAACTTTTGTATTTTGGATTTTGTAAAACCTCAAATAATGCATCCCTAAGTGTCACTTTACTAGCTTGTCACTATTATTCTGTTGTGTACCTTTCATTTATAACTAGGTGTACTTGATAAAAATATTAAAATATCCCAAAGTTTTCCCTTATGGTATTATAGTTTGATTGTTGAAAACATTCATGTAACTCACTTGGAAAGAAGAAAATTATTGTGCAAGATTGTTAGATGACAGTATTGGTCTTTTTACCTTAGCGTGTATTGGAGCATTACCTCTCTTTCCGAGAACTCTTAGTGCTACTTTAATTTTAAAAGGTAAAAGCTTTCTTAATATTTTGCTATTTAAAAAAAAGTAGGTTGACACATGTAACTATATTTAAGGTCAAGGCTTTCTTAAAATTTTGTTTTAAAAAAAAAAGTAGATTGACACGTGCAACCATGTTTAAGGTAGTGGAATTATGTGTGTTTTTAGTCCAAGTCTTTGTTTTTACATATTTTGAAAGAGTGTGGAATGTATTACATGAACACATACGAGTTTTTGAAGCTAATCAGATTTGGTTAGAAACTTGTCGTATAGTCTACCTTGCAAAACACGAAAACAATAACTAAAAAGTTGCTTGGTCGTCAAATTCAGATGTGACTTTCACATTTCACTATTTTTTTTTGTTAGGAATTAACTTGTAACTTCATAAAAGCATAACTGTAACACAAAAAAACACAAATATATCATATAAGCAACATATCAAAGAGTTGGCACGAGTCTTTTCATTGTTTTATAATTATGGAGGAATGTGTTATTCCTCAATTGCTTTGTAATTATGGAGGAAGATATCTTTCCTTGATCTTTCAAGAAGATGTGGAGTTTTCTTTAATATTCATTATGATAAAAGAGAAAAACAAATAGATTTTAACCCACTAAAAGATTGCATATATGAAAATTGCAATTGGCTTTGCTAAAGTGAAGTTTGCAATGATGAGATTGAATCGAATAAGCAAACTACATTAATTTTAAGTATAATAATTATTAGTTTCATCTTTAATCACACACACACACACACACACACACACACACACACACACACACACACACAGAGTGTGTGTGTGTGTGTGCATTGATTGCAATATTATATACTAGCTAATAACTAATTAGTTGATTAGCTAATTAACTTATTAACTACAATATATACTAACTATACATACTCTAACTAATGACCTAATTAACTAGAACATCAGAGTACTAATAATTAAAGTAACATTACTTCTCTCTCTCTCTCTCTCTCTTTACTAAATATTATATTTATAATTATACTAATAATAAATTTAGAACACTATACTACTATTAATTAAACTAGTATTGCCTTTTCTACTAATAACTAATAATAGTATTGTAATAATTAAACTAATATTAAATTTGATATAATTAATTTTAACTTATGATAAACCAAGAATAGTCTAATTCGACTACTAATAAAGTTGTTTGAGTGCAATCTCTCTCTCTCTCTCGCGTAGGGGAAAAACTAGTTCGATGAGGCAAACAAGCAAGAGTGGATCGGGCACTCAGGCTCTTCAACTAGTTTTTATTTTGCTTGGCGCTAGGATTTGGTCTTCCTGCCACTTTCTTGGTGTACATCTAGGAGTTTGTGAGCTTAGGTCCATGCTTTAGCATCACTGCTATTGGACTCTTTCTTGGTCTCTCCATCATCATTGTCGGCATGTCCTTTTACCACTTCATGCTTTTTAGTAAGTTCTGATTGAGTTTCAATTTTGAAAAATATAAAATCTAACAATCACATCATAAAAAAGATAAATAAAATTTAATGATTAGTTGCACATGTAAAAAGTATAGATAAAAAATAAAACTTAAGAAGACATATTTAGGAAGTTTAGGAAAAATTCACAAATTTGGAACAATTCTTTATGTTACAAGTTGTTGAGGAGAGGTTATATTGTGCTATGGTGTTACACACAGGGAGTTTGTGACACTTCCTTTAGTAGATGTTAATGCATTTAAAGGAACTAGTATTGTTTGTCTCAACATTTTAAACTGGCATATGTATGCACATTGTTGCACACACACACACATACATTATGAAGTTTCTACACATCCTAGAGTAGCTCACGTAAATGGCCATACACATTCCTTTAACTTGTCATGAGATGTACTCATTAAGCGAGTGACTATGATCACTTCTTGAACAAAAAACAAAGTTTAAGTGATGTGAAATTCTTCAATAAATTGCAAAGGAAATTCCATGACATTACTCAGAGATTACATTTTCCATGATTTTCTGTGAAGCGTTGCTATAAGCTTGCATGTATGCATTTCTAAGCAAGGCTAGTCAATCAAACCTCCTCATCAATGCTTACATTTGATGAAGCCTCGACTTGATCTAGTTTTTAGATCCTCTTTGGCCTTGAGTATTACAGACTTTGGAATCTTTTCTTTGTTAGGTTGTTTTCCACCCATGGGCTTCCATGCCCAAATGATGCAACTAGTGCCTTCCCAATGTTGTGGAACATTTTTGTCTCTTGCCAATACTTGTTCCAACAATTCCTAGAAACCTCCATATCACTCACATTCTTCTCTTTGAAATTGGTGCCCAATAGTATATCTTAACTTTCAAGAAGTTTTCCAACTCTTTGTTTTGATCAACACCAGTTGTTGTCACTCCTAGCCATATTGGATAGTTTGCATTACAAGGTTATATAAGGACAAAGTCACCCATCGCCACATCAACTGTTGGGTTGAACTCCTTAGTAGGTTAACTGTGCATTGGACCACAATAGTGTGCATCATTTTTTCAAGTCCTCTTTTTGGAATGTCTTTTGTTTAAAGCTCTAAAGTCGTATCATGTGTGCATATACTCCTTGGCCAAAAGTCATGAAATAAAGTACACTCCCTTGTTCTAGGTGTTTGCATAGATTGAATCACATTCTCCCAATACATGAGCATTGGTTTGTTCCAAATAGCATAGCTAGATTTCTCTCCTTTGTCTTGCAAGTGGTCTTTCCACCAATTGATATATCTTTTTAAGCCTTCCACAAGTTTCTCATTGTTTTTCACATACTCAAAGGGTGGCAATACTTGTGGGACACCTTTAGGAAGCTTGGGTCCTCCTTGGTCATTTCATTTCCATAACTATATACCAATTTGTGGTATTGAGTCAATATTTTTGGGGTGTACTTTGTATTGCATTAGAGGTATGCCATCACTCATGTAGAATCTAATTTGCAATGGCTTTGAATGACCCACTAGGCTATTTGATCCATCATGTAGGCACTCTTTTACAATTATTCTAAAGTTTGCCACCCTTTGCAAGATAAATGGTGCAAGATGCATGCTAACATTTCCGTAGATATCTTCATCAAATGTGGGAATGTAAAGGTGGTTTTTTTCCTAAGCTTTCTAGAAAAGTGATTGAATAACGTGTCAATGTCCTCGTAAGTGTGGCCAACCATAAGAAATCCAAGCTGTACCATGTCGAACATCCCTCGTACAACCAATAGTGATAGGTAGGCAAATACATATTAATTCTTGTTTTTAGAGCCACAATTGTCAAGCTGAGATAGCAATGTTCTTGGCAAAATCTTGAATGTCCTTGGATTTGATGATATGCAACCTTCATTCAAAGTTATGTTATTATCAATCCTTGATTCAAAGGGCTCTCCTTCTTGTACATTTGCATTACTAAGGCTTTGCATATGGGGGCATACATTTATCTATCTAAACAAATTATTTTGTATGTTCTCATTTGTGCTTACATTCATAATGGGATAATTGGTAGCACTTTGTACATTGCAATACTTGTTTTTCTCTTTGTGATTTTCATGTGGTAATAAAGCATTGTAGTATACAAAACACAATCAAAAAGATTTATTTGAGATGAAACATATGAGTTTTTTGTGCGCAAGTCACCATATACGTGTTTCTCTTTTCTTTCCAAATTCCTCATGCATTTTGAGAGAGATGCAATTGTGAAGTTGGAATCACTTGGGCATAACCTCAATGCAAAGTGACCATAAGCAAATTGTCCATGTCCATGTGTGAGCATTCTTGTCAAGGATATTGGAAGCCTCTCAACACCATTTAGTGATTTAGGAATTGGTTTGATTTGTGGTATAGTCATTTTACTTTGGTCCATTTTATAATGTATAATGCACAAGAACGTGTTTGGCACATTTTTGACAAGCTTCTCCACGCATAGTATAGATTTCTACAACTCATTTGTTGCAACATGTGTGGTTTCCTTTGTGCAAAGTATGTGGCATGCTCCTCTTGATTCCTAGTTGACTCCAGCTTGACCTTTATTGATGTGCAAACATTACATTTAGAGAACATACTACTTTGTGATAAAGAGATTGTCTTGAAGATTGAGTTCCACAACCTTGAGAAAGTTGGATGTGATAGCGTTTTGTAGTTGAGTGTGACCAAAGTGTCATTCACTTTTACACAAATCAACTTGTTTGTACATTGATGGTAGCACTCGTTGTATTTCACGACCCAGATGCATAAATGTTCTTGACTTGGGTAGCATTTGATTTGCATTATTTTCAATGAAGCCTTGTATGAGCAATTTTTCCATCTCTACATGTGTCATAACCTTCCTAATTATTCGTGTGTTCTATGACAGGAGTCCCTTGCACCATCTATGAATTTTTTTTTGAGCCTGTAGACTATTGATTTCCCTATGCCATGCATTACATGCCATGCTTTATTACAAATATTTTTTCCATCAAATGTAAACTCAGATTAGTCCTTGTCTTAGAATTTCATAGGCCATGCTCATATAGTCTAGTATATATGTGCATTGACTAGAATAGCTCTATCCCCAAAAGTTTGACCTTGCTTGCATGATTTTGGATCTATCACCAATTTGACAACATCTTTGTTCACAACAATCAATCGTTGCAACTTGATGGATATCTTTTACCAAATGCAGGGTTCCTGTTTGTTTTTTGAATCCTTACTCTATGCACATAACTTCGTTTCTTTAGTGTCCCATCTATGCTATCAAAATCACTAATCATGGAATCCTCTCCTTTGGCATCCTTAATTTGAAGGAGAAAACCTACTTCTGTATTGTCACTCTTAGCTTCAATACTATTGTCATTGTTATGAAAAATGACATTATCTTCATCTTCATAGCTAAAACCATCTAGTTTCTCAAAGAGATCAATATTTTCTTCCATCCTTTCATCTTCAATGCTATAGTAGAACATGGTTTCCTATCTCTCAAGGGTTCACCATTCTCAAAAGTGATTTGACTAATGGGCAACTAAATTCAAACTTAACACATCCATTTCACTTGGTTTTGATGGATCGAAGGTTCCTTCAACAACGACACCCAAGTTACTCTCCCCTAGTTTGCTATAGTTTATGGCCTCATATGGGTAGACCAACAAAACCACACTTTCACCAAGTTTTGTGGATCTATTGTCATCCCATAGGATGACTCCTTTTTTTTTCCAACTCTCTCTATCTATGAAGCCATCTTCTTGCTCAACATTTGTTTCCTAAAAAATGTTGTCTCTTGTACCAACTTTGTCTTTGTCGATGATAATGCCATTCAATGGCCATTTGATAATGCTTTCAAAAACTTGAGACATGTATCTTTCATCCATTGTCATAAATGGAATCAATAATGTATAATCAAAGCTCTCAAGGACATGTATGGCCATACATGTTGCATCGATTAACTGAAATCCACACCTTTGAGATTGATCAAGAGTGAACAACCCTTTGTGTCTTTCTTGAACAACCATCAACCAGAAACATTGAATCACCTTGTTTTAGACCCTCCAATCCTTGCAAAAACCAAAGAAAAAATGAGTGAAGCTCATTAATAGATCTACATGTGTTGAAATTTCCATTGGAGCATATTGATTGCATGTGCTAAAATTTTCATTGTATGGTTTCAGAATAAAATTACATTGATTGTTGGCAAACAATTGCATTCTAGGCTCAAACTTTAGTTTGAGCCTCGTAGAAGGGTGAAGCTTCAAGATAGTCTCAATTCACAGCTTGAAATTTAGGTTGAGCCTTAGAAAATGGTCACAAATTCACAATGCTTTCTAGAGAATGGATATCAAGTTTGCCTAAGGCATGGTTACACTTCTCTGTTGGGGGTAAAGGCGCCTTCATCTAGCCGCCCGTGTATTACTACACTGACAGTACCCGCCACTGCACACTGCAGGTGGCAGGCGCCTGTCATAGTCACTTATTATTTATTCTTTTAGTGACAGTTTGAATTAAGGAAGGCCCTGGCCACACGTTGTGGTTGTTAGAGTTCCCACTTGTGAGTCTCTCTCTCTCTCTCTCTCTCTCTCTCTCTCTCTCTCTCTCTCTCTCTCTCTCTCTCTCTCTCTCTCGGCTCTTGCTCTCCATCTACCATAGCTCTCACCGCCAAGCTTCTTCCTCTTGGGTTCCACTTCCCTTTCAATTGGTATCAGAGCAAAGGCATTGGAGCTTGCTCGGCATTCTCTTCAGCCCATATTTGAAGAGCTTCAACCCGAGCTTTAATGGCAGCCATGGCACCTTCATTTGCAAGTATGTTTTGATCTCCCGCCTCCTCCCCGAGCTTCCGCACCTTCATCGGCTTCTTCCCGGGCTGCATTGAAGCCCTCTCGACATTGCCAAGTGCCCCCGAGGATTGTTGAAGACCCCCCAACCCCCAGAAACAGGCAAGGAAAAATTTGAGGCATTTTTAGGGGGCTGGGCTGACCTGCACCATGCATTTCCCTGCTCTTCCTCGGCTTCCCGACACTCTTGGCAACCTTCCCGATCGTTGTTGGACTCCCCGGCATCAGTGCTTGGTTCCCGGTGATCGATTTGAGTGCTTTCCCCTTCAGCCCTTACTATATACACAATCTGAGGACTGTCAAAACAGGGCAACACTTGACATTTACTGTTTAATGCTTCTTGGCATTGCCCGTTTGATGCCTATTGATGCCTGGTGATGCTCTGATGTTATGGGATGCCATGCCTATGCTTTGGGGCTGATTTGGAGCAGATTTGAGCACCGTTTGAGCTTCATTTAATAGTAAATTGCTTGCTGTAATACAATGGGTTGAAGCTCATTTACTTGGTGTATGTATTGGTTCATGGATATGGGGTGCTTACTAGAGGTTTGAATGATCATACCGATGTATTTGGAGGTTGTCAAATGCTTCTTCTTGGTTTTGGAATGCTTTTGAGCTTGGATTAGGCTCCAACTTGGTCGTTATTCATTGGCATTTGGCTTCAGTTGGCGTGCTTTGGACCAATCTATGCCTATTGTCACTACTTGACATTTAGGCTTCTTGCATTTATGCTTTGGTTAGATATGGATGCCACTTGGTTTGCCCATGCTTGACAGTTACTTGGAGCTTTGTCTTCAAATGTATTTGAGAATTTTGAATCTACTGGGCATTACATTTGTCAATTACATGCTCTTTGGCGCTTTCAGGCTTATTCTTTACGGGTCTGAGATAGCTTGGGATTTATGCTCCGGATGTACCCTACTGGGATTTGGCATGTCTGATGCTATGTATTCGATGTTTTAGAGCGTCACTTGCTCTCTTTGCATGTGAATTTACTTCCAGTGGGAGCCTCTTGGTATATTCAGATGTACACTGAGTCTTATTTACACTTGAGCTTGAGCTTGTGGGATAGTTATATGCATTTGCTCTCTTGAGAGCTTTATGTCTGCAGTTAGTTTGTAATGGGCTAATTTGATACACCTATTGGGGCCTGCACCTATCTGTTACAAGTTTGTCAGTTTTGTATGCATCTTGGATGGTTATGTATTGAGCTTCTTGCTCTATTAGTTGTGCTTGTGCTTGGTCTCTTCTCTTACCCCGAGACCCATTACATGCATGACTTCTAGACCTATGAGATGTCTTTTGCCTGATTGGTTTGACAATTCCTGGTACCTTCTTGCTCCTGGACACTCATTGTTGGATGTATCTTGCCACCTGGCAGTTGCAGTGACTTATGTATCAATGATTGCTTCATTTTGGGACAGTTTTACATACTGCAGTCATTTATTACAACAAGCTGAAATCTGCAGATTTTGAGCACTTCTATGAGGGTAATGCTTACTATTTGATGTTATCTTGGTCATATTTGGTGGACAGGTGCTTCTCTTGGTGAAATCCACTCTTTCAACCAGTTTTAGCAATGGTTTTAGTGCATTTTCTGCTAATTACATCAACCTGCAATTTTGCTTTTTTGCATTGATTTGGGACAGTATGATTGGTCATCTAAAAGACATTGCTCTCTTTAACATTGCCAAGTTGTATGGTACCAACTATGGGTATTGGAAGTCCCAAATATGGCAGGTTTTGGTGCAAAATTTACAAATTAAACCCTTGCGTTTCAAGGGTGTCAAACTTGAGGATATGGATGATGATGTTGGGATGGAAGTTGATGAACTATGCAAGTCTATCATTATTTTGTCACTCTCAGAAGAGGTCCATCATAATGTTGTTGAAGATGAGAATTCGAGTGCATGGGATTTATGGGAGAAGATTCAGGAGCTCTATGCACAATAGAGTCCTGCGTCAGAGATGTATTGGTTGAAGCAGTTAATGGACCTTCGCATGAAGGAGGGGACCTCCCTATCATCTCATTTCAGTCAGTTTTATGCTATCATGAAGAGCCTGTTGCCACAAGGTATTGAGTTCAAAGACAACTTGCACCCGTTGTTTCTGCTTGGCACCTTGCTTGAATCATGGGATGTCTTTAGTACTGCCATATGCATGAACAAGCTTGATGGGCTGAAAATCAAAGATGTTGAGAGTGCTTTATTGACTGAGGAAATCAACAGGAGAAACAATGATGTTTCCCACTCTTCACATGCATTGACCGTTAGAGGTGGCAGACATGGTAGGCATGATAATGATCATAAGGGCAGGGACTCTTAGAAGTCTAGGTCTAAGTCTCGTGGTTGTAGTAAGTCCCATGGAAGTCTGACCTTACCTGTCATTATTGTGGAAAAGCAGGACATATTAGGCTGTAGTGCCATAAAATAGGCGATGATAAGTGCAAGGAAAAGGGAAAAGAAAAAGTACATAAAAGTCTTCTGAGCGTAGTATTGTACCTCCAAAGTCTAGTGTGAAGATAGAAGAGGTTAATGTCATGCAGGCCACTGATTCAGATGATGATTACATACTTGCAGCTTCTTCATGCGATACCTTACAGGCTTCTCAGATACATTCTATGTTTGCACTTGCTGGCTCTTGGATTCAGGTGCATCCTTTCATGTGACACCCTGCAGAGATTGGTTTCATACCTATCGTACCATGCCTGGTTCTGTGTGTCTTGGTGATGACAGGTCTCTTGACATTGTGGGCATTGGAGATGTTAGGCTGTAGTTTCCTTCTGGCCGCTCTTTTGTTTTGCATGATGTACACCATGTACGTGCGTTGACTCGCAGCCTTATGTCAGCTAGACAGCTTGATGATGCAGGGTATTTTGTGTCTTTTGGAGACTCTGCATGGAAGATTACTCATGGAAGGCTTGTGCTTGCAAGAGGTGCCAAGTCTGGCAGTCTCTATCCCTTACTTGTATCTGGAGCTACATTGGATCATGTTTTGTCTGTGGGTTCTATTCCCCATGTATCCCTTTGGCATGCTCATTTTGGGGCATATGCCTCTTAAAGGAATGAAAATGCTCCGTGCTTTGCAGTATCTTCCGCCTTTTGACTCTTCACATTTTGATTCTTGTGATCATTGTGTGTATGGCAGGAAGACTAGAAATATGCATAAAAAGTTTTGTAAGAAACACATGGGTGAGCCCTTGGCTCTTGTGCACTTAGATGTAAGTGGGCCCATGCCTTGTAAGTCACTTGGTGGGGCAAAGTACTTTGTTACTTTCATAGATGATTACTCACATAAGGTTTGGGCTTATCCCATCAAGAGAAAATCCGATGTCTTAGACACATTTCAACGTTGGCTTGCATTGGTAGAGAACCAGTCTGGGAAAAGGCTCAAATGCCTAAGGTCTGATAATGGGAGTGAGTATGTATCACGTGCTTTTGAGCAATTTTGTGATGAGTGGGGTATTAAGCGTCAGTTGACCGCCCCTTACACCCGTCCCTAGAATGGTATGGCTGAATGCATGAATAGGACCATTCAGGAAAGGGTCCGTAGCATGCTTAGCCATGCTGGCTTACCGCAACACTTTTGGGCTGAGGCAGTTACTACTGCAGTGCATCTCATTAACACGTCACCTAGCAGTGGCATTGACTTTCAGGTTGCAGAGGAGGTATGGGTAGGCAAGCCCCCCTCTTATGATCATTTATGTGTCTTTGGATATGAGGCATTCTGCCATGTACCCAAGGACAAACGCAATAAGCTAAATCCTAAAAGTATCAAATGCATTTTCATTGGCTATGGAGATGTAGGAGAGATGGATTATCGTCTATGGGATTCGTAGGCGCGGAAAGTGATCCGTAGTCATGATGCCATCTTTCATGAGGACAAAATGCATATGTAATGAGAAAGTAGTTGAGGTACGCAGAGTTATCTTTCAGGAGGAGCCACATGCTCCCGTTTAGCCCCCACTCCACGGCCAGCTAGATAGCATGCAGCATCACCTGATGCCCATGGCCCAGATGTTAGACGTGTTGATGTTCGACAGGATGTCGGTCAGGCAACAGAGCCTGGGTTGAGGTGCTCTATTAGAGATAGACGACCTTGTGACGTTTTGTGCCCTCTATAGATTATATGTACTGGTTCTCACTTATGATGAGGCTATGCGCATGGGTGATTGTCACTCTTAGGAGAGGGCTATGCAGTCTGAGCTTGACTCATTGCATAAGAATCACACTTGGAATTTGGTTTCCTTGCCTTAGGGTAAGAAGGCTTTGCCATGCAAGTGGGTGTATAAGCTGAAAAGTGCCCGTGGACACCCCAAGCCGGCATTCAAGGCTCGATTGGTTGCTAAGGGTTTCAAGCAGGAGCATGGTGTTGACTTTGATGAAGTCTTTTCTCCTGTGGTCAAGATGACCACCCTATGCTTAGTCTTGGCCTTGGTTGCATAGCTTGACATGGACTTGTACCAGATGGATGTCAAGACGACTTTTTTACATGGGGACTTGCATGATGAGATTTACATGGAGCAGCCTAAGGGCTTTGCAGACCCTGGCAGGGAACACCTAGTATGCAAGCTAAAGAAGATTCTATATGGATTGAAGCAGGCACTTAGGGAATGGTACCATAAGTTTGATGAATTCATGCAGCCACAAGGCTACAACCGGAGTGCTATGGATCCGTGCTTGTATAGGAAAAAATCCCGCGACGGTTCTTTACTAATTTTGGTACTCTATGTGGATGACATGCTTTTAGCAGGGACAACTCATGAGGAGCTAGATGCTCTGAAGGCTCATCTCAATAAGAGCTTTGAGATGAAAGATCTGGGACAAACCTCTCATATACTTGGTATGTGCATTACGCGCAATAGATCTCAGAGACTACTCTATTTGTCGTCAGAGAAGGAGTACATTCATAAAGTCCTTGAGCGCTTTCGCATACAAGATGTTAAGCCTATTGGCTGTCCATTACCTTCTCATGTGAAGGTTTCACAGGCTGATTGTTCGCAGATAGATGAGCAGAGGGCTGAGATGGCCAAGATTCCCTATGCATCAGCCGTGGATAGTCTTATGTATGCCATGATAGCCACTCGTCTAGATATAGCTTTTGTAGTTGGGGTTGTGGCACATTATATGGCTACACATGGCAATAAACATTGGGATGCTGTGAAGGGTATCATGAGGTACCTGAAGGGCACAACAAATATGTGCCTTTGCTATGGCAGTCAGGATACAGGAGTCATGAGGTACACTGACTCTGATTATGCAGGACATGCAGATAGTAGGAAGTCCACTTCTAGCTATGTGTTCACTTATGCTCGAGGGGCTATCTCTTGGATGTCCATGGCGTAGAAGCATACAACTCTTTCTACTACAGAGGCTGAGTATATTGCAGCCACAAAGGCTTGCAAGGAGGTTATTTGGTTAGGCCGTTTAATTGCAGACCTTGGTATGACAGATGTTATGCCTACACTGCATTCAGATTCTATGAGTGCCATTCAGTTGGCCAAGAATCCGGCCAAGAATCCGGTCTTCCATGCGAAGACGAAACATATTGAGGTGAGGTATCACTTCATTTGCAAGGTCATTGAGGACAGATTTGTTGACCTTGTCAAGATTTCGATTGAGTAGAATCCTGTAGACTTGCTCACGAAGAGCCTCAGTACCAAGCGCTTTACCTTCCTCGGGAGATTGATGGGCATTGGATGAGATGACGTCTTTTTCCTCATCTTGTTGTACATGTTTACATGTTGTACTGTCTTTCCTTTTTCTCTCTCACTGAGGCAGATTCGCCTTTAAGCGGGAGGTTGTTGGGGGTAAAGGTGTCTCCACCTAGCCGCCCATGTATTACTACATTGACAGTACCCGCCACTGTACACTGCAGGTGGTAGGTGCCTGTCACAGTTACTTATTCTTTATTCTTTTAGTGACAGTTTGAATAAAGGAAGGCCTCGGCCACACATTGTGGTTGTTGGAGTTTCCACTTTTGAGTCTCTCTCTCTCTTGGCTGTTGCTCTCCATCTACCATAGCTCTAACCGCCAAGCTTCTTCCTCCTGGGTTCCACTTCCCTTTCATTCTCTTTGATGTTCTTAAGCCTATTGGTTGGTTAAAGGGCCTCTTTGAGGTTCAAAATCTATTCTTAGGTAGGATACCAATGAGCTTCATTGAGAGGCTTGAATTCAAGTTTGAGCTTGAAGTTTTGTCTAAGGATTGACAATCTATAGCCCATAAGAGTTGCATGGTATCTTTCAAGCAAACAAATGGAACCCAATATAACCCCAATAGTAGTTGATAGGCATTGCTCAATTTGAGGCTTCAACTTAAGTTCTCGGGCTTGGTTAGTGAAAGAACTCTCTTTGAGACTCAAACTCTAGTTCCATCCAAGATAGCCATGGGTTTTGCTCATGGGTCAAACTTGATTTCGAGTCTAAATATCTCATCTAAAGGATAAAGTTAACATTGGACATGTATCATCATAGGTGGCTATGACAGACTAATTTCTCTAAAGGATAAAATTTAACATTGGACATGCATCACCATATGTGGCTATGTGTTTTAGGTAGTGTTAAAATTATTGCCTCTCTTATTCAAGTAAACAAATAAATTATCGTAGAAAAATCGATCTCTTGATGTCAAATCATGGAGTAGCTAACCATGTGGCAAGGACCCACGAGATCATGATGTCAAAACATGGAGTTGCATGGGAATTATGGATGTATGAAGGACCCATTAGCCGCCACTACCGTTTTCTCTCTTCAAAATTTTCAATGTATGAGAGATTCAATACTATTATTACTCATGTATGAGTCTTTAATGCCATTTTCTTATCCCTTTTCCATTTTCTTTTCCTTTCATTCTCTCAACACATGGCAACAGTGCTCAGAGCTCATTTGACATCGCCTTCAATTCCTACAACCTTGTATGTGTTTGCTTGTCTCTCTCTCTTCCCCCTTCTTTGAATCTAAAGTGATGCTTCACTCCTCGGACCTTGTTTGCCTACGTTTGTTGCTCTCCTTCCTCCAACCTTGTCATTAACATGTGTGTTCGTCTCTGTCCTTCCTCCATGATGGGACCTGAAATGGGCCCCAACACTGGCTATGGCACTAGCCAGACCTCATGCTCATAACAGACAAACACACCCTCACGGCCTTGCAGACCAGGAGCGTCAATCTAATGCTAAAGGACAAACTGCCCTAAAGCCTGATCTATGCGTTTATAGTTTCATCGTTTTGTAGTCCAATGTTTCTCTTTCTATAAACTCCACAGAGGGAGAACCCACACACATTGGCAATGCCATGATCACATACATGGAGGCAACCTCTCGGTAGAAACACCGCGGCCCCATTGCAGCTCTCCTACATTGCACGGATTGGCCCCTTGATGCGTTGCTCAACATATAAAACAAACGAACAAAGTCCACTCTTCATTTCGAACGTTTCCAGGAGATATACCATGTGCCCTTACTTAACAGTGTAAAATATTACACGGCGCAGCGAACAGAATCTGAGAAAGAGATAGAGAGTACACAACAGATAAGAGGAGAATCAGTAAAATTCTTTAACTCCAAACAACTGATACAAAGATGGCTCTGTCCACCCGTGCGCTTCCACTGTGTGAAGCTTAGATGGCGATCTAGACAGAAGATAGGTGAAGAGCTTAAGGCTAGCTGGAACAACAACTCTGACTGGGTGAAAGATCAGTGTGAGATGGCTGCGAAGGGGTTTAGCTTTTATAGCCCGCGAAGGTCGTTAGGTCGGCCTGCTGACCGACCTACCATATGAGCCTCCACTAGTCGGCCAGGGAATATTCCAGGGAATATTCCCTTTACCATCGGGCCGGGGGCGCTGCCCCCGGACCCCCGCCAGGGGGGCCGCTGGCCCCCCTGGGACCCCCCAGCCAGGGGCCGCTTCCGCGGCCCCCGGACCCCACAATAGGGGCCCCTTTTAACTCCCTTACCACGCAACTCAATGCAATGTGCCTCGAGTTGCTACCAGCTTAACCACTCCGTCTAACCCAAAGATTAGACCCACAACAGTCACCTTTTTGCCATCCGGTCACATAGACCTCATCTGATATACAAGTCAGGACTCAACCAATGTCCGGGCTCACATTTGGCTTCTCCTCATAATGGGGGCCTTACAACTTTGAGCACCATGGATCATTGGTAGCACCTAATGAGGGTGGGGCATTGATCATATCTAACACCCCCCCTCAATGTCCACCCATAGGTGAACTATCTCCTCGGCCCAATGCCGAGTCTCTGAAGATGAACTTGAAGCAGATCCTTCGTAAGTGCTTTGGTGAAGATATCTGCTCCATTCTCCTCTGTTGGACAGTAGACCAATTCCACTATCCCATCCTCCATCAAATCACGCACATAGTGATACTGGATCTCTATATGTTTGGTGCGTGCATGAAACACTGGATTTTTGGCAATGGCGATGCAACTCTGATTGTCACATCTCAGCACAGTTGGTTCTTCATCCTGCACTCCCATATGCCATAGAATCCTTCTCAACCATACGGCCTCACATGCAGCAAAACAAGCTGCCTTGTACTCTGCTTCGGTAGAAGACAATGCCACTGTTGGTTGCTTCTTACTAATCCAAGAGAAAATTCCTGAACCCAAAGAGAAACAATAACCAGAAACTGACTTCCTGGAATCAATGTCTCCTGCCCAATCTGAGTCACAGTTCCCCACAAGAGAAGTTCCGAAACTGTATGTGATACCATAGTCAAGAGTTTTCTTCAAGTATCTGAGCACCCGCATCCCAGCCTTCCAATGACTCTCATGAGGTTTGTTTGAGAACCTGCTCAAAACACCAACAGCAAAACTGATATCTGGTCTGGTGTTACACAAGTAGATTAGACTGCCGACCAACCTCCTATACCTCCCAATGTCTGCTAGTGCTGATGTATCCTCAACGGATAACTTTACATTCACCTCCATAGGTGTAGCTATCTCCTTGCACTCGGTCATGCCAAATGCCTTCAAGATCTCCCATGCATACTTCTTCTGAGAGATGAAGATCTTTCCTGGCTCTTGCCAGACTTCAATCCCCAAACAATAGTGCAGCAAGCCCAAGTCTGTCATTTCAAACTCAAAACTCAAAGCCTTTCGAGTTTGGTTGATCATATCTTCATAGTCAC
Source organism: Lygodium microphyllum (assembly GCF_053477565.2). Classification (NCBI taxonomy): domain Eukaryota; kingdom Viridiplantae; phylum Streptophyta; class Polypodiopsida; order Schizaeales; family Lygodiaceae; genus Lygodium; species Lygodium microphyllum. The sequence continues at coordinate 31,240,511 of NC_141153.1, read as the reverse complement.
CTGTAATAAGAAGGTCGTCCACATATAGGACAATCACTGCAGACTTTTTACCATCCCTGTAAACATACAAGTTAGCATCTGAGGCACATCTTTTGAAGTTTAGGTTTAAAAAGAACCTATCTATCCGTTGGTACCATGCTCTGGGGGCTTGTTTCAGCCCATACAATGCCTTCTTCAGTTTACACACTTTGTTCTCAGAATGGGGGGCCTCAAACCCTGGTGGCTGAGCCACGTACACCTCCTCCTTGAGGTCACCATTTAAGAACGCTGACTTAACATCCATTTGGTACACTGGCCACTTCTTGTGGGCAGCCACTGCAAGTACCGTGCGAATAGTGGTCATTCTGGCAGTTGGGGCAAATGACTCTTGAAAATCAAACCCTTCAACTTGTGAAAATCCTTGGGCAACCAGTCTAGCTTTGTACTTTTCTAAGGTACCATCAGCCTTGTACTTTACCTTCCAGATCCACTTGGTGCCAATAATCTTCCGCTTTGCTGGCCGATCCACTAGCTCCCAAGTGTCATTCTTCATTATGCTGTCATACTCCGCCTGCATAGCAGCCTTCCATGATGGATCTGCAAGTGCTTCTTCTAAGTCAGTTGGCTCCTTTACTTCTCTCATAATCTCAACCATCAAGGCCATGTTGACTATGTGAGCAGAAGCCCTCCTTTGCTCCTCTATTCTCTGAGACCTCCTTGGTCCGTCTGCCTTCTCCTCAACAGATGCAGGCATAGGATTATTGTGGTCATAGAGCTGCTTCACCCAGCGCGGCAATGGCTTTTCCGGTGGGGTGATGTCAGGTTGGTGAACTTTTTCCTCATCATCTGAAGATGATGCTTCCTCCTCCTTAAGGATAGGGATAGCTCTCGGGACAGGTTCATAGTGGACTACTTCTTCGCTTGATGATAAAGTGGAAGACCTTGCCTTCTCCTCCTCCACTGTATGCGGCTCCTCCTTGAACACCACATCACGGCTCGCGATGATCTTCTTTGCCTCTTGGTCATATAACTTGTAAGCCTTCTGCTCATCACTATAACCCAAGAAGATACATTTTCTGCTTTTTGGTTGTAACTTGTTTCTCTTCTCATCTGGAACATGTGCATAACATTCACATCCAAAAATTCTGAAATGTGAAACAGATGGTTTCTTACCAGTGTAAGCCTCATGAGGTGTTTTTCCCTTGAGAGCCTTTGTGTAGCTCCGATTTAGAATGTAGACTGCAGTATTAACAGCTTCAGCCCAAAAATGGTTAGGCAATCCCTTGCCCTTTAGCATGCATCTTGCCATCTCCACAATGGTACGATTCCTGCGTTCCACAACACCATTTTGCTGAGGTGTGTGAGGCGTCGTCAATTGACGCTTGATCCCTTTGCTCTTGCAAAAGCCTTCAAACTCCTTTGAGTTGAACTCACCACCACCATCTGTTCTAAATTTCTTCACACTTTTCCCTGTTTCATTCTCAACAAGTATTAGCCATTCTTTAAACTTACCAAAAGCTTGAGCCTTATCACGAAGGAAGTACACCCACATCTTCCTACTGTAGTCGTCGACAATCAACATAAAATAAGAAGATCCCCCCAAGGCCTGTGTAGGCATCTTACCACACAAGTCAGCATGCACCAACTCTAGAGGAGCATGTGCTCTATTCTTGCTTTCTTGTGGAAATGCCTTTCTCTGTTGCTTGCCCATCATACAAGCTTCACATGGTTCCTTCAATTCAGTTATTGTAGGTAGGTGAGCAACCATACCTTGCTTTTGCATCTCCTTCAATACTGCAAATCCGATGTGTCCAAACCTTTCATGCCAAAGCTTACTTGTGCCCACTCCAGCGGTGGCTGTAAGAGCACTTAGCTCATACAGGTTGTTCCTCCTTTCTCCTTTGCCAACAATTGTGCCAGCACTATCAATAATTTCTGCACCTGTCTTCTTGAACCTCACTTCATGACCAAGATCAGTTATGGCAGCAACTGATAAGAGATTTCTCCTGATTTCGGGAACATACAACACATTTGAAAGCTTTTTGACTTCACCATTTGCAGCAACAAAAGAAATAGTACCTGTGCCCGCAGCAGGGCATTTAGCATCATTTCCAACCGTCACAGTGATGGATTCTTGTAGAGGCTGCATAGAACTGTATAGACCTTTCTTGTTGGTCATGTGACGGGAGGCCCCACTATCCAACACCCAAGAGTCAGTGGTAGATTCTTCTTGCGCCGAGGAGCACACTTCCTCAATGGTCGCCATGAATAATTCCAACTCTGCTTCAGCCGTATTGGCTGTCTCTTTCCCTTTAGTTTTAAGGGTACCATTCTTTTCATCTGCCTTCTTGACACGACAATCTGCAATTGCATGTCCTTTCTTCTTACAGTAGAAGCACTCTCCTTGAAACTTCTTCTTGCCGCCCTTTTTCTTTTTGTCACCATCATTTTTGGTGGAGGAAACACCTTTGCCTTTTGCATTGGCAGAGAATGCAGCATCTCCATTGTTGCTTCCTTCTCGGGCTTTCAGCCTCAACTCCTCCTCCATTAATAATGCACAAAACTCCTCAAAAGTCAAAGCTTGAGGTCTCACCTGAGTATTAAGGGCAGTTACTAGTCCATCAAACTTTTGTGGACAAATCCGAAGACACCTCCGAGCTAGCTCTTCGCTAGTCTTTTGTATCCCAGCGCCAGCCATCTGGTCGCGCAGATTCTTAATCCGAGTGATGAATGCTTCAACCGTCTCTCCTTCAGCAAACTTCTCCGCTGCTAGTTGATTCTCCAAGTTTTGAATCCTTGTTTGGTTTCGTGTTTCATACTGACTCCTTAGTACATTCCAAGCCTCTGACGCTTTGGTTGTATGCTGAATCAGAGTCAAAACACTGTCAGAACAGCTTGTAACTAAGGCACACAATGCATCTGCATTCCTTCGTTTCCAAGCTCGTAGGAGATCTGCATTCGGAGGAATCATCACACTAGGATTTGATGGGTCGGGGGTAGGCTGTGGTTCTGCGTCAGTCCCCAGCACAGTCTCCAGAAGCTCATAAGAATCAAGGATAGTAGTAATTTTGAACTTCCACAAGGTGTAGTTTGTACCATCTAACTTGCCTTCGCTGAAGGTTGGTGGACGAATCCTCAGTGTTTGAATAGCCGGTACAGCAGCACCACCTCCTGCACCGCTTCCTGATGCGCCAGAACTGCTTCCCGGAGTCGACATCGTTTCTCTTTGCTGTTGAAGCCTTTGCCTCTTGCACTCTCTCCGATCTCTAGAGCCCCCTGGGCTCTGATACCATGTAAAATATTACACGGCGCAGCGAACAGAATCTGAGAAAGAGATAGAGAGTACACAACAGATAAGAGGAGAATCAGTAAAATTCTTTAACTCCAAACAACTGATACAAAGATGGCTCTGTCCACCCGTGCGCTTCCACTGTGTGAAGCTTAGATGGCGATCTAGACAGAAGATAGGTGAAGAGCTTAAGGCTAGCTGGAACAACAACTCTGACTGGGTGAAAGATCAGTGTGAGATGGCTGCGAAGGGGTTTAGCTTTTATAGCCCGCGAAGGTCGTTAGGTCGGCCTGCTGACCGACCTACCATATGAGCCTCCACTAGTCGGCCAGGGAATATTCCAGGGAATATTCCCTTTACCATCGGGCCGGGGGCGCTGCCCCCGGACCCCCGCCAGGGGGGCCGCTGGCCCCCCTGGGACCCCCCAGCCAGGGGCCGCTTCCGCGGCCCCCGGACCCCACAATAGGGGCCCCTTTTAACTCCCTTACCACGCAACTCAATGCAATGTGCCTCGAGTTGCTACCAGCTTAACCACTCCGTCTAACCCAAAGATTAGACCCACAACAGTCACCTTTTTGCCATCCGGTCACATAGACCTCATCTGATATACAAGTCAGGACTCAACCAATGTCCGGGCTCACATTTGGCTTCTCCTCATAATGGGGGCCTTACAACTTTGAGCACCATGGATCATTGGTAGCACCTAATGAGGGTGGGGCATTGATCATATCTAACAAACAGTCCCTCAGGAAACCGACCCTCTATCCTACGACAAGGGATAACCTTACACTCTCAATCGTGGGTCAAATTCCTAAGAAAACAATTGCTATGCAATCCAGGAGCTTTTCCGTTGATACCATGAACTACGCATAATGCATAATGTGAACGATTTAGTGCATAAACATAAGAAAATCAGCATTGTGCATCGTGTGAAGCCAATCTTTTCATGATTTTCATGCTAGCATTTATGTAATGAGAAAAGACACTGAGCCTTACGCTCATGCTGCCTTTCCCTTTTTATTAAAACAACGTCCTATAAGCATGATGCAACACATAAACCAGATTTTAGTTTATGGTTTGACGCTCAACCTCCCCTCTCACCCTACCGTTTAATGTTTTGCATTCGTTGATAGGTGAAAGGGTCGTTTTATGTGTATTTCCTTACAAAGAAAGCGATAAACATGAACGGAAACATAGAAACGAGGGTAAACTGAGGCCAAACTCGTGCTTTACCTTCATGATACATTGCACAAACACACATGTAATTTTTTGGAATTTTTCTTTTACCGTTTCCTAATTTTCTCCCATTTAAAACCCATTTTTCACCATTTTTTGGTATTTTTCCTCTATTTTCTGCAATAAAAAATGACTAAAAATTAAGATTGATTGTGGGATGTGGCCCTTAGGTTCCTTGATAGCAAAATTTCAGGTTTTGTAGGCATTATGTCTCATATTTCCCATTTATTTTGCAAAAAATCCATTTTTACCCCTTAAACGTGTGTTTTTCGGGTTTTATGACATTAATTTCAGCCATATCGCTTATGATTTTCTGATTTTCAGATTATAAACTGTTGAAACTCATAGAAAACAACATCGTGATGCATAATCAGCCCATGGGAACAATGTTTCATCAATCAAATAGCATAAAAACTCATTTTTTCTTCATAAAAATTGAATTACCACTTAGGCTCCGTGTTTCGGGATCTCGGTTTTGCTGTGGGATTGCGGGTCAGCCCTTATTCAATGTCCAGCATATTCACAATCAGCAATATTCATGTCTACATTGATTCGGAAGCAATCCGGTCCAAACCGGACAAGCTTTCCTTCACCATTCTTCATTTCCTCTTACACACAAGAACAACCCTTTAAGGGAGAGAGAGGGAGGAGAGAGAAATACTAGATTTCCATCTCTTCATTCAGTCCACCATTACTCGAGCGAAGGACGGCGATATGCTCAGCCCACAGGGAGAAATCAAGGCCCAAGATCTGTTCGATGGGTTGTTTGCAGCCTACATGCTTGATCCATCATGATCATGGTGCAAAATGCAGCCGTTTGCAGACGTCTTCTTCCCCACGCTTCATCACGTTTTTCTTCATCAAAGTGCATAAAATTTTGGGGGGGTCGCAAACTCCAAAAGGCACTACCCAATTTGGCCAAAAACTAGTTCACCTCTTCGAATCTTGACCGTTTGTTAGCTCCTTCCTCGTCCGGCATCCGATTCGAGCTCTGAAAAATCCTGGGCATCCAACTTGACATCCCGCATTGACTGGCAACTCCTAAAAACCTGCACGGCAGTCTGAAAAATTATCAAAAATCCACAAGTGTCGCTTGGGTGCCTTTTAAAAGTCGTCTTTCACTTGGTGCTTAAAATCGTCCTAGCTGCAATCGCCGCCTTCGATGTTAAATATTTTTCTCCTAAATTCCAAAAATTTTGGCAAATTTTAGGCACATCCCAGGCTCAAAACTCCGCTCTCATTGGCGACCACAGGATAGGGTGACTCAGCCTGTCGAATCCCACAACAGATTTGCACAAAACAACCAAAGGAAGCATCAAGCTGATACAAAATAGGTACATATTAAAACACAGCACAATGCTCACCCTACCCCTTGACAAAACCAAGGCATGACATCCACAAGGAGTAGGCCTAGCATAATCTGATAGAAGGGCCGAAGCTAGTCACTAATCGACTGCTCCAACACGGCCAAACTAAAAAGAACTATCAAAGAGGTTGCCCTAAGTGGTGGTCTAAACTACCTACTTAACTAAGGACAACACAACCAGGAGCTCCTACTAGGCGAGGACTCCTATAGCCTGATCAAGAAGTATTTTCTTGTAACACATATCTTCTTTTAGGGTTTTTTTTTGTTCCTTCCATACTCGGGCATGTAAAAAGGAGGGAGCTGAGTGTAGTGACCCAAGGAGAGCAAGGCATCGGCCTCAGGTCCTGTCACGGTACCCAAGAACCAACCGAGCCCTCGCAAGGCGACACTTAACCCTTTTCTGACGCTCACTTTTATTTTCGCTCCAACCGTCCGTACTTTCTTCTGTTCCAGCAAGACACCATCCCTAGGAAGACAAGGCATTAGCCTCGGGTCTGACTTGTCCCCAGGAACCTACCAGGCCTTCGCAAGGCGATGATCAATTGCTTATAGATTTTTCTTTCTTTTCTTTTCTATTTTTAGAGGGGTTAGAATCCCTTTTTACACACCTTTGTATATATTTATTGTCTTTTGAGATATTCAGGGTTTTTTTTCATTATCATTTTTCCGTCGGCAGGCTTCTCTAACTGCCTCACAACTAAAAAGAACTCCTAGAACGGCTGCCTAGCAGGCTGGTAGAACAGGGTCACTAGAACTGCCTTCTGAAACAGGTCTTTGGATGCCTGGCGATGTCTTTACAGGAGGCAACAACTACTCAAACCTCCCTTAGATATACCTAACCTAAACCTGGGACTTCATGCCTTGGACGTCGGTTCCCCAACAAGAAAAAAAAACCCCTACAAGTACACAGACACATATAACATAAAAACATGTTACTCGTAAAGGAGAGATATCACCTGGATAGGGCCACGAGAAGCTTCCGCGCAACAAAGGCTCCTTCCAAGCTCTTCTTTGAACCTGTCTAGCACAGAACTAAAACAAGAAACCATTAACCACACCTGTACTAAACAGACAATTGGCCCTCTTGGCCTAATGAAATCAAACATTTCACTACAAAAACTGATCGGCCCTCCTAGCCTAAGGAAATAAGGACGTAATATCCAAAGCATCTAGCCTTCCTAGCTTAAAACTAGATAGGTCATTTTAGTCCACGTAATACTGATGTCCTTGGCATATACATAAATCAGTGCTGCGACCCAAACTAGGTAGAGCTTTAAGCCTAGGCACATCACATGGGTGTATCCCAAGGCAGTGTATATTGTCAGATGTATATCCAGTCTTATCCTCTTGGGGGTTCGACAAAATATCTCCAGATGAGATCCTTGGCCTTGCAATCGACACTCTTGCCATACTTTTGGAGATTTTAGGTCTCCAAACCCATCTCACATTTCCCTTAATATTCTTGCATTCCCTCAATTTGCTGCATTGGTCTAACGAACTCAATGCAAACTTATCCCTATGGCCAAATGGCCTCACATCCTTATGACCTTTGTGAAGCATAGGTGGACTTTTAGCATTTTGCATCCTCTTTACAAAAGTTATCTTTACTTGTTTACGTCCATACTGCAAATTTTTCCCCATAAGAACCATGCTTTCACTGAAGGAAACAACATCCACCCGGAAGCATGATTCCAACACCAAAGGTCTCTTAAGAGCCTTACTAGAAACAAAATTAGAACCACACACAAAATGCTTATCAACACTCATAGGCCCATTGGTTCTATCCATGTTGCCATCACAACTACCTCTCGTGGAAGTGTTGCAAGCCCTAATGGGACTTACATGGCTCAGAACCTGTTCACTGAGAGGCACGTCATTACTACTCATAGGATGGCCATTTTCTGCTTTGAGATTTTGGCCACCAAGGTTCCCCTCATAGGCTGCCTTGGTGTCAACAAGTGAGCTATCTTCTTGCAGAAATGGTTGGAAGCTAGGACGCACTTGTACTGAGTGGGAAAAACTCCAAAAGTTTTCCCAACATCTTTGAATATGACCCTCATAATCAATGGCATGCATTTTTTCTTCCCTTAACAACTTAGGATTCCTCAGTCCCACTTGGATTTGCGTATTAATCTCTAAGCCATTCAGAAAGAGCTCACATAGCACATCATCTGGTAATGCACTGGCTCTTCTTGGCCAAAGCCTAAGAGTACTATCAAAGGCTCTAGCATACTCTTTAACAGAAGGATAAGACTCCTGTCTAAACTGCATAAGCTGCCCTAAAACCTAAATCATAGGAAGCTTCTTTTCATACTCATCTAGAAATCGATCACAAGACTCCTCAAATGATTTGATCAACCCTCTTGGGAGGCTCCAGTACCATTTCCTTGCCTCTCCCTTTAGGGTACTTGGGAATACGAGCATCCGATGTATATCATCGAACCCACTTGCAATGCAAGTTAGGGCATATTCTCTTAAATGAAGCATCGGATCCTCATTTGGCAACCCATAAAACACTGGGAGATCCCTATAAAGAGGATGACATTTAGTCCTCCCTTTTGGGATCAAAACCGGGTCATTAAAATCTTCATATTCATCATGCTCTGGGTCCAGCCTCTTAGGATCTTTAACCTCTTCCATCCCCACCCTTTTCGGTGTAGGGAGGTTAATATCCTCATTGACATCCCTTTCTGCTAACTCACTGAGTGGTCTAGGGAGTCCTATAAGTTTCAACATGTCATTTTCATCCCCTCTTAGAGGGTCTTCCATACCTTTCCCTTTAAAAGGAAAGTCCATAACGGGTTTATATAAGAGCTTTTGGTCCTTATCCAAAGCAGATTTATCATTACCACTTCTTAAAACTTGGGAATCGTGCCTTTTAAGCAACGGTTTTCCCTTGATAGCTAGGGCTTCTAACATCCTTGTGATGCCTACTATGTCATCATGGTGGCCCATTACACGGGATGTTTCAACCACAAGCATATTCCATCGTATATCAGCACTTTCCCATGGCATTATGGCTTTAGCATGGTGACCTGTTGATGCCATAACTACCCTAGTTTCCAACATGCTTGTTTCATGCCCTCTAGGTTGATGGATGGTTAAACATGATTTCTCTTGGGTAGAGACCACACCAAGGCAAACCTCGGTCCATGCCATCGTATTAGAGGATGGGGTAACCACTAATTGGCTACTCTTTTCATCACATAAATTATCTTCTGCAGAGGACTCATGCTCTACATAACTAACTAAGTCCATTAGTAAGTTTTGTATGGGGAAAGCCAAGTTTTTTCATCCTTGAACAAACCCCATTTTATGGATAATTTAGGGTCCCTTGAAACCCTAGATTCGAAAACCACCACTTATTGGCAGCTCTCGGTAGACGCACCACTGATGGGACCTGAAATGGGCCGGCATTGGCTATGGTACTAGCCAGACCTCATGCTCATAACAGACAAACACACCCTCATGGCCTCGTGGACCTGGAGCGTCAATCTAATGCTAAAGGAAAAACTGTCCTAAAGCCTGATCTATGCGTTTATAGTTTCATCGTTTTGTAGTCCAACGTTTCCCTTTCTATAAACTCCACAGAGGGAGAACCCACACACATTGGCAATGCCACGATCACATACATGGAGGCAACCTCTCGGTAGAAACACCGCGGCCCCATTGCAGCTCTCCTACATCGCAAGGATTGGCCCCTTGATCCGCTTCTCAACATATAAAACAAATGAACAAAGTCCACTCTTCATTTCGAACGTTTCCAGGAGATATACGATGTGTCCTTACTTAACAGCCCCTCAGGAAACTGACCCTCTATCCTACGGCAAGGGATAACCTTACACTCTCAATCGTGGGTCAAATTCCTAAGAAAACAATTGCTATGCAGTCCAAGAGCTTTTCCGTTGATACCATGAACTATGCATAATGCATAATGTGAACGGTTTAGTGCACAAATAGAAGAAAATCAGCATTGTGCATCGTGCGAAACCAATCTTTTCATGATTTCCATGCTAGCGTTTATGTAATGAGAAAAGACACCGAGCCTTATGCTCATGCTGCCTTTCCATTTTTTTTAAAGCAACGTCCTATAGGCATGATGCAACACATAAAACTAGATTTTAGTTTATGATTTGGCACTCAACCTCCCCTCTCACCCTACCGTTTAATGTTTTGCATTCGTTGATAGGTGAAAGGGTCGTTTTATGTGTATTTTCTTACAAAGAAAGTGATAAACATGAATGGAAACATAGAAACGAGGGTAAACTGAGGCCAAACTCGTGCTTTACCTTCATTATATGTTGCACAAACACACATGTAATTTTTTGGAATTTTCCTTTAACCGTTTCCTAATTTTCTCCCATTTAAAATCCATTTTCCACAATTTTTTGGTATTTTCTCTCTATTTTCTTCAATAAAAAATGACAAAAATTAAGATTGATTGTGGGCTATGGCCCTTAGGTTCCTTGACAGCAAAATTTTAGGTTTTGTAGGCATTATGTCTCATATTTCCCATTTATTTTGCAAAAAACCCATTTTTACCCCTTAAATGCGTGTTTTTCGGGTTTTATGACATTAATTTCAACCATATCGCTTATGATTTTCTGATTATAAACTATTGAAAATCATAGAAAACAACATCGTAATGCATAATCAGCCCATGGGAACAATGTTTCATCAATCAAATAGCATAAAAACTCATTTTTTCTTCATAAAAATTGAATTACTGCTTAGGCTCCATGTTTCGGGATCTCGATTTTGTTGCGGGACCGCGGGTCAGCCCTCATTCAATGTCCAACATATTCACAATCAGCAATCTTCATGTCTACATTGATCCGGAAGCAATCCGGTCCCAATCGGACAAGCTTTCCTTCACCATTCTTCATTTCCTCTTACACACAAGAACAACCCTTTAGGGGAGAGAGAGGGAGGAGAGAGAAAGACTATATTTCCATCTCTTCATTCAGTCCACCATTGCTCGAGTGAAGGACGACGATATGCTCAGCCCACAGGGAGAAATCAAGGCCCAAGATCTGTTCGATGGGTTGTTTGTAGCCTACATGCTTGATCCATCATGATCATGGCACAAAATGCGGCCGTTTGCAGACGTCTTCTTCCCCACGCTTCATCACGTTTTTCTTCAATCAAAGTGCATAAAATTTTGGGTGTCTTCCACATTGATGTGATGAGATGTTTCCCTGCTCCAAATATGTGTATAAACGATTAAATGCAGATTGTGTTGATATTTTAACACTAGATTTCATTGAAGACACAAAGTAAGAAGCGATTTTGGCAATAATGATGCCCTTTGATTGTGATAGTAAACTTTTCCTTAACAAACTTTCTAGAGAGGATATACATAAGGTTGAGGATTGGATAATCTCTAGTTAACACTCCATTAGTGTTGCAAAACGGTTGCAGAATGCAAATCTTCCAAAGATGACTCCTCAATTGCATCATCAATTTAGGTATAAGAGATCTAAGCTAATTCTCAATTGTCCTCCCAATATCTCATGATAAATCTTGAAAGATGCAAACATATATGTTGCCAAGTCAATGCAAAAGGAGCCCTTTCTCGAGATCAATTAATGCAAGCACGAGCACAATGGAATGTAAATAGTTGTCCTTCTAAACCTCCACTTGATGTCAACCAAACCAAGAGGTACTTTGAATCTTGGAAGGTACTCTTTTGGTTCTTCACTCTAACTTCGAGATGCATGTATACATGTTGTTTCCTTACTCTTCTTAATGTGTGCAATAAAGCAATCTTTGCAAATATCAATATTAGCTCTCTTCAACTAATCATAAATGTAAAGAAAGTGTTGAATATCACCTCCATATGCTAGTTTAATACTAGCAAGTGACTCGTATCATTCTTAAGTTTGAACCTCATTTTTATATGATGTTGTAACATTAGTTAGTGAGCCTCAAACTCAAGTTTGAGCCTCACTTCCATATTCTAGTGCAACACTAACAATTGATCATAAAAACCATAGACATGTTTATCATACCATTTTATATTGAGAACATGATATTTCCAATTTAAACCCTACAAAAATGAATTCTAACCACTATTAAAATAATCTATACTTGGAAGTGATTTTGTACTTTTCAAATCTACAAGCCTTTGTGGAGACCATACAACACACATTGTAAAAGGGTTTTGTCAGAAATGATTTGCATTTGCTTTTATGTGAGGATGACATATGGAAGAACTGGATAAAGATCATGAGGCTATATGCATGAGGCAAAATTCCTAATACAAAAGGAGAAACTCAACTAGTAAGTCCAAATGAAAGTTCAAGAACCCAAACTCTAAATGGTGGGTAGATTCAATAAGCACTGGAACAATAACATTAGGGCCCACGTTATTCATGTGCATTTTAGACCTTGAGAAGAGTGAAGTTCTAGAATTACATGCAGCACTCCTCACCAAGGAAATCTTAATTAAGTAGAGAAGACATACTCATCAAAGAATGGACATGGAGGAGATGGCTTGGCAATTGAAGACAGATAAGTTACATGCAATAATTGTATTCTTTTTTATCTAACAAGTGAAAATCTAGATTGCAGATGTGTGTGAGAAATATAAGATAGGGGATTAATAGTACAATAATATGAGAAGCTACAACCAGTCCTTTGTTAGGGACTCTCTCAATAGATTAAAAGAGAATCCCTTGCTTTCAAAAAGTGTAGTGCCATGCTCTATCACCTACCAAAATCGTTCCAACTATTAGTGTTGGATGTATATGCTACAAAAGAGTAGCTCTCCATGGAATTTTTCTCTATCTTGGCCCTTTCCCTCAATGCACTCAATTCACAATATGAATATGTTCTAGTGTGCTTTATTAACTTTATCAACATTTGGATTCTTGTTGAAGGAGTTGCTAGCCAATCAAAAAAGGTGCACTATGAATTTGGTGTGATACACACAAAAAGATGTTGCATGGACAGTTGGAACAATTAAGATTGTAGTGGCATTTTTTTTGGTAAGAAAGTTTGACAACTTTGAGGCCATTGATAAGGTGGTGACATAGAAGGTGTCTATTTTAGGCTCTGGCAGTCAAAATCAATACTTAGTAGAGATAAATGCTTCATTGATGGCCTCATTAGAGGATTTTGTTTAGAGCACAACTACGTTCTTGAGATATATTGTGGTGGAGTTGTGTTGGAACAAAGCTTACAAAAGAAACAATGGTGTATTGCTCTTTACAAAGATGGTTTTGAAGTCATTGCTTTAGAATCAAGATGCTTTACCCTTCTAGATAGCAACCCTTCATTGCAAGAGTGGTGTGGTGCAAGTGGAGCTGTTGCAAAGTACACAATAGAGCTAGATGAGGCAAACAAAGAAGATTTGGATAATCTTGAGATTGATGGATAGACAAGCGGAGAGGATGAAGATGAAGATGATGTAGACGATAATGAAGGTGACATGCATGATGAGAGAGAAATTGGAGATGCTAAAGATATTAGAGATGATCTGGATTCTAAGAATGTAGAGAATGAATTTGAGAGATGGTGGCAACCATACTAGACCTATTGAGGATTGTTCAAATGCTAAGCAAGGTGGAGCTATGGATAGTACAAAATTTGTGGACATTGGGAGTGTTGAGTGGCTAGGGATGTTGAGATTGTTGGGGATACAAGGGTCAAAGATGCTTTCCAAGCCCATAGCCCATCAAAATTCAAGAGTGAGAAAGGTTGCAAAGTGCCCTCTCAAGATAGTATGTAGAAGAAGGCTTTATCAAAACAAGGTTGCTAGATAATATCATCATGTATCTTCTTCAAAGTCTAGATTATCAAATTAAGTCTATAGTACTTTGAATGCTAAGTTGGCTTGCTCGCTTTCATTTTGGTTCTTGTCACATTAGTTGAATTCTTCTTGTTCCATACATCCTAACAACTAACACCATGCTTGCTAATCAATGTAGGACTCAATATTGAGTTAGAACCTTTCTTAACCAAATGCTTGCAAGATTCTCAAGCTTGAGTTTGAATGCTTTGACGTTAGTTATTTTGAGCTTCACCCACACACATTAGCTATTTAGATCCAAAAAACCCTAGCCTCTATAAACCTAGTGCATGCATGTGAGGATCAAACTTGGGGAGTCTCACATCCATATTTTTACTATTAGCACTAGCAAGTGAGTTCTCAAAATTAATATATAATTCCTTCAAGTAATAGTTAATAGAATTTTATTTTGATTCATAGAAAAGACAATAAAAGAGGGGAGAGAGGAAATACCCTTCAAAGTGAACAATAGGTGCCGCCTTAGTAGAGAAACCAAGTGCCATAATAGTGATGCTAGAATTAGTGAAGAAGAGCTGGGGAAGGTGGAACATAACTGTGAACTTGTTGCACAAGCATTCCCAAAAACTTCAATTGATTTAAGTAGAGAGATTGAGAACATGCCTTTGAAGAGAGTTGGTGCAAAGGGTATTGAGAACAAGGATAAAGGTAGTGAAGAGCATCAACAATAGACTTGTGCAACCAAGAAGATACAAGAAGAAATTGGAAAAGGGATAGAAAGAGCTACATATGAGACAACGAAAGAAGACAAAATATCGCAAGGAAGGGAGAAAGATGTGGAAGGCTCCAAGAAAAATGAAGGTATATCTTTTTCCAATATAATCCATTTTTTCAATATAATTCCTTTTTATACAATCTTGTTTGCGAAATAAGAAAATAACAAGTAAGATTTGTGTTTACAGGTGTAGCACCTATTCAGAATGAGGCCTCAAACATGCAAATATTAGAGCAACATGTTGAAGACTTACGTTCACACACAAAAAAGCAGGCCTCTAGGAAGCTTATAGTATTCTGAGAGAGATAGAGATAGACTAGTTTTTGAGTCATTACCACTTAATGTAATTGAATTTAGGAGACATTCTTATAGGTGAATATGGAAGCGTGAGAAGAAAAGAACTTGTGATACCCTTAACACTATATTAGGGAATTTGGGAATTTCCATGCACTTTTGGGAACCCCCAATTCCTTTATTATATTTGACCACGTGGTCAAATCTTGTTGTCTTACTTAACGGTGGAGCCTACCCTAAATGCTATATAAGCTACCTTCATAAATCCCACTTTCAAATATAGATCAAGATTTAGCCACATGGTCAAATATTTATCACTTATTTGAAATTGGGACTTGGAAAATTCCCACATCCTTTAACATGGTGTTCCTTGGTAATGAAAATTTGTATTAGTATATCAATTTTTTTAAAAAAATATTTACAAGCAAGCCTAAAGCCACATTTCCAAGTGGCTTATTAAAGGCTACTTTGCAAAATTAATATTTCTCTTTTAATACACTGAAAATAACCAAACAGTCTCAGCAGACTTGTGATACTTTTGGACACTTAATGATTAAACCTTTAAAGAAGTGAAACTTAGGCTACAACTAGGCTAGACCCATACACAAACCACTAGGCTATGACCCCATAACTTGCGACACTTTTGATTGTATTCATTGTTGATATTTTTAAGAAGAGAAAAATTGAAGTATTATCCCCCTTGTGTACCATATGCAAAAAATATTCCTAATGCAATCATCATTGAAAAACATGCATTTATTCTTGATCTTAATGGATTTTTACTCATCAAAGAAGACAAGAGGCATCCACGCACAGATCATGCTCGAATTGACATTGGCTGCACCAAAGTTGCTGTTCACCTAGGGTATTTTGCATTTTTGGATGAAATTTTTATTTATGGTGGCAATTGGTCAATCATGCTACATAAAAATGTTTCCATTTATATGAATAGTCTTGAAAAGCATGCACATAAACAATGCCCTTTCTTTATGGGTGTGAGGATAGGAAGATTGCTACATTTATAACCCTCGAAAAGTGTATAGGTCAGATAAGCCTAGCATTGAAGCTATGTTTAAGCCTTTATCGAAGGTTTGGTACTAATGTAAAAATATTTGCAATAAGAAGAATACATTTCTTATTGATGATAGCCCTTTCACGGGATCTATTAGTCCAATAGATAATTGTCTATATTCTGAGAGATTTCAAGGGAGGTTTGACGATGTATTGTGTAATGACCTTCTACCCTACCTTTTAAATCTAAATAATGCAAATGACATTTGGTCTATTATTTCACTCAATTGTCTAGGAAAATCTTCAATCGTAGAGAATCATGGCCTATCTTTAGAGTTTCAAGACCTAATGGAAGAATGGGATTGGTTCACCTCCCAGTTTCTACCAGAAGAGCGTAACAACAATTCAGATGAAGTGGAAAGCTCATCTTGTGCATCTTTACATTTACCAATGTATGGTAACAAGGTGGATTGTATTCAAGAAAGAGGGAGAAAAAATAAGTAGATTCAAGAAGCAAGGATACATCAATGCTGGTATCCATATTTGGGGTGCCACTACTATCTACATAACAACTAAACTTGTTGAAATTGACCCATAAAACAAGGAACTTGAGTGATCAACATGCTATTGTCTATACTACCCACTTGAAATATGGTGGTGGTCACTTCATAATTGGAGTTGTAGCAAAAGCATACATATCAAAGCTACAAAAGGCTTATTTGAGCTTATGGGTAGGACAATGTCTAGTTTTAGTAAAAAGTGGATAGATAGTACTTGTTGTTGTAGGTTGAAAAAAACCAACATTGAGGGCTAAACATGCATCTTGAATCTTCATGGGATCTTCAGAAACATCAAGGATTTTGTGTCTATAGCATTTTCAAGCCAATTTGTAATGAGAAGAAGGACATAAACTTGTTTTTGACAAGAACAATGTGTAGTCACCTTGCTCAATCCTAGTGTTTCTAAACACCATACTCTTTTGAGATCTAGTCAATTCCCACGTTATCTTTTGAGATCTAAAGTTGTTTTTCCATATCAAACAACAACATTAATATATAGAGCTAGATTAAATTTGAAGGCCATGTTCCAATGGTACCACAGTTTTACTCTATCTCTCTCTCTCTCACCTAAAGTTTTTTTTCTATATTAAACAACAACATTAATATACAAAGCTAGATTACAGTTCAAGGTCATGATCCAATGGTGCCATAGTTTTACCTCTCTCTCTTTGTGTGTGTGTGTGTGTGTGTAAATAGTCATGTCCATATAAGGCTTGTATTTGTAGAGATAAATGTTTATATGGCACAACATTTGATAGATCAAATCAAACAAAAACAATACTATTTCATGTTCATTTTAAAAAAAGGGACTTGAGTGATTCCTAAAATTCCTGAATATAACTTTAAGTTAAAAAAAGTCTAAAAGCAATTTGTTGAATAACCAACAACATCAAACAAGAGCTATAACTAAGGTATTGAAGTTATTCTTTGTAGTTTAAAAACTTGGAAATATCAAGAGCTGTTAAAAATTCTCTTACTTTTCAATCGTCTCAATCAATTTGCTTGATCACTTTGTTATGTATTAGTGATGAGTTATGGTTAGAAGACTCGCACATTTAAGATTTTGTGTTGTTTTTGTGTCTTGAACCTATGACCTTGGCTAGATAAAAATTAGATTAAAAAATTTACATACATGTAGGCTTTAATAAGGGTAGACAGATTGAATTAAAATTGGAAAATTTGAAGCACAAGTGTGCTTATAGGCAATAAACGCATGAAAAAGGTTTGAGGAGATAGTTTATTATTTCTAATACTAATGGATTCAAATGAAAACTGTGTGGAAACTTCATTGATTTTTTGGATAATTCTGGATGATTCCTAGGAAATTGAAAGTAATCTAACTACTACCATATCGATTTCAATACTCTTCAATTATGTTTTTCTCAATGTAAAGCATATCAAAATCTCTCCTTGTCAATTCCATTTGACTTAATTTTATTTCTTTGTTGATTGCACCTTTTTGTGCTCTTAAATGGAATTTTTATTCTTATTCATATGTCCTTTGTAATTACATCAACTATGCATTTGCACAACCTATTAGAAGTACTAACCCTAAAAGATAAAAAGTGCACTCTTTTTTACTTCAATCAATATAAGGGGTTTGGAGTAAAATGCATTTTCAAAATCGATCTAAGTACACAGATTCTCAAACTGTGTGGTCCATAAGGCATCGTAAAATTTGGATAATTTAGAACTTGCGGACAATGACATTCTATGTTATGATATTCAATTTCTATGAAAATAAGTTGTTATTTTAGATTTATTTGATTGATTTTAATATTGTTATCCACCACATAATAGTGACTTGTTAAACATGTATGAGTGTAGCTTTGGTCACATTTTGCTAGGTGGATAGACTGAATACTCATTTATGCATTTTGTGTTTTTAGTGAGTATATTACTAGTAGCTGAAGTCATATAGATGTATTACTTTTGTATTTACTAGTGGAGCCATTGGTGTGTGGATTATTATTTTAGTACCATCGATACGTGAATTTATGACTCACCACTATGCTTAATATTTATATGCATAGGGTTATTCATTATTGTTCTAATATGTTTGTTAAGGCCTTATGACAATGAAAAGATGGGGGGAAGAGAGGGATCTTGATCTCTTTCAAGACACATAACACACAAATAATGCACATAAGATAGCAAGCTGAAAATCCTAATATTTATTATTATTATTCTTCTCCACTGTAATGGTCTACAAAGAATAATAAGAGTATAACATATATACTATACATGCTTGTCCATAGTGAGAACATGCTAACTAGAAAGATGACTAGTTAGATATCTTGTAACTTGAGTAGGTGGATTGAAGTACCACTGAAAGTATATGTTAATGTAGGTATCAACTATGTTAGTAATATGAACATGAAAATGTCACCATGTACATAAATGTTAGCTCTCATGTTGAGCTTAATATCTCAACACTCCTCCTCAAGCTTAACTCCATGATCTATACTCTAAGGAAGCTTTGAAATCATCAAACTTTTTTTGTTCCTAGGGCCTTGGTAAATATATATGCAACTTTCTCCTCTATGCTCACTTATGTGAGATTAATGTTGTTGAGAATTCGGCAATCACACTATAATATTTCCACACAATAAAAGTTAGTTGGTTAGTTTGAAAGTTAGTTAGTCAATTAATAAGTTAGTAAGGTTACTAACTATAGACTAACTAAGGTAAAAACTAACCAACATTAATAATTAAGGATTACAATTAATTTAAAAATATATGTTAAAAAATCGAGTCGTAAATCCGATATTTTTCTCGGATTGACAAGGACCATAGCCACCCTTCACGTAAGTTACAATGTGAACGACACTTATGAGCTATATTAATCACTAGTATTAATGTGTATAGTTTGGATGGTCCAAAAATATTAGATTTTGGGAAAAACTAGTATATTTTAGATACTATCCTAAAAAGATATGGAGATTTCTAGAACTGGATGTCATTTAAAAGAAAAGACAAGTGACGTTTTAGTTAGTTTTTGAGATTTTATCAAAAGAAAAAACAAAGAGAGGGATTTGTGAAATCGCGCGCGCTGTACATACAGAAAACAACACTTTGAACAGAGAAAAGAAGAAGGAGGGAACTAAGAGCTTTCTAATCAAGTGTGTTGGGGTTTTACCCTCCTTTCGAAGCCAATGGAACCATCAGATTTATAATCTGAGCATCAAATCACTGATGTTTCCAAGATCCCCCTCCACAAAGAGCTCCACTTCTCAGCCACAAGCCCTCTCCTCTAATTCACTATAAATATGAGGCATGGGGAGGCATAAGAAGCATAAGGAGACCTTGAGAGGCTGCGAGAGAGAGGTAGAGAGAAGGATACCTCTCCAAGAGATTGTGAGGGAGAGCTTGAGAGAGAGAGAGAGAGAGAGAGAGAGAGAGAGAGAGAGAGAGAGAGAGAGAGAGAGAGAGAGAGAGAGAGAGAGAGAGAGAGAGAGAGAGAGAGAGAGAGAGAGAGAGAGAGAGAGAGAGAGAGAGAGAAGGGTTACCCCGAGAGGCTGCAAGGGAGAGAGTTAGCTCAATTCCCTCTATCTCGATCCTCAACTTAACCATCTTCTCTTACACTCTCCCATCTCGAATCTATTCCCCCTTCTTAATCTCTTGAGTCTACTTGTGGACAATGGCCCCCAAGTGAAGAATGTCACATACGGATGGCAATCCCATAACCAACAACGAAGCTTCAAACAAAGGCATCACTGTCAATCCAATTTCGGTACCACTCGTAAGTAATGTATTTCCAAATTGATAGATGCTTGTTTTGATTCTCGTATGAGATACGTTAGGCCCATACTATAATGCACGAGTATAGATCATTTCATCTCACATATTCGTAAGATGGAGCTTGCGAAGTGTATTTATCAAGGAAAGTTAATTGCACCTAGTTGCATGTAGCTTATTCGTTGATAGAGCAATTACAAGGAAGAGTTGGTCAAGGGTTATGAATGGTATAATCATGACATTAAAAATTGTGCATACAAGTGTTAAGTAAATTTAATATAGAATTTCTCGTTGATCCCAAGGGGGAGAGCAGATATGCAATGGAAATGTTATTGCGACTATTCTTGCATTGTTTGGGAAGAATGCAATTGGTTTTGTTCATTGATGGAACAACATCCTAAATGCTTTTACATTCAATTGGTTGTTAGTTGTTGTTTGGATGATTATTCCAAGTGCTTGTGATTTATAGTAAATGCATGGCAAGGGTCTGTGATGATGTCGCCATGGGAATAAAGGAATGTTTTCTTGGAAAATGATCTTAGGGTTGAATGCCTTGTTTGTGCTTGATTCTTAAAGGATTTAATTAAGGAAGGATATTATGCACGAGTGGATCACCTCCATGATCACACCGCAGATTAACCCAAAGAGGGTACTGGTTGATTCATGGGCCGAAGATTGAGTGGTGAAAAGGCCAACCACGGGAATGATGTTTCGCTCCTAAACAGCTTGTGGGTTAGTTGAAGCTCTGGACACCCCTTGCTAGGTCTAGAATGGAGTTGAAGACCTTCGTGGCCCCCAACATTTGGGCATGTTGGGAGATCCTATTCTAGATAAAGGATTGAATTTGTGGTGCCATGTGATTTGGACCAGTTACTTCTACAGGGTAGAAGATACTTTTGTTGGACAGAAAGGACAATAAATTCTCTTGTATGGGCGGGAGACAAAGATTAACTTGAAGATAAGTTAAGGAACTTGTTTGAACTTGTTTTTCAATAGATTGCTTGCTCTGTTTTTGTGTCTGTGCTATAAGTTATGTGAACGAACCCTGTTTCCTAAAAGGCTTAATTAATGAAGCTAACTTTAAGTGTCACACATAAATGTGGTAGGATTTAATTAGAAAACTAAAGCTATTAAGGGAAGCAGGTGGGAGGAGCCCCTGATGGGTCCGTTCTACAATAGGGTGGTCCCAAAGAACTGGGAGGCTTCTCACAAGGTTTTACCGACGTCTGAAGACCCTTGGGAATTGTTAGATTAGAACCCTGATTCATGCCGTTTTAGGGGACCAGAATGGGACTATGCCCTACGGAGAGAGAAGTTGAGCAATGCATCCCTCTTGTTTCCCATTCTCTTTGAACCAAGTGCGGCATGGATCTGCTTCGGCTTGGGTATCTCTGCGTAAAGTAGGATGTCCAAGATCTGTTGCTAGAATGCTGTTAGGAGACCTTGGCCACTAGGAACCCAAATTTTAGGTCGATCCTAGTGGGTTTAGCCGTGAACGTTCCGTTGCAAGGCGGATTCGGGAAACCCTAGGTGACAAAACCCGAAATATTCCATGGGAGTGCCGGGTAGCGACGCTTAGATTCGTTTCTCAATAGACCGCTAAAAGCATGCCTAGACAGTCCATGGGCGGGCACCTCACACACACCCAATGTATCCTCATTGTAAGGAGTAGTTGGGCCAAGGGAAATGCAAGAAATCTAGAAGAAGGAACTGCATCCCATAACCATAGTGGTGAAAAGTGCTACCTATCCAAAAGACTATAAAGCATTGCACTTGCCTATCATTTGAATGCAATGTCATTGTACTTTTTGTCCTTTTAGTCAGTGTCATTGTCTACACACATAAGATTGTGTTTATGAGTCAAAGCTTCCATCTTGGAACCTAATTCATTTGTGTGACAATCATTGTCTCTAAGTCAATGCTATCATGAGTCTTCTCTTTCTCTTTCCTCTGCCATAGCCATGCTCTAGATCCATGCATTCCAATATGGTATCAGAGCTATGGTGAGTATGGATAAGCTCATCAAACTCTTTCCTCATCTCCTCTTCATCTCTGTCTAGTGCAATCTAAGTGGTTGACTTCATCTCCAACTTCATCTACACTCCCTACCTTCATGGTAGCCATAGCTAGTTTGCACCTACTGTACTTGGAGCTTTCATATCTCTCAAATCAGAGCATATCTCACTGAAATTCCTCCTGTGGACCTCTTGCTCTACTCAGGGAGCAACTTGCTATCACTTAAAAAATCAACATTGGCCTTGCTCTGAGTCAAACATTGCACAAATTCTTCATCACTTCCTATTCTGCACCTGCGCTCATTCATACAGCCTGCTCTCCGTACACGCAATCCGATTCCTATCAAGATCATAGGGTTTGGAAGCTCTATGCCTAAGCTCTCCCCCACTCAAAGGGTTTTCAAAATGGTCATCTCTGTGAGCTGCAATAAGTAAAAAATCATGTCTCTAAGGCTTAAAACCCTTAACATGAAGCCATAGCCATTTGGGTTGAAGCTCATAAGACACTACATTTTCTCATTCCTACCACTTGAACCAAGTCCCTACCACTATGATCAATTGATTTAGTAAGTTTCCAGCAAGATTTTCCCATTAAACTAGCAAAGAGGGGAAGATCTATGAAGATTTGAAGGATTCAAGCTCATCAATTCAGTTCAACTAGTATGTTTTGATACTATTTATCACAACCATTTCTTGTGTCCCTTGACACAACCAAAGTCAACTCATCTATGAGAATTTTGGTGCTAATTTGCTATTGTTCTAGTCACTCCAGCATGGGCAAAGGCTCTCTGACATGTCGCTTCAAAGGATTCAGGTTTCATACCTGGCAAACACACATAAAGCTCATCCTGATGAAGAAAGGCCTATGGGCCATCACTTCTGGATAAGAGATGAAGCCTCGGGATGAAACTCTTGTAGTTGTATGGTAGAAAAGTGATGACAAGGCTCAAGCCATCATAAAGCTTGAACTGGATGAAAACTATATCCACCATGCGAATACCTGTGACACGTCCCATGACACTTGGAAAAGATTGGATACTCTATTTGGTGCATAGTCAAAGTCTTAAAAGTATGGTTTACTAATTAGATTTTTCAAAATGGACATGAAACCTAACACCTCTCTTGCAACACATCTAAATTGTGTGGAAAGTTCTTAACCCAGCTTATAGGGATCAACATTAAAATGGATGAATATGTATACATTGGTGTTTTGTTAAAAAGTTTACCTCTAGATTATGATAATGTCCCCACTACTTTAATCAACATGACAAATCCTAAACTTTTTGACGTTTGGGCCTCCCTATTAGAAGAAGAAAAGAAGATAAAAAATAAAGAAGAGACAAGTACCACTAAGGATGAACAAGTGTTGTATGTCAATTATGTCAATAACAAATACAAAGGCAAAAAGGACCAGCTAGTTTGTGATTTTTGCAAAAGGACCGGACATATTGAAAAGCTCTGTCATGCCTAGAAAAGGCATCAAAAGGCCTATCTTGTAGTTGTGAAAGAAGAAGATGTAGACCATCAGGAGTAGAAGGAAAAGCCTCACCATTCCTTCTGTTCACACTACTCTGATAGAATTTTTTGAAGCATTGTATGCCCTTGCTCTAATGTTCCTTTTCATAAGCTTGTAAACTCCTCATGTAACTTGTCACTATAGCCTCTGTACACTTTGTGAAGCCCCTATTACAGCCTCTCGATGTTAGATATGATCAATGCCCCACCCTCATTAGGTGCCACCAAGGATCCATGGTGCTCAAAGTTGTAAGGCCCCCATTATGAGGAGAAGCCAAATGTGAGCCCAGACATTGGTTGAGTCTTGACTTGTATATCAGATGAGGGCTATGTGACCGGATGGCAAAAAGGTGACCGTTGTGGGTCTAATCTTTGGGTTAGATGGAGTGGTTAAGTTGGTAGCAACTTGAGGCGCATTGCATTGAGTTGCGGGGTAAGGGAGTTCTGCGGCCCTTGGTTGGGGGTTCCCAGGGGGGCCAGCGGCCCCCCTGGCGGGGGTTCGGGGGCAACACGCTTGGCCTGATGGTAAAGGGAATATTCCTTAGAATATTCCCTGGCCGACTAGTGGAGGCTCATATGGTAGGTCAGTCAGGCCGACCTAACGGCCTTTGCGGGCTATAAAAGCTAAACCCCTTCATAGCCATCCACTCATTCATCTTTCACCTAGTCAAAGTTGTTGTTCTAGCTAGCCTTAAGCTCTTCACCTATCTTCTGTCTAGATCGCCATCTAAGCTTCACACAGTGGAAGAGCACGGGTGGACAGAGCCATCTTTGTATCAGTTGTTTGGAGCTAAAGAATTTACTGATTCTCCTCTTATCTATTGTGTACTCTCTATCTCTTTCTCAGATTCTGTTTGCTGTGCCGTGTAATTTTTACACTCGGTATCCACCATGTTTTTGGTACCCACACTTAGATTTCTTTGCAACAACCTTTGGATGATTACCATGTTTGTGGTGTGCCCATACTTTGCAGGTGGTTGCTCACTAAAGCATCTACACATTTTGTGCCTTTATGGTTGTGATTGAGAAGGGTTGTTGAGAATTAGGCAATCATACCCAATATAGCCTCTTTGTATGGAGCAGTTAGGAGAATGGACTAAATCCCATAAGCACAATGGTAAAAGTGCTACCTACCCAAAAGACTATAAAGCATTATACTTGCTTATCATTTAAATGCAATGTCATTATACATTTTTTCCTTTTAGTTAGTGCCATTGTCTACACACACAATATTGTGTTTACGAGTCCAAGCTTCCAACTTGAAACTTGATTCACTTGTGTGATAGTCATTGCCTCTAAGTCAATGTTATCATGAGTCTTCTGTTTCTCTTTCATTCCCCATAACTATGCTCTAGATTCATGCATTCCAACAAATGTCACCTACCAATATCTACTCTTTGATGAAATGGCAATGAACCTCAATGTGTTTTGTGAATACATGAAACACTGGGTTTCTTGCTAACTATATGCTACCCTTGTTGCCAAAATGAATGACAACTCTCATGTTTATCTTATCCCTAAATTATCAAGTAGCGTTCACATTCAAGCTACCTCATATATTGCCATAACAACACATGTGTACTCTGCCTTTGTGTACTGTAGAAATTGCATGGCACAATAGAAAAAATCTAAGCAAGGAGTAGAGAACACAACAAATATGAGAAGAATATAAATTGCTTTAATGTTGAATGAATTGATACAAATATGGCTTTTTCTACCTATATGTTTCCACTATGAAGCTTAGATGATGATTGAGAAAGATGATAAGCGAAGAGCTCAAGGGTAGCTGGAAGACTTTTGATCGGGTTTTAGGTAGATTGATGATGGCTTTCAAGAGGTATTCCTTTTATAGCTTGGGGAGGTAGTCTAGTCAGCTTGTCTGACCATATTATGAACCTTTCCTAGTTGGCTAGGGAATATTTCCTTTATCATCGGGGGGATCCCCACATCACCCCCTATGGCAACTCGATGTATTGCACCTCAAGTTTCTGCTAGCATAACTACTCTATCTAACCTAAAGGCTAGATCCAAAAAGGCCACCTTTTTTCCATCTGGTCACATAGAACTCATTTGACATACAAGTTAGGACCCATGCTCACACATATCTTCTCCTTATAATGGAGGCCTTACAACTTAGAACACCATGGATCATTGGTGGCGCCTTACGAGGGTAGGGCATCGATCATATCTAATACCCCCCACAATATCCACCCATAGATGTGAACTACATCCTCATCCCAATGCTGAGTATTTAAAGATAAACTCATAGTAGATCCTTTGTAAGAGCTTTGGTGAAGATATTTGCTCCATTCTCCTCCGTTGGATAGTAGACCAACTCTACTATCCCATCCTTGATCAAGTCATGTAGATAATGATACTGGATCTTAATGTGTTTGGTGCGTAAACAAAAAATTGGATTTTTGGCAATCACAATGCAACTCTGATTGTCACATCTTAGCACTATTGGACCTTCATCATATACTCAGACATGCCATATGATCCTCCTTAACTATAATACTTCACATGTAGCAAAGCAAGTTGTCTTATACTCTACTTCAGTAGAAGATAATACTATAATTGGTTGCTTCTAATCTAAGAGAACATTCCTGAACCTAAAGAGAAGCAATATCCATAAAATAATTTCCTAGAAACACTGTTTCTTGCCCAATTTGAGTCACAGCTCCCCATAAGGGCACTTTTAAAACTATCTCTAATACCATAGTCAAGAGTTCTCTTCAAGTATGTGAGCACTTGTATCCCAAATTTCCATTGACTTTCTCATGGTCTTTTTGAGAACTTGCTTAAAACACCAACAACAAAACTAATATCTGGCTTGGTGTTATATAAGCAGATGATGTTGCCAACCAACCTCCTGAATCTTCCAATGTCTGCTAGTATTGATGTATTCTCAATGGATAACTTCACATTGACATCCATAGGTGTAGCTATCTCCTTACACTTGGTCATGGCTAAATGCTTTTAAGATCTTCCATGTGTACTTTTTTTGAGAGATGAAAATTTTTCCAAGACTTTAATCCCCAAACAATAGGGCAACAAGCCCAAGTTTGTTATTTCAAACTCAGAGCTCAAAGCCTTTTGAGTCTGATGGATCATATCTTCATAGTCGCCACCTATAATATGAAGGCCATTCACATATAGGTCAATCACTGTAAACTTTTCACCATCCTTGTAAATATACAAGTTAGCATTTGAGGTACATCTTTTGAGATTCAAGCCTAATTTTTTTTAATGTATTTACTAGTACCATGCTCTAAGGGTTTGATTCAGCCCATACAATGTCTTCTTCAGCCTTAGAAAATTTGTTCTCGGAATGGGGGGTCTCAAACCCTGGTGGTTGAGCCACATACACCTCGTCCTTAAGGTCTCCATTCTAGAATGCTAATTTAGCATCCATTTGGTAAGCTGGCCACTTCTTATGAGCGGCCATTGCAAGTATTGTGCAAATAGTGGTCATTCTAATAGTTGGAGTAAATGATTCTTGAAAATCAAATCCTTCAACATGTGAAAATCCTTGTGCACCTAATTAGTCTTTGTATTTTTCTAAGCTACCATCAGCCTTATACTTTACCTTCCAACCCACTTGGTGCCAATGATCTTCCTCTTTTCTAGATGATCCACTAGCTCCTAAGTATCATTCTTCATTATGCTGGCATACATAGCTTGCATAGCTACTCTCCATGCTAGATGACAAGTGCTTCTTCCAAGGCTATTGGCTCCTTTACTTCTCTCACAATCTCAGCGACCATTATGGCCATATTGAAAATGTAAGCAGAAGCATTTCTTTGCTTCTCTATTCTTAGAGATCTCCTTGGTCCATCTACCTTTTCCTTAATTGTGGTAGGCATTGGATTAATGTGATCATAGAGTTGCTTCACCCATGATAGCAATGGCTTTTTCGGTGGTGTGATTATCGGTTCGTGAACTTTTTTCTCATCATCTAAAGGTGATGTTTCCTCCTCCTTGATGGAAGGGACAACTCTTGGGATAGGTCCATAGTGGACTACTTCTTCACTGGATGATAAAGTGGAAGAATTTATATTCTCCTCCTCCACTATATGTGGTTGCTCCTTGAACACCACATCACGACTTGCTATGATCTTCTTTGCCTCTTGGTCATACAATTTGTAAGCCTTTTTCTCATCACTATAACCCAAGAAGATACATTTTGTGCTTTTTAGATTTAACTTGTCTCTCTTATCCTTTGGAATATATGTATAACATTAACATCCAAAAGTTCTAAAATGTGAGATAGATTGTTTCTTACCAGAATAGCCCTTGTGAGGAGTTTTGCCTTTATGAACCTTTGTGTAACTTTTATTGAGAATGTAGACTGCAGTATTAACATATTTTATCCAAAATTGGTTAATCCCACAATTGTGCAATTTTGACATTCAACAATGCCATTTTGTTGAGGTGTATGAGGCGTTGTTAGTTGATGCTTAATCTTTTTGCTCTTGCAAAAGTCTTCAAGCTCCTTTGATTTGAACTCACCACCACCATTTGTTCTAAAATTCTTCACACTTTACCATATTTCATTCTCAACAAGTTTTAGCCATTCTTTAAACTTACAAAAGCTTGAGCCTTATCACACAAAAGAAGTACACCCACATCTTCCTACAATAGTTGTCGATGATCAATAAGAATATCCTCTCCAAAGGCTTGTGTAGGCATTTTGCCACATAATTTAGCATGTACCAACTCTAGAAGAGTCTTTGCTTTGTTCTTGCTTTCTTGTGAAAATGCCTTTTTTTATTGCTTTCCTATCATACAAGATTCACATGGTTCCTTTATTTTAGTTACTATAGGTAGATAAGCAACCATACCTTACTTGTGCATCTCTTTTAACAGTGTAAAACCAATATGAACAAATCTTTCATGCAAAAGTTAACTTGTGTCCACATTAGCGATGGCTCTAAGAGCACTTAGTTCATGCAGGTTGTTCCTTCTTTCTCCTTTGCCAACAACTTTGCCACCATAGTCAATAATCTCTATACTTAGCTTGGTGAACCTCATCTCATGGTCAAGATAAGTTATAGAAGCATTTGATAGTATATTTTTCTTAATGGTTGGAACATATAATTCATTTGAAAGATTTTTGAGTTCACCATTTGCAACAACAAAGGAAATATTACTTGTGTCCTCAATAGGGCATTTTGCATCATTCCCAACCATCACAATGATGGATTCTTATAAAGGCTTCATTGAACTATACAGGCCTTTTTTATTGATAAATGTGATAGGAGGTGCCACTATCCAATACATATGAGTTAGTGGTAGATATTTGTTGTGTCAAGGAACATACTTCCTCAATGGCTTCCATGAATAACTTCAACTTTGCTTTAGCCATATTGGATATATCCTTCTCTTTAGTCTTGATGGTGCCATTCTTTTCATCTACCTTATTGGCATAACAATTTGCAATTGCATATCCTTTCTTCTTGCAGTAGAAGCACTCTTCTTGAAAATGTTTATTGCCACCCTTCTTCTTCTTGTCACCATTGGTAGAGGAACCACCTTTGCCTTTTGCATTAGCGGTGGAGAATGCACCATCTTTACTATTGCTACCTTCTTAGGCTTTAAGCTGCAACTCCTTCTCCATTAGTAGTGTACAACATTTCTTAAATGTCAAAGTTTGGGGTCTCACCTAAGTATTTATGGTACTTACCAATCTATAAAACTTTGGTGGATAAATCCCAAGACATCTCCGAGCTAGCTCCTCACTAGTCTTTTGTATACTAGTGCTAGCCATCTAGCTGCACAGATTTTTGATCCAAGTGATGAATGCTTCAACTATCTCTCCTTCAACAAACTTCCATGTTGCTTGTTGATTCTCCAATTTTTTAATCCTTGTTTGATTTCACATTTTATACTAACTCCTCAGTACGTTCCAAACCTTTGATGTTTTGGTTTATGTACTAAATCAAGGCCGTTAAAATACTATCACAACAACTTGTAACTAAGGCACATAATACATTCGTGTTCCTTCATTTCCAAGCTCATAGAAGATTTACATTTAGAGGAATCATAATACTCAAATTTGATGGGTTGTGGATGTATTGTGGTTCTAACTTGCCTTTGCTAAAGGTTGGTGGATGAATCCTCAATGTTTGACTTATTGGTACAACAACAACACCACTTGATGTGATAGTATCACTACTTGATGTAGCATATGATATTTCTTCTTCTTTTTTGTTGAAGCCCTTGCACACGTAGTACTCTCCACTACTCAGAGACTTCTAGGCTCTAGCAACATGTAGAAATTACATAGGACAACGTTGATAGAATTTGAGCAAGGAGAAGAGAACACACAACAAATATGAGAAGAACAAAAATGCTTTAATTTCAAATGAACTAATACAAAGATGACTCTGTCCACTTGTGCACTTTCACTATGAAGCTTAATAGCGGTCTAGATAGATGATAGGCAAAGAGCTTAAGGGTAGCTAGAAGAACTCTGAGTAGGTGAAAGCTAGATTGATGATGGCTTTGGTTATTCATATAAAAATGACAACAAAACCCTTTTACAGATATGCATGAAAGCAAAACCTAAGAGGTAGGAAAAAGTTGATTGAAAAGTAATAATATTTGAATAAGTTCTATTCTCATTGCATATTATGGCATATAGGCTTTGATTTATTTAATTTTGAAGAGGAATAGTAGCATGGGTTAGCCCGATACTATCCCTTTGCAATATTGCATAACGTTAGAGAAAAGAAATCATGAAAAGATTATTTTCGCATAACACTTAGTTGATTTATAGTTAAAATTATTTGAGCACAATGAGTCATACATGTTGTATTGGCATTTAAGCATGGTATTAAAAGGAAAACTTCTAGATACATAGCACATGTATGCCTAGTTATGACCAACGCTGAGGGTGTGATGTTGCTTTGCTATTGGGTAGCACAATTATATTTGGGAGATGTTATGTGAGGCTAAAATATTCATGGATCTTTATATACATCTCATGAGAGAAATTTGTCACTTTTGTTCTTTATATTTGAGACATCGCATCCTGGAGCCAATCCCTACTGTGTAGAAGAGGCGTAGGAGCCACACTAATCAATCGAGGGATGCTCTATTTGTGTGTATTATGAGGTATCGGTCACATATATGTATGGGATACTCCCTCTCCTTGGAGTTAGGATGGGTAGTACATTGGACTACAGTTCGGGACTATAGTTTTAAACTCATGTCTACAAACACATATGTTAGACAAATCATTTTGTAGCATCCAAACACACTTGGTGGCGAGGTTGTGGCTGTTGTTAGGAGAGTGTAGGAGCCAAGCTAGAGCCTTAGAGCGAGTGTTGAGCATGTTTTTGGTCCCGACAAATGGCTTGGATGAGAAGTATTAGTAGTTTCAAATCTCCATCAATACAAAGAGAATACTATATTAGAGAATTTGGGAATCCCCCAAGCTCCACTTTCAAATAACAAGTAAAGATTCAACAAGGTGGCTAAATCTTAACCCCATATTTGAGACTGGGACTTGGGGGGATTTCTTATATAGTATCTAAGAAAAATTTTACCTTCAAGTAATTCAAATAACAAGTAAAGATTCAACAAGGTGGCTAAATCTTAACCCCATATTTGAGACTGGGACTTGGGGGGATTTCTTATATAGTATCTAAGAAAAATTTTACCTTCAAGTAAAAGGATAAGATTTGACCATGTGTCTAAGTATTAATCACATCAGGAATTCCTAACTTTATGAAAATTGTTAACCCGAGCGCAAGACAGATGCCAGTGCAAGACAAAGAAAAATGAAGAAATTGCAAGTCAGAGAAAAATGAAGCAAAAGAAAATTCAAAAATATGGAGCAAAGTGGAAAAAGGTGGTCTGACAGAAGGATGAGAGAAGAAAAGGCCAAAGGTGCAAGGGTAACTTTAAAAGTTGAGACAAAGCCAAAGGCGCATTTTAAAATGTAAAGGCACTCCCAAATTTCTATAAAAGAGCACCAGGCTCCTCCTGTGCAAGTTGTAAAGTGTAGATGGGCATAGGTGAAGGCATAATGTAAATAGAAAGGAATAGGAAAAGAGGGCCTTGGCAAGATGGCCCGTCATGCAAAAAAGGGGATGGGTGCCCAAAGGGATAAGGGCATGTATAAAAGCCAAAAAGTGAATAGAGAAGCCCATTCTTTGTGTGTGGCAAAAGTGGTTGTCCTCTTCTCTTCTTCTTCTCTTCTTCTTCTTGCTTACTTGTGCTCGTGCTTGAGAGAGGGACTGTGGCAGTGTGAGGGTATGAGGGTGAGGGACCGTGGTGGAGAAGCTCTCCATCTTTGCCTCTCTTCTTCTCTTCTCTTCTCTTCTCTTGTCTCGTGTGTGCCGCTATGGAGCATGGAGCTTGAAGGTGGAGGATTGAGGCTTCTTGAGCTCATATCTTGGATCATGGAGCTACCGATGTGCTTGAGAGAGAAGGGTACTTGATCAAGCATTGAGGTAAGCTCACTACACTTGTAGGCTTGAGAGCATGTACAGCTATGTGAGAGGTAGCCATTGGCATTCGACTTGAAATGCTTGAGCAATAAGCGGTCCGTGGGTCTTGGTGGTTGAACGAAAGCTCCCACATTTTGGTTCCATTTTCGAGACCAACGGATTTGAGCCTTGAGTGCTTGTGCACTCCGAATTGTGCATTGGAGGGTTTTCCCCAAACCGAGGCTTGAGGTAGATAGGTAGGAAGAAAGGGCGTTTGATCTTCATTGTAAGTAAGTGTTTTGGATTTTTGAAGTTTGGATAAGCTAGTTTGTTTAGCATTGGCATTTGCTTATGATTTTTAGGCATTTGTAGGAATTTAGGTAGGAAAAAAATAGGGGAAGAGAAAGAAAACCATAGTAGGGTTTTGTGTAACAATAGGCCTAAATCAAAGAAAAACAAGGTTGAAATCTGGGAAAGAAGAGGAAAAGGCATCCAAGAAGTGTTGGATAAGGGGTCTAGAACCTTGAGAAAGGGTTCTCATTTTTAGTTTTGAGGTTTTGAGAGAGAGAGAGAGAGAGCTCCAGGGCAAAGACAAGATCGAGCGCACTGATTTGGAGGTTTTTGACTACCCGAAATATATACAAACCTTCTTTAGCACTTAATCATTGATTCTAAAACTCCTTAGGGCTTAGCATCAGATATAGAGATTAAAAAAATTGAAATTTGGCCTTGCTGTTTGTTCTCGTTGCCAAAATCGGATGCACATTGCACAGTCTGATTCCAGTTTGATTTGGACAGACTCGAAATCAAACAACTGACTCGAACGATTAGACTCGGACCCCACCTGATCGAATGGCCATCTGACTCAGACCATCCAATTCAGATAACCAACTCGGACTAGGATAGTCCAATTTGCTCACTTGAACTCAGACCATCCGATTTGCTCATTCAGGCAGACCTAGAATTAGACATCCCGATTCTGGGAATCGGACATCTGATAATCAGACACACAAACTAGAACTTGGAAACTGATCAATCCAACACGTTCCAGGTCAAGTAGAGCTCCACCAAAGCAAGACAATACCCCTATAGGCATCTAGACACGTTGGACGGATCATAGAACCTCCAAACTTCAAAGATCGTGACCTAACCACCTAGGAAGCGACCTTGAACAAAGCCTTTCAAACCACTATCTGAAATGTCTTAAAGGACCCAAATGAACCTGTTAGAGTGACCACCACCTAAGGAAGTAGACTAGAAAAGTGTGTTGCATCACATTGTCTTTGTCACAGTCACCCATCGCATGAATAATCACTTGAAGTGTAGTGAGAAAGAAGAAAGCTTGATTTGGCATTGTGCACAAAAAAGAAGCACCACATGAACATTTGAGCGTACTTAAATTTGAGGTTTGGTTGAACTAACAAGGAACTCACATGCAAGAAAAGTGACCTGAATGAACCCACTAATAGGAGAAGACCCTCAAATCTCAAACACGCTGCCAAGGATACCATATATCAAAAGCAAGCCTCTTGGAGAACAAGAAGACCGACACGATTAGGGACTCAATCTTACTTGGGCTGATCAGTTTGATCGATAACCTAGTGGACCAAGAGGCCAACAAGATGTCAAGACCAAGCTCTAATCATGAAAATGACCATCTCAACTTGGGATATTTTCCACTCGATATCCAGTAGATAATAAATCGATATGATTTACAGACCAAGATGGAGCATCATGGTAGGCCGACTGAGGATATCATAGCCGACCTTGAGGAAGAGTAGAGATTGTGTAATGTAGGAATTTTAAGGCTTGCTAGGGTTAGATTAGGGTTACCTATAAATAGGGGAGCATCCACTAAATTTGGGCAGTCTATTTTGGAACAAGAAGTTTGGTTTGTTTCTTCCCTTGTAACCATTTCATTTCATAGATAATGACAGTTCTAGCTATGGTTTCTTGCCAATTTCTTGTCCATTTCTTGTCAATTTCATGTTCATAGGCTACAATTAGGCTAAATCAGTTTATGTAATGTAGGAATTTTAAGGCTTGCTAGGGTTAGATTAGGGTTACCTATAAATAGGGGAGCATCCACTAAATTTGGGCATGCTATTTTGGAACAAGAAGTTTGGTTTGTTTCTTCCCTTGTAACCATTTCATTTCATAGATAATGACAGTTCTAGCTATGGTTTCTTGCCAATTTCTTGTCCATTTCTTGTCAATTTCATGTTCATAGGCTACAATTAGGCTAAATCAGTTTAGGTTAAGAATCCTTCGTTACAATGGTATTAGAGCCTTGCTTTGATCCAAGGAAGGCTTTAATTCCATCATTTTCATGATTATGATCTTGCTGGGGAGGTCATTTTCATGGAAGATCTAGTTATAGGCATCATTTCTGTGTAACTGGACTTGAAGACACAGTTACATGGTTTGGTTTCTCCTTGACTGTGACTAGACTGGTTGTACTACTTCAAACTGTGGTTATTTTAGTGTTTCTTCACAGAGATATGGGGGCAAGATGGAGGTTCATAACTACTTTGACAGGTCGTCATCAAATTTTACCTCATTTTGAAAACATATGGATCAAAAGAGGGTCAGACATGGCTGAAGGACACTTAAATCGAGGTTACTTTTGAGAGGGAAGGGTTTGCTTCTAGACTCAGTCTTTCTCTCTCCTCTTCTCAAGCTTTTCTGTGAGCTTCAATGGTGGATTTCCTTTCATATCTTCTTTCTTTTACATCAATGACATGAATACTTGTCAAAGTCTCATTCTACTTGACACATGGAGTATGGTCATAACCATTCTTGGAAGGATTGATGCAAGACGTGGTCATCAGAATCAGATCAAAATGCACTGTTCTGAAGCTCTATCTGATAAACATAGAAGGTAAGGCTAGGAGGAGGGAACAATGGTGTGGCTACCGGGATTTCCCCATGACTCACACAGCTTCGCCGCTTGTATCTTTGAGGCTCATCAAAGTAGCGCACAATGGACCACACCATAGAGATAGGAGCTCGGATGCTTTTGGTGAGAACGGAGCTGGCCTGATGTTCAAGAGTTTCATGCGTGTGGTGTCGCGAGATGTAATCCGACTCAAGCTGCAAGTCTGAATTCAGCGGGACGTTCATGATCACACAATACACTGCTTTCTCAAAGGTCTCTGGAGCCACCTACAAGTCATGGAGCATCAACAACCAGTCGACAGGCGTTTCCGGAGTCTCTATGTTCCTTTTCCCTCTCTTCTCCTTCTTCTTCTTCTTGTTTGACTTCTTCTACTTCCTCTATGTTATCTTCTTCTTCTTCTTCTCTGCATTCCTCATTATCTCTGGAGCTCAAACAGAACTATCACAGCAGACTGGCCAGTGTGAGAGATGAGATCGTGAGGAAGGGGCGGGCTGACATTTGATGATGCAATCTCGGAGCTGGATACTCTAGGGGAGCATACGCTGATTATGCAGATCTCGGAGCTGGATACTCTAGGGGAGCATGCAAGGACAATACGCTAATTATGCAGCTTTTGTGGGACAACCTTACGTTGTGGACTTCTGACATGCAGGACCAAGTGGACGAACCATAGACATGAGGGAAAGGTGCTTACGGGCGACAAGCTGATGCATGTGAGACTACAGGAGCACCATCTCGTGGGATTCATGTTGGCCTCAACGGGAGCACACAATATTCTTACTAAGTCCTCTCAATTCGTTTTCTTTTGTAGTCTTGTTTGCATTTTCTTTAGAAGTCTCGCTTGGTTTAGGGAGAAGCCTCATTAGCGTATCACGAAGGTGAGCATACTTCATGAAAGTAGTAGCACCAAAAGCAAGAGAGCAAACATCATCGGATGTTTGCACCTAGTCAAGCATCTATTAGTGCAATACCTTGTGGTATAGCTATTAATGACTGAATTTCAAGCAGTTCCCTTTCGGATGCTGAGAGTGAAGAAGGGAAAAACCAGAGAAAATCTTTTTTGCAGCTCCAGTTCTTAAAGCATGGACTGTTTCTATGGATAATCGAATCTCAAACAAGCTGTAAGTGAGGCCAGAGCTAGGGATGAGCAGGCCGTTGTGGAGAAGGCCAATACATAGGCTCGGGAGAAGAAAAGGGCCGAGTATTATTGTCTTATTCTCCGTCAATGTGCAGTAAAAACCTCTGCCCTTGCAATCCCTAGCAAAGGCTCAGTTGAGTGAAAGGCTTTAGCCTCTTCAACCCCTTCTACCTTGACTCTTTCCTTTGGGACTTTCCTAGCAAAAACTTTCATGGCCTTGTTGGCCTCGGTGAATTGCCAGATGTTGCTACTGTGGTGAACATTCAAGTCGATTGGAAGGAGACATTGGAGGCTCATATTATCAAGACTAACTTGCTTGGCATGAAAAAGCAGAGCAGCGAACATGAGAACGAGACAGCATCAGAGATGAAGGCATTTTTGAAGTGAAAGCAACTGCTAGTGATACGCACCTGGGAGAAGAAGCACATATTCATTCCACTTTATAGAAGCTATTTGAATAAGTACTTGAGGCAACTACAGTGTGGATTTATTGCAGCAAATTTCATGAACAATGTGTTTTGCTCTGGGGTACTTCTGCTTGTGAGTTACTGTCGTGCCGGTTATGGGAATCATATATGACTTGGAATATGATTGGGGATCATGAAAATATGATCTATTGACCTGGTTTATGACTCAAATGACTTGGATCAGTAATGCGCATGTTTCTTGAAGCAAATGTTACATGGGTACTTGACAATGCAGTTGGAAGACAAGGTATCATCTTGGCTACAACATATTGGTCACTTGTATGCTTATGGAATGCTGAGCCATGTATATGACTTTGGATACTAGTGCAAATGTATGTATCTTGGCACATGAATGAATGGGCAAAGGAGTAATGTAGTGGGGTTGACAGGACATAAATATTCATTGGCATTTTTATGGACAATGGGTATCATTAGCAGTGAATCTTGACTTGGTTTCATATTGCCTATCTCTTTGGTTTTCACATAAGCAAGAATAGCTTCAATCTTGGATATTTCAGGGGTTGTTCCACCTGTTTTAACATTCTACAGCTCCCTCCTACTCATTGAAGTGACTTGGTATTGGGTATTAGCTCAAGTTGGGTATGAAGTACCAAAAACATTTGCAAATAGGGCATAAACAGGATGCAGTCCAAATAGGGACAGATCTGGAAAAATTGCTACAAAAATTAGTAGCATCATTCTAACGATAAACATACAATTGGGATTGATACTAGACATCACAAGCTTGGATTGGAGCTAACAAATGCTTCATTTGGATACATATTTCTCAAGTTAGAGCCTATTTTGTTCCAATAGTTCACTAGCAGTTTACTATGGACAGACCTAGAGAATCATTTCCAGAATGGGGTGTAGGTACAAAATAATGCAAACCAAGATTACTAATTGAAGGTAGACATCGTGGGCTTCGAGTGAAGATATCAAACACCTCATTCCGATCAGAATTTCTCAAGTTATGGTTAAAACAATGCAACTAGGTACTTGAGACAGGGTGCTGTCTATTGTGGACAGACATAACAAATCATTTCCAGAATGGGGTATTGGAATATTTTAATGTGAACCAAGATTTTTAACTAGTACTAGACATCGTGGGTTTCGAGCAAAGCCATCAAGCACCTCATTTGGATCAGTATTCTTCAAGATATGGCCAAAACAGTGTATAGGGATAATCACAACAGCATGGTTACAGTGAACAGTTTGGTCAGAGATGTAAGGGAAATGAAGTTGAAAGTTAAAGAGCTCGTATCCATCATTGATAGGAGCATTGCAGAAGTGTCAAATGTTCAACATGATGCTTATACCTATGGTATATCTCATGAAAGAGAGAATGGCACTAATGCTTATGGATGTGTTTCCCATGATGCTCCAGTTCATGGATATAGTGACTATGGATCTTATGTCTTTTTTTCTTCAAATGGGCAAAGTCTTAGAAGTTCTTTTGGGCAATATGGATGCCATACCTCATGCCAAGATGATCAAGGTGATCCTTATCCAAATGGTTTTGGTCAACAACAAGGTGGTTTTGTCTGGCAGATTTGATCATGAGAGTAATCATACAAATGCTCATGGCCAGTAGCTTGATGCATTTGGGCAGCAGCAAGGATATTTTGGAGGGATGTATGCATATGAAGATCATGCTTCATCTTTGGAACCTACTCCAAAATACTTTGGACAGCATGCTGATGATCATACCTATGGGGATGCCTATGTTTATGGGTAGCATTGCAGTGTTAAATGTAGTTGTCCTGAATGCTTCCAAGAGCAATCTTATAGGAATGAATATCACGTATCTTGTTTCCAACAACATCTAGTTGACGATGGGCAGCATGAACCATGTAATGTAGGAATTCATTATGGTCAGCCTATGGATACTAATGCAAGAATGTATACAATGCAAACCGAAGAGGTTAACATCATAGAGAAAAATGAAGAAGCTGATGAAGAAGACAACACTCAAGATGATGATGACAATGAAGAAGATATACAAGAGAATGATCAAATAGAAGACCAAGAGCAGGAATTTCAGAATGAAGATAGTGAAGAAGATGAAGATCAAAATGAAGAAGAGAGTTTAATCGATAATGAAGAACATGAGGATGCAAAGATATGTGATGATGGTTCACAAGGAGAGTTAGTTGCAGAAATGGATGAGAATGCATATCCATATGATGATGAGCTACCTTGGGATAATCATGTTGATGAGATACATAAACCCATCCTTGGTCATGATTCTTATGATTCCATGGTTGATCTACATCAGCCCATAGTTGATCAAGGACTGCAACTACCTAATGGCGTTTCTTCGGATTCTCATGTATATGATTTTGAATATGGTGCTGATATGTCATATGATTTGAATGCATCATTTCCCTATGATCCAGGCATTCATGATGGCAATCATGAGTTCTTGGGTGGTTTCCCATTTGACCCGAGAGGTATAGATGATATGCATGATTCTTGGACAGGTACCCATGATTATGACTATTATTTTTGAGGGATTTCCTTTTGATTCCGAGGGTACTTGATATCTTTATTTGGAGTATTGCCTACAAGGTAGTAACTCATAAATGCGTGTTACAATTTTAATGATTTTCCTATGGTTACTACATATGGAAAAGTGCATTCCAAAGACAAGGTAGCTTACAGTCCAAAATTTCTGTCATAAAATAAATTGACTTATCTCAGTCAATTTGCAAGATTTATGATTGGGGAAGGTACTATATGATGTCTACTTCATTATGACATCTCATATGCTAAAAACCGACATGTACTTCAAAAGTTATGGCCATTCTCCTACAACAGCCCTGTTTGGACAATTTTTAGTAGTTTACAGCCATCACCTTCATTGTAATTCTTTCTATATTCCCAAGCTTTGAGGACAAAGCTTTTTTTCGAGAAGGGATGGTTTGTAATGTAGGAATTTTAAGGCTTGCTAGGGTTAGATTAGGGTTACCTATAAATAAGGGAGCATCCACTAAATTTGGGCATGCTATTTTGGAACAAGAAGTTTGGTTTGTTTCTTCCCTTGTAACCATTTCATTTCATAGATAATGACAGTTCTAGCTATGGTTTCTTGCCAATTTCTTGTCCATTTCTTGTCAATTTCATGTTCATAGGCTACAATTAGGCTAAATCAGTTTAGGTTAAGAATCCTTCGTTACAGATTGTCCAAGAAGGCGTTGTAGGGCATAGTTGCTTACAACCAAGAACATCGAGCTCAAAGGCTGAGACAAGAAATAGAAATGTGAGAGGTCCATTGAACTCAAACTTGCAAAGGGACATGCTAACTATGGTCTTTTAAGAATCCATACATGTAGATGACCTGCTCAAGGAGAGAAGCTCAAGAGTCACAAGCCTAGATAGTGTAGCCTCTAGAGCCTTAGAGAGACCCACCATCGCTAGTGAGAGATCTAGTCAAAGTAACCAAGAGAAAGGGAAGATTATTGACTCGAGCCAAGAATTGGTAGATGTAATGATAGAGTTGGCAAAGATCTAGAAAATGATTAGAAGACCTGCATGACCTCAATGTGTCCATTGTGGAGGGAACCACCTACGTATAGTGTTCCTATGGGTTGAAATATGATAATAAAATCATTCTCAGTAAGATCAATCAATATAAATAAATAAATAAATAAATAAATAAATAATAGTAATTATCTATAAATAAATAGAAAAAAATAAAATTAAAAAAATAAACTTTTCGCATCCAAAAAATATGGAAAATTAAGATTTATGTTTGTGAATATATGGTAGGGTTGAAGCATGAGGTTTATAACCTCAGTTCAGCCCTATCTCTATGTTAAAGTGGATCTTTATTGCTTTCATGAAAGAAAAATACATGAAAAAATATTCCTAAACCTACCACCAAATGCATAACTTCAAACGATAAGGAGAAGGGGTTTGTTGAGTGTTTAAAGTACATTGAATTTTGATGTTTTATGCATGGCATATAGGGTACATTTTTTTCTAAAGCAAAAATGGTCTAGTAGCATGAGAGTGCTCGGTACTAGCCTTAAGCAATGCAACACAATCGTGGATTAGAAGAAATACATGGTAATAACTATTTTTGCACTTTCATAATGATGATTGTTAATGAATAAACTTATTTGAGCACGGTAGTCATACACAATTGCATTGCACGCACCATATGGTATCATCTTGGAGATGCATATCAATTGTTCTCATGTACAATGACCTACATTGAGAGTGTGAGGTGCCCTAAGTTGTAGGGTTAGAGGTTCGGTTCCTTGGGGAAATACTTAGTGAGGATTATCTATTATCTCCAAGAGATCGATTCATCAAAAGAGTGGAGCTTGTTTCGAATGTGTTCTATGTGTTCATGGCACATCTTGGGGCCAATCCCCAATGTGTATAAGAGCCATAGTGGAGCTATAGTAATTAGCTAAGGGGCGCTCCCTTTGTGTGTGCTTACATGGTGTACTACACCAATATGTTTAGGGATTCCCTCTAAGGAGTGAGGAAGGATATCCCTTGGATTACAAATCATACAAACGCAAAGTTCTGTATCAGAGCTTAGGAAAGTATACCTCTTAGATGCTCCTGGCCTTGCGAGGCCATGGTGTGGGGTGGTTTGAGGTGTGTAGTAGAGGTCCAACTAGTGCCATAGAGCTAGTGTGACCTATTTTAGGTCCCAACAAATATGTTGATTGTTGCATGGCTACAACACATGGACTATGGATGCACAGTAAGCGTAGCCAATGGACCTAATTCTTTTGTTATAATATTTTGTCTGTGGTATCCAAATTTAGTAACGTCTTTGATATAATTCCCTTGGTCTCTTTTTTTTGGCACCATTGATCACAAGTAGTAATTATATCATTTAATTAACAGTAAAAGTATATGGTATTGAAGGAACTCATAATATATATTTCTCTTACAACAAGCTTTGCTCAAACATCCACAAATGAAAGTAGACTTCAACATATATAATTATGAAAGTTGGGAGTAGTTATTTCCACCCAAGGGAGCATTTGCTACAACAAGATGCCATGGAAAATTCCAATCCACATGGCTATGTACATGTGTGCACTGTGTAGGCAAAGCATACCAATGTTGGAGTATCTTATGAGACACACAGCTTCTTCTACCTTTTCCACATGCAATAATTCAATTGAATCTTGTTTGGACTGTTCTTGTAGCAATCA
Source organism: Lygodium microphyllum (assembly GCF_053477565.2). Taxonomy (NCBI): domain Eukaryota; kingdom Viridiplantae; phylum Streptophyta; class Polypodiopsida; order Schizaeales; family Lygodiaceae; genus Lygodium; species Lygodium microphyllum. Next base: position 31,198,858 of record NC_141153.1, on the reverse strand, counting down.
ACTTAATTCGTGGATAGTGAGTTTACTTGCAGATAATGTCATAGAGTTAATTTGCAAACAATGTCAAACTTTGCATCTTTCATGACACACATATCTTGCATTGCATCTTCCACGTGTAGTAATTCAAATGAATCTTATTCGAACCCTTCTTGTAGCAAGCAACTAAATTTATGGATATGATTTTATTTCCTAACAATGGCATAGAGAATTTGCAAACAATGCCAAACTCTGCTATCTTTTTTTATTATTTTGATGCATGGTTGTCACACAAGTTTTGATGCCACACTATAATGTATGCTTGCTTGTGAGCAATGGGTTGTTTGTTTGCCACGACATGTATGTTGGGGGTAAAGGCACATGTGCCTAACTGCTTGTGTATTCATCACACTAATAGTACCCACACACGTATATTGCAAGTGTGGTGAGTACCCATCACAGTCACTTCATTCTTTATTCTTTTAGGGACATTTGAATAAGGGAAGGCCAGTCACACATTGTGATTTTGGGAGTTCCCACATACATTGTCTCTCTATATTACTCTCTTTCTCCATCCACTATATCTCTTGCTTCCACTTGTGTGCTTCCACTCAAGCTCTATCTTTCAACTAGTATTAGAGCCAACCATTTGAGGAGCTTCTTCATCCATTGTTTTAGACCAGATTCAAAGCTTCAACTCAAGGTTTCATGGTAGCCATTGTTTCTTCCTCTCGAGATATGCATTGAGTCTTTCCTTCTTCTGACTTATTCCTTCTTGCCTTGCACTTGTTAAGGAGATTTCCAAGGCTTAATTGAGCCTTGTTGAGTGCTTATTTATTTGAGGGAGCAATCATTTTATCCATTTTGAGTGGATACAGAGCATGCTTTAAAAGTTGTGGACAATTATCGTAGCTTGAGTCTTTCCTTCTTCAAACTTGTTCCATCTTGCCTTGCACTTATTGAGGAGATTTCCAAGGCTTAACTAAGCCTTCTTGAGTGCTTATTCAGCTGAGGAGCAGCCATTTTATCTATTTTGAGTGGTTATAGACTATGCTTTAGAAGTCATGGACAGTTATGGCAACTTGATATCACTGTCGTATTTTGGTCATAACTTTTGCATACATTATTGAATTTAGACATTCTATAGCTAGAACAAAGAGTGTGACAAGAGCTATAGATTGCTATAGATTTGGATACACAAAAAGTTCATTCTGTAGAGCTTTCTATTCTTTATTTTACACACAAAAAAATAGTTCTAGTTTGGATAGCAAACACTGAATTCCATAATGCATATTTGATGCTTTGAGAATACTACTTTGGCACTTGGATGATATGGTTATGCTTTTGGGATTGATTTGAGCTTAAAATAGCTTAGACTTTACTATCCTTTTAGTATTGTAATAATATAATAGCAAGCATTTATCCATTAAAAGCTTATGCCTATAATGCTCATTGATGCTTTACAGGATACTCAATGGATGTGCCGCTGCTTCAGTTATTATGTATACTTCCTAATATGTTATGGCATGATTTTGAGTTGAGATTTGAGCTCTATTACATTGATATTGGCTACAATTACATGTCCTAGTTACTTTAGTGGCTTACGCAATTATGGGCTTGAAGAATCTATTAGGTTTTATGCTCCTGACTTATGCTTTGAGTATCTTGGATATTTGAATGACATGTACTTGATGTTTTGAGCTTCCATTGCTCATTTGGCATTCGATTTTGTTCCAATATGAGAGTTAACTATGCTATTTTATTGTTACATAGAGCTTTGAATTGATGAGGTTGAGCTTGAGCTTACTTTCACCAAGATCATGCGACACTTACTTCATGTACTTACTCTCTTGATATATATTGGATGCAGTTATCCTACAGTGGGCTAATTTGATCACTTACTTTGGACCTGGTCATATTTAGCCACAATGCCATAAAATGTGTGATGGCAAGTGCAAGGAAAAGGGAAAGAATAAAGTGTAGCAAAGGAATGATGATCGCAACATTGTCTCTAACAAGTCTAGTGTCAAGATTGAAGAAATTAATGTCATGCAGATTGATTTTGATGATGACTACATACTTATAGCTTCTTCTCTTGATGTTTCACAATTGACTACTACCTCATCCACATATACTCAATGTTAGCTAATTGATTCATGGGCTTCATTTCCTGTCACCTCTCATCAAGTGTGGTTCCACTCCTACTGCAGCATGATAGGATCTATCAAATCAGTTAATGACTATCATTGGATATTGTTGGTATTGGAGATGTCCAATAGCAGTTTCCTTCAGGAAATATGTTTACTATGCAAGATGTATGCCATGTTTCAGCTTGGACTAAAGTCTACTTTCAGGTCGATAGTTGGATGCTGCAGGTTATGATGTCTCCTTTGGTGATTCCTTGTGGAAGCTTACCTGTGGAAATCTTTTTATGGTACAAGGTGCTAAGTCTAGCACTCTTTATTCCTTACTTGTATATAGGTCTATCAACCATATTTTGGCAGTGGCTACAATATCACATGTATCATTATAGCATCGTCACCTTGGATACATGTCATTAAAGGGAATGAGAATACTTACTCGTTTGGAGTATCTTCTATCCCTTGACTATGAGTGTTTTGATTATTGTGGTCATTGTCTTTATGGCTAGCAAACTTGTAATTCGCATAAGAAGTCTGGCATTATGTGCATGGATAAGCCTTTTGCTTTTGATAATTGTGATGTTTGTGGACCTGTGCCCTCCTGCAAATTTTTAGGTGGCACAAAGTACTTCATTACTTTCATTGATGATTTCTCACATTAGGTCTAGACATACCCCAGAAAGTAGAAGTCGAAAGTCTTGGCTATCTTTTAACGTTGGCTTGCTTTTGTTGAGATACAGTGTAGATATAGGTTAAAATGCCTATGATTTGACAAGGGGATATGTATTTAAAGCCTTTGAGTAGTTTTGTATTCCATACATCTCCTACACCAAAATGGTATGGTTGAGCACATGAATAGAATGATTCAAGAGTGATTTTGTAGTATACTTAGCCAAACACGCTTACCACAACACTTTTGGATTGAGGCAATTACTACTACTATGCATTTGATTAATCGATCCCTAGGTACTGCTTTTAACTATTAGGTTTTAGAGGAGGTATAATCTAGAAAACCTTCATTATATACTCATTTTCATACCTTTGGTTATGAGGCTTTTTGCCATGCTCCCAAGGACAAGCTGTTAACCCTCAAACGAACGAAGGTGGAAAATCCGGAAAAGCTAAAGCAGAAGACAAAAGTAGAAGACAAAGACAAAGGCCAAGGGAAAGAGAAACGGAAGACAAAGACGCACAAGGAGAAGAGTCTTAAATAAGGGAGAAAGGCGCATAAGGAAAAGCGCAAGTCAAAACTTTTGTAAAAGAGCACAAGTGCATCATGGTTTAATTCAAGGAGCGCCGGGCTCTCACCCGTGCAATTTGTAAATGTAGATGGGCGGTGGAAAGGAAGCTAGGAAGATAGAAGGACAATGGGAAAAAGGGCCAAGGCTACGGCCGGCCATGTAAAAAGGGGAAAAGGGGATGACCGCCCAAAAGGGATTTAGGGATTTGTATATAAAGTTAAAAAGTGAATGAGAAGCTCATTCTTTTGTGTGGCAAAAAGTGGCTCTGCTCTTCTTCTTCTTCTTCTTGCTTGCTTGAGCTTGTGCTTGAGAGAGGGAGTGTGAGAGTGTGAGGGAGTGAGTGTGTGAGGGTGAGGGACCGAGGAGGAGAAGCTCTCCATCTTCTCCTCTCTTCTTCTCTTCTCTTTTCTTCTCTTGTCTTGCTCGCGGCAATGGAGCTTGGAGCGTGGAGCTTGAGGATGGAGCTTGCTTGAAGCTCGCACTTGGATCGTGGAGCTATCGGAGTGCGTGGGAGAGGAGGTAACTCGTACAACACGGAGGTAAGCTCACTACACCCATAGATATGGATGGCGCGTCGGTTATGCGAGAGGTAGCCATTAGTGCTTGGCTTGGAACGCTTGAAACAATAAGCAGTCCGTGGGTCTTGGCGGTTGAGTGAAAGCTCCCACATTTTGGTTCCATTGCTAGGATCAACGGATTCAAGCCTTGAGCGCTTGCGCGCTTCGAATCGAGCATCGAAGTAAGGGTTTTCCCCGAACCGGTACTTGAGGTAGATAGGTAGGAAGTGAGGGATTCTAAAGAGGTATTCGATCTCCTAAGCAAGTAGGTTTTGGTTTTTTGGATTTGGAAAAGCATGTTGGAGTAGTGTAGGTGAGTGCTTTGTGCTTTTTATGCATTTAGGATATGAAAAAACAAAGAAAAAGAAGCAAACAGTAGGGTTTTCTGTTGTTGTATAACAAACTAAAACAGGGAAATAGGGGCACAGATCCTTGGAGTGCCGTTTGATTCGAGCACCACAGTGATTCCAAGCATGTCTGGCATTCCCTTGTAGTGTCTTGCACCTATCTGGAAGGCGCTGGGCGATTCAGTGTAGTAGACGTCAGCCTAGAGGCATCGCGTGCAACTCGCGGGCCGTCAGTTGCGTAGTCGGACTAGCTGGTCTGAGTCCCAGAATCGGACCCATCCAAAATCGGACCAGTCCATAATCAAACGCTCGGATAACCGTCCGATTGGACCATCCTATCCGATCGGACCACTCGGACCAACCCGTTCGATTTTGAAAATCGGACCACTCGGAATCGGACCACCCGGAATCGAACCACCTAGAATCGGACCGTCCGACTACTAGAATCGGACCACCCTGTCCGATTCGATTCCCAGAATCGAACCACTTTGAAAATCGGACCACTTTTTTTATTGGACTCCCAGAATCAGACGTGACCAAAATCAGACCACTGGTCCGATCGGACCAACCCAAAATCGAATGCCCGATTCTGATAATCGGACTCCTAAAAATCCGACTACTAGAATCGGACAGAAAACTGTCAAAATCGGACAGGTATCTAGAACACAAATTCTGACGCATCTAAACCCCAAAATTGACCCCAAAGACCACGTAGAGGTAAAGGCACATCACAGATCCGTCATTGGGCTAAAATTTAGAGCACGTAGTTCAAAATTTGGCTATAAATGGTCCTCCAAATTGTGCATGGCTTTTACCGTAACGGCCCTGCGGGCTGTGGGGGGACTGCCCCCCCGGACCCCTGCAGAGGGAGCTCTGCCCCTCCGCACCTCCCCCAAGTAGATTGGAGAGAAAACGTGCGCCGTGACAGGTCCTCCAAATTGAACCCTAGTGTAGTAATGCATGGATCCTCACTTGCAAAAGAGCAACCAAAAGCCCATACCCGAACAGAGAGAAACAGAGACCCTAGAACATCAATGGGCCAAACTAGCCATCAAGGGCAAAAAGGCCATGCCATAAGAACACAAAGACATTGTGTTCAAACCGTGTCTAGTCAGAGAAAAATGCAACTTCAACAAGCTACAAATACGAAGATAACTAGACATGACACTCTTGACGAGAGATGTACCTTGAATAGCACTGCACTGACGATCCAAGACATCAATGGAGAATCCACATCTGGTCGTGCAGTTGAGAACTCAAGGGCATTTGTCAGAAGGCTTAAATTTACGAGCCAAGACCTAGAAGACGAAGACATAGTACCACCTGCTTATCTTAGGGTCAAGCTCACTGCGAAAAGAGAGCATACTATCGATGCTCTAATTGATGAAGGAGCAGATTTTAATATCTTGACCTATGAATCATGGACCCTACTAGGCCAACCAGAGCTCACACCGACTAGTGCAACTCTTAGCCCTTATGGGGGACATCCACAAGCACTCATAGGGAAGTGCAAAATCCTTGCGACAATTGAAACGGAAAGCTTGCCTATCCTATTTCATGTTCCTCCAAAAAGTACTAGCTACAAGAAAGAAACCCTCCTAGGAAGACCCTTCAAAAGGGCGACCAAGTGTGAGGCTGACTATGTATCACAAAGGATACACCTGACACTACCTGGTGTGAGGATACCACCACCTTTAGCAAGGGTGACCTCATCAAACCTCAAGGGAAAGACAAGGAAGTTGATGACATAATAGTCAAGCCTACAAACGAGGGCAATGACTTGTTGGAAGAGTTAATACAAGCACAGGTCGAACAATGAGAGCCAGTGAGTGAGGCCATGTTTGAAATAAGAAGGTTAAGAGACAATGCCAAGGACGGGCTTTGGACTTACAAATATCGTAGAAGACCCCAAAAGAAGCCCAAGCCTTATAGACGAAGGCATCGATGGAATGTCAGCACAATGCCACGATGGGTGTCCAAAGCATTGCTACTTGCTCAAGGGTATTACGTAGGTAACCCATGGATTTGGGTGCCAAAACCCCTTGCTAAACCTCCCTGGTCGATTGAAGGCCAAATCGTATCAAGAGCAAAGAAGCGTAGGAGGAGATCTAAACGAAAAACCAAGTCTCGAGTTAACAATAGTGGAGTGACCGAGCCCCTCATGGTCGAAATCAAGAAACCAAACGGGACCAATCGGAGGGTAGATCCTCAACCTAGCGTGCTTGACAAGCAGATGCCAGATGTAATCGTTGAGGATACATAGAAGCCGCTAGTGCCCAAGGAGCCTTTGATTCCCCAAGAGGATAGTAAGCATCATAGGCACAACATTGCCAATGGCAAGGTTAAATGCTCAACAAAGCAAATAGCAAAATCATCGAATAGCCACGAACAAATCTCCCAGCTAGAGTCAAAAGCACTTAGAACTCCCAAGTCTCCTACACCCTCTTCCCCTAAACGGACACAGAAAGCACAACAGTCGTCAAGTGCGGCTACTCGATCCCAATCCCTACCTACATCAGAGCTTCCAAATGTCCAAGAGGCAGGACACGACACCACCCTTAGCTCTCAACCTAGGGATATACCCGTGCAATCCACTGTGGCTAGCTCAACTGATACTCAAGTGAAGGCTCTAAGGGCAACAAAAGGCATGACCACTTCCAATCGACCTAAGGACTTAACACCGCAATCTACCAAGAGTAGCCAGTCCATTGGACTAGCCGCTCCTACTTCCAATCAGGGATCACAGCAGTCACAGCCCTTGGCTGTGACAACGCCCCTTGCGCAACGTGTCCTTAGTGGTTTGCCAGTGGAGGAGGTGTCACAACCAACTTCATTAACAACTCCAGCACTTGCAAAATGCCTAAAGCCTAGACTGGAGGAGTTAAACAGAAGGTAAGAGCTAGACTCTCCAAAAAGGGAGGTAGTTGTACCCTCACAACCTAGCAAGACTATTCAGCAGGCCACGGCTATGACCCATAAGGACACGCTAGAGAAAGAGAATGCTGAGGCCCAACCAAGCACATCAACAGTTGACCTAGTCCAGAATCCTGAGTCAATGAGAGATGCACCTTCACGGACCAAGAAAATGAGGAGAAAACAATGAAAACAACAACAGTTTGCTGGTGGTTGTGGACCACAAGAACACTGGGACGAAGAGCACCGGAGGGCTGATGAATAAAGCATCGAGTCCATCCACCAACAAACCCATTAATGTCTCTCCTAATCACGGTGAACCCTCAGACACATCTGTGTGCTCTGAAAAATCAAAGTAGCCATTGCTATCAATAGTTGCTTTCAACACTCAATCCACCGACAATAGAACTCACATCGATCAATCAAGAGTGGATAAAACGTCGTCACAACAGGGTGACAAATCTATAACAGTCACATCCGAGAAGAACCATGACAAAATAGCAGCAAAACCTCAGGAAAAACGCACAATCCCTGAGAGCATAAGCAATCCTAGCGTTGACCAATCTTGCTCATCTAGGCTTGAACCCCTAGCTATGCTAAAGCCTAGACAAATTCCTAGAACCTTGCATGAGATGGCAACCGAGCAAGCCCTCGTTGAACATAGAAGTGTCGCAGAATGCTTAGCTGAGTTGGATGCTAAGCTCAAGGTGTTCACACGAGTCTATGTCCTTGCGGATGTGGGCACAATCCCCAAGGAGCAGCTTGGAGATTACTTGCCCTTCCCTCTATCCTGGGAGAAGCAAGAACATCTTAACGAGCACTACGATAGGCTTCTGCATGAACGCATGCGACTCATCTATGACGAGGAAGCCAACGAACTGCACTTAACTGTCACATTCAATGAAGTGCTCTGCCGACCGAATCTCGTAGACATAGAGCAACTGAAGCAACTAACAAAGGGCCGAAGTCAATTTGAACAGCGTTGGTGTGAGAACCGTGTTGCAATGGCCAAACTAGGGGCTCGGATTATGACAGTCTCTGAGGAGCGATTGGCCGAATGGCAGTCTCAAAGAGACCTAACCTATGTGGCACCAACTTCCCTTCGAGTGCTAACTGGCATTCGGGGTACGAACTTAGCTGCAACTAGCCTAGAGAGCCCTTTGATTGATAAGGTTCTCACTGAGGAGGAGTTACACATTGCCAGTAGACTCGGACAAGGTTCCATGCTGCTCGATGTGGCAAAATATCTATCGGTACTAAGTAAGCTGCCACGAGTACTGGATGCGTGTGCCATGCTCCAGTACAACCCTGAGTTCTACAATTGGTTCTTATCCTCGTGAAGTGACATGGATTCATAAATATGTATATTAATAAACACTGATTTTTGTGTCACCATGAATAAACAATATCAACACATACAAGCAATAATAGTCAAGCGCAGGGAGAAGAGTTGGGTTTGACAGGCTAAGCTTCTCAAGTCCTCCTCTCATCACACATTTAAAAGTCGTGTGACCATCCCCACCTCCAAGTGAAGGGCATGCAACCCACATTACCGCCATAGGAAGCCTTGACCAACAACTTTGATGGTGTAGACAGGGTATAGTCCCTTTCTATACACCTTCTTCCCTTTCCGGTCTATCCTTCTAAGGAGGAGCCCTGCCTAAATCCATGACCGCCAGCCGAGGTAACTCGGCGTGAACCAAGATCTGCTAATGGCAAGAGGCTAAATATACATCACGGGGGCCATCCCTCTACAACAAGCACTGCATGCCCCACCCCTCCCCTTCTCGTCCTATGTACTTGATAATTTGCACTATAATCCCTTACATATGAATGGTCTTATCATGTGACAAATCCTAATCCTTGATTCACATCTTACAGGCCCCCCGCAAGGAAAACATGAGGAACCAAGGGAAGCTAGCTTGCAAGGATGCTCAGCCGACGGGAACATGCAGCACATGCCCCTCTACTGGTGCGCTATGTGCCCACTCTTAAAAGGTACGCCAAGAAACGCGGCCCCAAGCGACACTGCCCCGGATGAAGGCCGAAGAATCCACGGGCCAGGGGAGCGGACGCTCGAGGAGGCGCACACAATGTGGTAACACCAATGGCACAAACCCCCAACGTACACTCGGGCACCAGATGCTCAAGGGCAAAAAGGGCAACTCGGGATAGGGTAGAATTTAATGAATTGTTTAAAAACATTCTGGAAACGGTAACGGCCCGGGACTATACCATTCATGTCCCAGCCGACATGTTCCCTGCCCAGCCTCACGGAAGCCCCGCACTAGCACCGCCTCAGTCACCTAGCCAACCGCACTCACCCCGCTTCGTACCTATCGACTAAATCCCTATGATGTACAAGTCGCTTGGCAAGTCAGCACGCCAGAACATTTTGTTTTTTGATGAGTAAAGGGGCAAGATCCCCACTTGTACACTTTCCCGTTACTTCTCGTTAATGCATGCGACCTTAACAAGCAATGAGATAGGCATCCCAATAGACATCATAGAATTCTGAAAAATATGTCTTATCGTGATTGCATTTGTTCGATGCACTTAACACAAGCGAGCATATACTCTCACGAAGTGACAAGTGGATGTAGGATAATACAGGTCCTTGTATGAAAGTGTTCAATGCCCGATCACCGCGAGACCATTGACCCCACAAAGAGCCGCGACGAAGCCACGCTGCCGAAAGCAAAAATCACCCTTGCCAACCACCCACATCGCATGGCCCAACGCACATTCATGGGCCACGCTCCCTTTCTGGGTCAAGCTCTATAGTTGGCTCACAACAGTAGTTACCTCAATTGTACCAACATCGCATGTGTCGCAAGGAGGTTTGCAATATCTCAAGTGTATCTCCCCATCTCAACAACCGCTTCTCTAACAACGAGGCTAGGGCACAATCATCACTGTAATATCCATTTCTTGAGCCTTCGAGCTTGACATTTTCCAACCCACTAAAAGGCTGATAACCTCAACATATTGTAATGGTTGTACTTAGGCAAGTAAAAAAAAAAACAAAAAACAAAAAGGAGAAAGAAAGAAAGAAAGAAAGAAAAAAGCACAAGAAAAAGCAACAAAAAAAGAAAAAGAAAAAGAAAAGAAACGAACGAAAAAAACCACCCACAATCACAGCACGGCACCTAGGGGTCCTTAAATTAGGTACGTCCAGTGACCTTGATCAACTAGCTCTGTCCCTAGTACCCTAGCCCTTTAGCATCACCTACAATTGTTCAGGGCACATCAAGGGCAGGACATACCTAGGGAGCTTGTCTCACCTATGGTTAGACCTGTCACCCTGACCCACTTGCACAATTCCCTCTTGCACTCTGTCTTAATACCATTGCAATCAATTGTGGTAAGCACCGCACGATTGGCCATGAAATGTACACCGTCCTCATCAAGCAAGTCCAATAGCTTCCAGCTTACCGAAAGTGCGGTGTCCCTGCATTCAATTATGCTCCGTCGTACAGTCACAATGCAAAGGATGTCTCATATACCTTCACGTGAACTTCTTCTCAACATGGACAACTTTGCCACATCAACACATTGTTACGAGAAACTAGCCCACGGTCTTCTAACTATGTAATATCTAAGTATGCACGAGCACTCACAAAATATCTGCACTGAAGTATATACACAGTTTGGGTCCTCAAGTGCAGGATAATACTCTCAGCTTGCTTAGAGTTTGACCTGTCTCCCAAACTAATCAAAATATGTCTTGTGCACAATAGAGAAGACTAGCACTACCCTTAGGGAGAGACCACATGAGAGGTTTTCAATTGCAGGTGTTGAAGACTCCACCGAAAGTGTCGTTCGCTCTTCATCAACACCCAACTCTGAATGCTTATCCCTTACCATCTGACAAGCCTGCAAAGAATCATCATGTGCAGAATCCCCAACAAGCCAACACTTGTGCTGCCCATCAATGCAATCCCCAACACAGAATAGCCCTACCACCAACTCCAACAACTGTCCACCAGCAACCTTGGCCACCAACAGGCCCCCAGGACTTTCTGCCACACCACCACCAACATTCCTCCACGAAAACCACAGGTGTCCTTGTCACCCACGTCTTCGGTGCATGGTACAACCTGCTACCTACGACGGTGAGTGCCATGGGCTTGGCACTCGTCTAGGAGGGGGGTAATGTTATCCCTCAAACGAACGAATGTGGAAAATCCGGAAAAGCTAAAGTAGAAGACAAAGACAAAGGCCAAGGAAAAGAGAAACGGAAGACAAAGACGCACAAGGAGAAGAGTCTTAAATAAGGGAGAAAGGCGCATAAGGAAAAGCGCAAGTCAAAACTTTTGTAAAAGAGCACAAGTGCATCATGGTTTAATTCAAGGAGCGCCGGGCTCTCACCCGTGCAATTTGTAAATGTAGATGGGCGGTGGAAAGGAAGCTAGGAAGATAGAAGGACAATGGGAAAAAGGGCCAAGGCTACGGCCGGCCATGTAAAAAGGGGAAAAGGGGATGATCGCCCAAAAGGGATTTAGGGTTTTGTATATAAAGTTGAAAAGTGAATGAGAAGCTCATTCTTGTGTGTGGCAAAAAGTGGTTCTGCTCTTCTTCTTTTTCTTCTTGTTCTTGCTTGCTTGAGCTTGTGCTTGAGAGAGGGAGTGTGAGAGTATGAGGGAGTGAGTGTGTGAGGGTGAGGGACCGAGGAGGAGAAGCTTTCGATCTTCTCCTCTCTTCTTCTCTTCTCTTCTCTTCTCTTGTCTTGCTCGCGGCAATGGAGCTTGGAGCGTGGAGCTTGAGGATGGAGCTTGCTTGAAGCTCGCACTTGGATCGTGGAGCTACCGGAGTGTGCGGGTGAGGAGGTAACTCGAACGACATGGAGGTAAGCTCACTACACCCGTAGATATGGATGGCACGTCGGTTATGTGAGAGGTAGCCATTAGTGCTCGGCTTGGAACGCTTGAAACAATAAGCGGTCCGTGGGTCTTGGCGGTTGAGTGAAAGCTCCCACACAAGCATAATAAGCTAGATCCTAAGTTCATGAAATGAATATTTTTTGGTTATGGAAATGCAAGTGAGATGGGCTATCGCCTATGGGATCCACAAGATCAAAAGGTCATCTGCAGCCATGATGTTATTTTCCATGAGAAGAAAATGTATAAGCTACCTAAGTAGGTCATTGAGGTACATAGAGTGATATTTCAAGAGGAGCCTCCTATTAATGTATAGCCAACTAGATATCCTGCAACATCAATTGATGTTCTAGTGGCCCATGACTATGATGTTAAATAGGAGCTACAAGCCCCACAATCTATTTTACAGCTATCTATAGAGATAGGAGTCATCCTGCTAATTGGTTTGTGCACTCTATGGATTATGGTATGGTAGAAATAGATGTTGATGAGCCTCTTACCTATGATGAGGCCATGCACAGAGGTGATAATCACTCTTAGGAGAGGGCCTTCCAATCAGAGTATGCCTCACTATAGAAAATGATATTTGGGAGTTGGTTTCTTTGCCTAGTGAAAAACGTGATTTACCGTGCAAGTGGGTACATAAGTTAAAGAGTATCTCTGGATGCCCCAAGCCATTCTATAAGGCTAGATTGGTTCCTACAGGTTTTAAGCAGTTGCGTGGTGTTGACTTCAAAGAAGTTTTCTCTTGCATCGTAAAGATAACTACCCTACGCTTGGTCTTGGCTTTAGTTGCACAACTCAATCTGGACCTCTATTAGATCAAAATCAAGACAATTTTCTTACATGGGACTTGCATTATGAGATTTATATGCAGCAACTTAAGGGCTTTGAGAAAAAAGGCAAGGAACACCTAGCATGCAAGTTGTGAAAGAGCATTTATGGCCTTAAGCAAACACTAGGAAATGGTACCACAAGTTTGACACCTTCATGCATTCCCATGGATATACTCGTAGTGATATGGATCCGTGTTTATGGCCTTAAGCAAACACCTATGGAATGGTACCACAAGTTTGATACCTTCATGCATTCCCAGGGATATACCCGTAGTGATATGGATCCGTGTTTACACACGAAGAAGGCTTGTGGTGGTAGCCTTATAATTTCGGTACTCCATGTTGATAATATGTTAATTGCTGGGAGCGCTCATGATGAGTTGGATGCCTTGAAAGGTCAGCTCAAGAAGAGCTTTAAGATAAAGGACATGGAATAAGCCTCACAATTGTTGGGATGTGTATTACATGTGATCATGCTAAGAGGCTCCTTTAGTTGTCACAAAAGGAGTACATCCAAAGGTTCCTGAGCGGTTTCATATGCAATATATTAAGCCTATTGATTATCCTTTACATTCTCGTGTGAAAGTTAATTAGGTCAAATTTTCAGAGTCTAATGAGCAAAAGGCCGAGATGGCCAAGATTCCTTATCCATTCACAGTGTGGGAAATTTGATATATGCCATGATAGCCACTCATTCTAACATAGCATTTGCAACGGGAGTTGTGGCATACTATATAGCTACACCTAACAAATAGCATTGGGATGCCATGAAGGGTATCATGAGACACCTTAAGCACACTGTAGATATGTGCATATGTTATGGTGGTCGGGATACAAGAATCATGGGGTATACTCACTCTGATTATGCACAAGACATGCAGACATTAGGAAGTCCACCTCTAGCTATGTCTTCACCTTTGCTAAAGGTGTTATTTCTTGGATGTCCCAGGGTGTAGAAATGCACAGCCCTTTCCACTACAAAGGCAAAGCATGTTATAGCCACGGAGGCTTGCAAAAAAGAGGCTCTTTGGTTAGGTCATCTGGTGACAGACCTTGGTATTACTGATGTGGTACCTACCCTAAGGCTTGCAAGGAGGCTCTCTGGTTAGGTTGTCGGGTGGCAGACCTTAGTATTACTAAGGTGGTCCCTACCCTAAGGCTTGCAAGGAGGCTCTCTAGTTAGCCCCTTGGGCATATCGACACCATAGCCACTTGGAGGGCCAAGGAGCCCCCTGGTCATGCAAAACAAGTGGTGGGTGGGGGGGGGGGGGGGGGGGAGACCACCACTACTCCATGTCCCCCCCCCCCCCAACGTAACCCCCCCTCCCCCCCAAAAGGAGAGCGAGGACGCCACCTTATTCTTTCCCCCCCCCTTGCTGTAGGAAGAAGAGAGAAGAAGGGAAGAAGAAGAGAGAGAGAGAGAGAGGGAAGAAGAGAATAAGAGTAAGAGAGGGAGAGAGAGAGGAGAAGAAGAGGAGGAGGAGGAGAAGAAAAGAAGAGAGGGAGAGAGAGAGGAGAAGAAGAGAGAGGGAGAAGAAGAGAAGAAGAGTAAGAGAGAGGGAGAGAGAGAGGAGAGAAGAAGAGGAGAAGGAGAAGAGGGAGAGAGAGAGAGAGAGAGAGAGAGAGAGAGAGGAAGAAGAAGAATAGGGAAAGAGAGAGAGAGAGAGAGAGAGAGATAGTCTTTCCCTTCCCCTCCGAAGAGGCTGGCCACACACTTCGTCTCTTTCCCGCAATTTATTCATTTTCCCCTCGAATTGAGCCACCGTTGAAATCAAGGGAAGTCACCTTGGCACATCATCTCTTTGACAAAAGACAGAGAAAGGGAGAAATTCATAAGCCAAAAGTATGGCCCCCCAAACAGAGGGAGACACGCACCAATGGTAATCTCACACCCAACAATGGAGCCATTGGCCAAGGCATTTTTGCAAATACAAATACAACGTCGGGTATGGATAATTCATATCTGAATATCTAGGTATAAATTGCCACCTACGTTATTTATTGAGGCTTAGGTATGCGCATGAATTCAATTCAGTTAACTAACTCATAAGGGATCATATATTAATTCCTTTTTTGCAACCATGGATGACCTTGCATACATTTATGCATATGGCGCATTGAGGTTCACACAAACCCATTTACTCAAATACTTTGCATCCCAGTGCTGCGCGACAAAGTCATACGTGGCATAAAGAACATAAAGGTTACTTAAGGTGTATGCACATAGACAGTGCATGTATGGGAAAGGTTATATGACACATGCATCGATGGTACACAAGTTGAACATGCATTAAAATTCTTGCTACTATCCGAACTATTAGTCCATTGGGATCTTGAAGTTATGTGTAACTAGTACAAACAACATTCATTAGGATAAAAACTATGATGCCTTGAGATCTGTCTGATAGCGACTATGTTCGTCAAACCTATTGGGGAGTTGGGCTAGATGCAACAACAACTCTAGGGCAAGCAAAGAGCTCAAGGATTAGGAAACCCTAAGTCGAAGGAAAGACCAATGCTTTTTGTACTTGTAGGGAAGAAGATTGGCTTATTAATCGATGTAAATGTTCAATAGAACTTATGTCTTGTATAGCATTTGAAACCCTAACATATGCTTTAGCCGAATGAAGGGTGTGTTAAGTAATTTTGAAAGATGGTGTACGCGAACGATACCTTCCACCAACCTACCAGACTTTGAGGATGAATAAATTCTTCAAGTTTAAGTAGCTGGAATTAACTTGGAAGCTTACTACTCGAAGTTTGTAACCCTACTGAAATATGCGTCACCTATGGATATTGCATGGCAAGTATCCAAGTTTTGCCATGTCTTAAACACTCCTCTGGACCACCACCTTGAAGCAATGGATCCAACAGACTTGCAAGATGAATTACTCCAAGAGAATCCAATTGTCCAAGAACTTAAATCGGGCAATTGTAGTAAAGATGACTCCCAAGATCAGGGTAAGAGATGCCATACATGCAGAGAGATTGGGCACATCCGTAGGAGATGACCCTACCATCAACGCTTCCATTGTAATGAGATGGGACACGTCCAAGAAGACTGCCCTAACCTAAGTCCAAAAGACAGTGAGCCCCCAAGAAAATGAAGCTACACAGGCGTAGTCTATGGATATATAGACGAATCAAATGGAGATGAACACAAAGATGAAGACCTAGAGCCTACTACACCTTTCCAAGATGATTAGCAATTCTAGAGATTTTATCAACATGCAATACAAATTATATTGGGAATAAACATTGCTCTTGTAACTATAGTTAACCCGAGTAATATGAGTTGCACTAATTCAATCAGTATGAGTAGCGCAATAGGCAAATGGTGGGTCCTAACCCACAAGCCTTGAGCCCTACTATTGCTTGTCTTCCACAGTTCATTCGAGATAAGGACATCTCGAGTTCTCTAAGGGGGACAGCATGTAATGTCCTACAACATATAGGAATCCCCCCCATTTCAAATATTATTAGTTTTTTTTTAAATCCTCCTCCTCCCCCCCACCTGCCGTCATCAATGACAAGTGGCGAAGGGGAAGAATTGAACGTGGTGGGGGAAAGATGAAGTGGCGATGCGGAGGGAGGAAAGGAAAGGCACGGTGCCAACAACAAAGATCATGAGAGAGGAGGACGATGTGGCAAGTAAAAGGGAGTCATTGATCAGATGGGGAAGCTAATGATGACAACAAGGAGGAGGCCACGTGCCTACCACTCCCCCCCCTTGGGTGTATCGACGCCGCAAGCACCTAGAGGGCAAAGGATCCCCCCGATCATGAAAAACAGGTGGTGGGTGGGGGGGAAGACCACCACTACTCCACGTCCCCCCCCCCCCCCCCAAAATGACCCCCCCTCTTATTATATAAACCCCCACCCTCCTTAAGCGTGTAAGGAGAGATCCTCAAGCTCTATGATGGTTATAACTCTTACACTTCATGACGGGTCCTTCATCGGCAGTTCATGAATTTGGTGTGATGCGGGGTAGGGACAAGATAGTCATGCTTTCCCATTTGCTTGCCCATGATTTATCACCTCAAGACACTCTAGCCAAGCTTGATTGTAATCTACCTTGGCCACTCCTTTACTCAGTCGAAACATGCTCATCTCTGAAGGTTTAGAGTCCTCCCTGATCTGTTCAATTACCCTTCGTTCCGAATCATATTCTATGGTCTATACTTCCTCCTTCCTCTCCTCACATTGGTGGAGCAATAGTCCTCGTAGTTGTCATCGAAACTTTCAACTTAGGTCTATAGGTTGCTTGCAAGGTACCAACACCCGGATGCGGTCTCCTCCCCCCCCCCCCCCCCCCCCTTGCCGTAGGAAGAAGAGAGAAGAAGGGAAGAAGAAGAGTAAGAGAGGGAGAGAGAGAGTCTTTCCCTTCCCCTCCGAAGAGGCTGGCCACACACTCCGTCTCTTTCCTGCAATTTATTCATTTTCCCCGCGAATTGAGCCCCCGTCAAAATCAAGGGAAGTCACCTTGACACATCATCTCTCTGACAAAAGACAAAGAAAGGGAGAAATGCATAAGCCAAAAGTATGGCCCCCAAACAGAGGGAGACACGCACCAACAGTAATCTCACACCCAACAATGGAGCCACTGGCCAAGGCGTTTCTGCCAATACAAATACAATGTCAAGTATGGATAATTCATATCCTAATATCCAAGTACAAATTGCCATCTACGTTATTTATTGAGGCTTAGGTATGTGCATGAATTCAATTCAACAAGTAGCTTTAATTTATCCTTTCGATAGTTAACTAACTCATAAGGAATCATAGGTTAATTCCTTTTTTGCAACCATGGATGACCTTGCATACATTTATGCATATGGCGCATTGAGGTTCGCACAAACCCATATACTCAAATACTTTGCATCCCAGTGCTACGTGACAAAGTCATACGTGGCATAAAGAACATAAAGGTTACTTAAGGCGTATGCACATAGAGAGTGCATGTATGGGAAAGGTTATATGACACATGCATCGATGGTACACAAGTTGAACTTGCATTAAAAGTCTTGCTACTATCCCGAACTATTAGTCCATTGGGATCTTGAAGTTATGTGTAACTAGTACAAACAACATTCATTAGGATAAAAACTATGATGCCTTGAGATCCGTCCGATAGCAACTATGTTTGTCAAACCTATTGGGGAGTTGGGCTAGATGCAACAATAACTCTAGGGCAAGCAAAGAACTCAAGGATTAGAAAACCCTAAGTCGAAGGAAAGACCAATATTTTTTATACTTGTAGGGAAGAAGACTAGCTTATTAATTGATGTAAGTGTTCAATAGAACTTATGTCTTGTATAGCATTTGAAACCCTAACATATGCCTTAGCCAAATGAAAGGTGTGTTAAGTAAATTTTATGCAAAACTGCTCCTAATCCCAAGGGGGAGAGTAAATACACGATGGAAAGGTTATCACAACTATTCCTACATGGTGGAGAAGGATACCATTATTTTTGTTGGCTGTGTTTGATGGTAAATGCATGGAAAGGGTCAGTAATGACAAATAGCCATGGGAAATAAAGGAATGTTTCACTCAAAGATGATATTAGGTTGATTGCCTTGATTGTGCTTGATTCCTAAATGGGTTAATTAAGGAATGATATTTTACATGGCTGGATCATCTCCAAGATCGCACTACAGATTACCCCGAGAGGGCACTACTCAATTCACGGGAGGAAGGTCGAATGGTGAAAAACCCAACCACAGAAAGTGTGTCTCACTTCTAGGTCGCTTGGGGTCAGTGGAGCTCTGGATACCCCTTGCCTAGTCTAGAATGGAGGTGAAGACTGCCATGAGCCCAACATCTAGGGCATTGGAAGATCATATTCTAGATAAAGGATAGAAATTATGGTGCCATGTGATTTGGACCAGGTACTTCTATTGGATAGAAGGGATACATAATTCTCTTGTATGGGCAAGAGACAAAGATTAACTTCAAGATAAGTTAAGAAACTTGTTTGTAAAAAGGACTGCTTGTTTTGTTTTCATCTCGGTGCTATAAATTACGTGAATGAATCATGTTCCCTAAAAGGCCTAATTAAGGGAGCTGATTTTGAATGTCACACATAAATGTGATAGGATCTAACTAGAGAACTCAAGCTATCAAGGAAAGCGAGTGCATTGGGTCTGTCCTACGACAGGGTGGTCCCAGAGAACTGGGAGGCTTCTCACAAGGTTTTACCATCATTTGACCCTTAGGTAAGGTTAGATTAGAACCTGATTCATGCTTTTTTAGGGAATCGAAATGGGACTATGCCCTATGGGCAGAGATGTTGAGCAGTGCATCCCTCTCATTTTCAATTCTCCTTGAACCAAGTGCAACATGGATCTGCTTCAGATCGAGTATCTCTACGTAAAGTAGGATGTCGTGAATCTGATGTTAGAATACTGTCAAGAGACCTTGACCCTTAGGGACTCAAGTTTCAGTTCGATCCTAGTGGGTTCGGTCACGAACGTTCCATTGCGAGGAAGACTCGGGAAGCCCTAGGCGACAAACCCCGGAACATTTCGTGGGAGTGCCGGGAGGCGACGCTTAGATTAGTTTCTCGATGCACCCTTAAAATGTGGTTGGACAGCTGATAAGCGGGCACGTTATAGTTGGTATCAGAGCAAAACTTCATGATCATGCGTGATTGATTAATGTTTGGTTCATAGACATATCCTTAACAGAAATAACCTAAGTAGTATGGCTTGATTGTCATGCACCTTCTACAACCATGAATGTTGACATGCAAGAGAAGAAATTCCTTCTCAAGCAAATTAAGGCACCCGAGCTTGATAGAGAAGGGATAGACGTCACAGCTGAGGCAGAGATATGGATTGAGTCGATGGATGATTATTTCTCTGCTTTAGGAATTGCTTTCTCCAATCAAGCATTGATAGGCAAACTTAAGTTAATTGGCCAAGCTCAGATATGGTGGAAGCAATGGTGCAAAGATCAAGGTGTTTTCTGAAGCCGCTATTACTTGGGCTCAACTGAAAGATGGTGTACGCGAACGATACATTCCACCAACCTACCAGACTTTGAGGATGAATGAATTCTTCAAGTTCAAGTAGTTGGAATTAACTTGGAAGCTTACTACTCGAAGTTTGTAACCCTACTGAAATATATGCCACCTATGGACATTGCATGACAAGTATCCAAGTTTTGCCATGGCTTAAACACTCCTCTGAACGACCACCTTGAAGCAATGTGTCCAATAGACTTGCAAGATGCATTACTTTGAGCGAATCCAATTGTCCAAGAACTTAAATCAGGCAATTGTAGTAAAGATGACTCCCAGGATCAGGGTAAGAGATGCCATACATGCAGAGAGATAGGGCACATCCGTAGGAGATATCCCTACCATCAATGCTTCCATTGTAATGAGATGGGACACGTCCAAGCAAACTGCCCTAACCTAGGTCCAAAAGACAGTGAACCCCCAAGGAAATGAAGCTACACAGGCGCAGTCTATGGATATATAAATGAATCAAATGGAGATGAACACAAAGATGAAGACCTAGAGCCTACTACACCTTTCCAAGATGATTAGCAGTCCTAGAGATTTTATCAACATGTAATACAAATTATATTGGGAATAAGCCTTGCTCTTGTAACTATAGTTAACCCGAGTAATATGAGTTGCACTACTTCAGTCAGTATGAGTAGCGCAGTGGGCGCATGGTGGGTGCTAACCCACAAGCCTTGAGCCCTACTAATGCTTGTCTTCCACAGTTCATCCAAGACGAGGACATCTCGAGTTCTCTAAGGGGGAGAGTGTGTAATGTCATGCAACATATAGGAATCCCCCCCATTTTAAATATAATTAGTTTTTTTAAAATCTTCCTCCTCCCCCCCACCTACCATCGACGATAGGTGGTGAAGGGGAAGAAGTGAACGTGGTGGGGGAAAGATGAAGTGGCGGCGAGGAGGAAGGAAAGGGAAGGGACGGTGGCAACAACAAAGATCATGAGAGAGGAGGACGATGTGGCAGGTAAAAGGGAGGCATTGATCAGATGGAGAAGCTAATGATGATGACAGGGAGGAGGCCACATGCCTACCACCCCCCCCCCCCTGGGTGTTTCGATGCCGCAACCACCTAGAGGGCCAAGGATCCCCCCGGTCATGCAAAACATGTGGTGGGTGGGGGAGGGGGGGGGGGGGAAGGCCACCACTACTCCACGTCCTCCCCCCCCCCCCTTTAAGCGTGTAAGGAGAGGTCCTCGAGCTCTATGATGGTTACAACTCTTACACTTGATGACGGGTTCTTCATCGGCAGTTCATGAATTTGGTGTGATGGGGGGTAGGGACAAGATAGTCCTACTTGCCCATGATTTATCACCTCAAGACACTCTAGACAAGATTGATTGTAATATACCTTAGCCACTCCTTTACTCAATCGGAACATGCTCATATCTCAAGGTTTAGAGTCTTCCCTGATCTGTTCAATTACTCTTCCTTCCGAATCATATTCTATGGTCTATACTTCCTCCTTCCTCTCCTCACATTGGTGGAGCAATAGTCCTTGTAGTTGTCCTCGAAACTTTCAAATTAGGTCTATAGGTTGCTTGCAAGGTCCCAACACCCGGATGCGGTCTCCCTCCCCCCCCCCCCTTCCCTTGCCGTAGGAAGAAGAGAGAAGAAGGGAAGAAGAAGTGTAAGAGAGAAGAGAGAGTCTTTCCCTTCCCCTCCGAAGAGGCTGGCCACACACTTCATCTCTTTCCCGCAATTTATTCATTTTTCCCACTAATTGAGCCCCCATCAAAATCAAGGGAAGTCACCTCGACACATCATCTCTCTGACAAAAGACAAAGAAAGGGAGAAATTCATAAGCCAAAAGTATGGCCCCCAAACAGAGGGAGACATGCACCAATAGTAATCTCGCACCCAACAATGGAGCCACCGGCCAAGGCGTTTCTGCGAATACAAATACAACATCGGATATGGATAATTCATATCCTAATATCCAAGTACAAATTGCCATCTCCGTTATTTATTGAGGCTTAGGTATGTGCATGAATTCAATTCAACAAGTAGCTTGATTTTATCCTTTTCCATAGTTAACTAACTCATAAGGGATCATAGGTTAATTCCTTTTTGCAACCATGGATGACCTTGCATATATTTATGCATATGGCGCATTGAGGTTTGCACAAACCCATATACTCAAATACTTTGCATCCCAGTGCTACGTGACAAAGTCATACGTGGCATAAAGAACATAAAGGTTACTTAAGGCGTATGCACATAGAGAGTGCATGTATGGGAAAGGTTATATGACACATGCATCGATGGTACACAAGTTGAACTTGCATTAAAAGTATTGCTACTATCCGGAACTATTAGTCCATTGGGATCTTGAAGTTATGTGTAACTAGTACAAACAACATTCATTAGGATAAAAACTATGATGCCTTGAGATCCGTCCGATAGCAACTATGTTTGTCAAACCTATTGGGGAGTTGGGCTAGATGCAACAACAACTCTAGGGCAAGCAAAGAGCTCAAGGATTAGGAAACCCTAAGTCAAAGGAAAGACCGATGCTTTTTATACTTGTAGAGAAGAAGACTGGCTTATTAATCGATGTAAGTGTTCAATAGAACTTATGTCTTGTGTAGCGTTTGAAACCCTAACATATGCCTTAGCCGAATGAAGAGTGTGTTAAGTAAATTTTATGAAAAACCGCTCCTGATTCCAAGGGGGAGAGTAAATACGCGATGGAAAGGTTATCGTGACTATTCCTGCATATTGGAGAAGGATACCATTGTTTTTGTTGAATGATCGGATAAAGTCCTAAATGCTTTTGCATTAAACTGATT
This sequence comes from Lygodium microphyllum, assembly GCF_053477565.2. Taxonomy (NCBI): domain Eukaryota; kingdom Viridiplantae; phylum Streptophyta; class Polypodiopsida; order Schizaeales; family Lygodiaceae; genus Lygodium; species Lygodium microphyllum. Next base: position 31,176,148 of record NC_141153.1, on the reverse strand, counting down.
GTTGGATGTGATTTGGATAATTATTCTAAATACTTATGTTTGATGGTAAATGCATGGTAAGGGTCAGTAATGATAAGTAGCCATGGGAAATAAAGTATCGTTTCACTCGAAGATGATATTAGGTTGATTGCCTTGATCGTGCTTGATTCCTAAATGGGTTAATTAAGGAAGGATATTTTACACGGGGGGGGGGGGAAGGCCACCACTACTCCACGTCCTCCCCCCCCCCCTTTAAGCGTGTAAGGAGAGGTCCTCGAGCTCTATGATGGTTACAACTCTTACACTTGATGACGGGTTCTTCATCGGCAGTTCATGAATTTGGTGTGATGGGGGGTAGGGACAAGATAGTCCTACTTGCCCATGATTTATCACCTCAAGACACTCTAGACAAGATTGATTGTAATATACCTTAGCCACTCCTTTACTCAATCGGAACATGCTCATATCTCAAGGTTTAGAGTCTTCCCTGATCTGTTCAATTACTCTTCCTTCCGAATCATATTCTATGGTCTATACTTCCTCCTTCCTCTCCTCACATTGGTGGAGCAATAGTCCTTGTAGTTGTCCTCGAAACTTTCAAATTAGGTCTATAGGTTGCTTGCAAGGTCCCAACACCCGGATGCGGTCTCCCTCCCCCCCCCCCCCCCCCCTTCCCTTGCCGTAGGAAGAAGAGAGAAGAAGGGAAGAAGAAGTGTAAGAGAGAAGAGAGAGTCTTTCCCTTCCCCTCCGAAGAGGCTGGCCACACACTTCATCTCTTTCCCGCAATTTATTCATTTTTCCCACTAATTGAGCCCCCATCAAAATCAAGGGAAGTCACCTCGACACATCATCTCTCTGACAAAAGACAAAGAAAGGGAGAAATTCATAAGCCAAAAGTATGGCCCCCAAACAGAGGGAGACATGCACCAATAGTAATCTCGCACCCAACAATGGAGCCACCGGCCAAGGCGTTTCTGCGAATACAAATACAACATCGGATATGGATAATTCATATCCTAATATCCAAGTACAAATTGCCATCTCCGTTATTTATTGAGGCTTAGGTATGTGCATGAATTCAATTCAACAAGTAGCTTGATTTTATCCTTTTCCATAGTTAACTAACTCATAAGGGATCATAGGTTAATTCCTTTTTGCAACCATGGATGACCTTGCATATATTTATGCATATGGCGCATTGAGGTTTGCACAAACCCATATACTCAAATACTTTGCATCCCAGTGCTACGTGACAAAGTCATACGTGGCATAAAGAACATAAAGGTTACTTAAGGCGTATGCACATAGAGAGTGCATGTATGGGAAAGGTTATATGACACATGCATCGATGGTACACAAGTTGAACTTGCATTAAAAGTATTGCTACTATCCGGAACTATTAGTCCATTGGGATCTTGAAGTTATGTGTAACTAGTACAAACAACATTCATTAGGATAAAAACTATGATGCCTTGAGATCCGTCCGATAGCAACTATGTTCCTCAAACCTATTGGGGAGTTGGGCTAGATGCAACAACAACTCTAGGGCAAGCAAAGAGCTCAAGGATTAGGAAACCCTAAGTCAAAGGAAAGACCGATGCTTTTTATACTTGTAGAGAAGAAGACTGGCTTATTAATCGATGTAAGTTTTCAATAGAACTTATGTCTTGTGTAGCGTTTGAAACCCTAACATATGCCTTAGCCGAATGAAGAGTGTGTTAAGTAAATTTTATGAAAAACCGCTCCTGATTCCAAGGGGGAGAGTAAATACGCGATGGAAAGGTTATCGTGACTATTCCTGCATATTGGAGAAGAATACCATTGTTTTTGTTGAATGATCGGATAAAGTCCTAAATGCTTTTGCATTAAACTGATTGTTGGATGTGATTTGGATAATTATTCTAAATACTTATGTTTGATGGTAAATGCATGGTAAGGGTCAGTAATGACAAGTAGCCATGGGAAATAAAGGATCGTTTCACTCGAAGATGATATTAGGTTGATTGCCTTGATCGTGCTTGATTCCTAAATGGGTTAATTAAGGAAGGATATTTTACACGGGTGGATCATCTCCAAGATCGCACCGTAGATTACCCCGAGAGGACACTACTCGATTCACATGCCAAAGGTCGAATGGTGAAAAGGCCAACCACGGAATGTGTGTCTCACTCCTAGGTCTCTTGGGGTCAATGGAGCTCTGGACACCCCTTGCCTAGTCCGGAATGGAGGTGAAGATTGCCGTGAGTCCAACGTCTAGGGCATTGGAAGATCCTATTCTAGATAAAGGATAGAAATTATGGTGCCATGTGATTTGGACTAGGTACTTCTATTGGACAGAAGGGATACATATTTCTCTTGTATGGGCAGGAGACAAAGATTAACTTGAAGATAAGTTAAAGAACTTGTTTGTTAAAAGAACTGCTTATTTTGTTTTCCTATCGGTACTATAAATTATTCGAGTGAACCATGTTCCCTAAAAGGCGTAAATAAGGAAACTGATTTTGAATGTCACACATAAATGTGATAGGACCTAATTAGAAAACTAAAGCTATCAAGGGAAGCAGGTGTACAGCGGGTCTGTCCTATAGCAGGGTGGTCCCAGAGAACTAGGAGGCTTCTCACAAGGTTTTACCATCGTTTGACCCTTAGTTAAGGTTAGGTTAGAACCCGATTCATGCCGTTTTAGGGGACCAGAATAGGACTATGTCCTACGGACAGAGAGGTTGAGTGGCGCATCCCTCTCGTTTCCCATTCTCCTTGAACCAAGTGCAGCATGGGTTTGCTTCTCTTCGGATCATGTATCTTCACGTAAAGTAGGATGTCCGAAATCTGAAACTAGAATACTGTCAAGAGACCTTGACCCCTAGGGACTCAAGTTTCAGGTCGATCCTAGTAGGTTCGGCCACGAACATTTCGTTGCGAGAGGCGGACTCAAGAAACCCTAGGCGACAAATCCTGAAACATTTCATGGGAGTGCTGGGCGGCGACGCTTAGATTAGTTTCTCGATGGACCGCTAAAACGTGGTTGGACAGGCGATAGGTGGGCATGTTACACCATATCTACATGCACTATTGATCACACAAGTCACAATACTTTATGAGAAAAATAACAACAAATCTTTACCCTTCTAAGACAAAGGTAAGGTTTGCCTTATTAGCTTCCTCCCTCTACTCAATAGACTAAGATCTATTTCTGTCTAGCATATGCCAATAGATTTTATTCTTCATTGTCAAAGTAGGTAGCTACTACCATCGCTATACAGAACTCGTAAAAAACGGGGGGCCTTGAGAGTGCACAGCTAGTAGGTGAGAGCTAACAAGTAGTATTGATTGTTTGTAACGGAAGCCCGAGTGCATGGAGCACTAGTAGGCGAGAGCTGCTCTACCTAAACATGCTGCCATATACTCTTTTTTTTGTGGGTGTATTTTTTTATTTTAATATATTTGAGAAGGGGGGTTTTGAAAAAACCCCTTCAAAACCCCACATGTGACCCACATAAAGTTTTAGAAACCAGGATTTTCTGGAAACCCCCTCTTGAAACCATTTCCCAACAGAAACCCTCACGTGAACCGTTCCGTAGACTTCATGGGAGCTTCATCTGTATTTTAGAAGGGACCATTATAGCGAACCAAAGGATATCTGAGAGTTCTGCTTGCATTTGAAAGTAAAGGTGACTATAGATTTGGTAAGGAGGAGTGAAAATGGGCATGCCACATGATGGAAACTCTACTTATTCGACATTCGAAACGTGTGGCAAGTCTACGCGCGGCTGCGCTATAATATATGCAGGATAGAGATAAGTGCAGTTGTGTAGGCCTCCAAACTTCCGAAGAGATGGTCTTTTGTGGAAAAAAGGTGCGAGAGGGGACGCCACGTGGCAAGCGCGTAGGTCGACACGCGTCATCTATTCTGAGGGCAGCAGCCTTGCATCAGCGACGGAAAGTGCATCCGATCAGGCAATCCATCAAATCCAGCGCATTCACTTTGTATTTGAAAGCCTTGTCGGACGATGGCGAAGACGCAGCAGGCAAGACGATGACTCAGAAGACGACGAAGAAGACCAGCTCACAGACACGAGAAACCCTAGCCTCAGCCACGCATCCCTACCAGAGAGACGACCTGCCTCAGGAATAATACCTCCCTCATGGCCTTCCTCGATGCCCCCCCCCTTGGCAGAACCTGCTGCAAGCGGGAGGTCCATCATCTTCCATGGACGCACCCCTCCCTTCCTCCTCCCAGCAGGCAAATCCCCTCCCTTCGCATCTCCGCCAAGGCTCGTCTCGCCGACGACCAAGAGCGCAAGCGCGAGGCCACCTCCGACAAGAAGTTCGGCATCCGAATCCCCAGGCTCAGCGATGTCGAATCGGGGAGGCAGGTGCTCGAATCAGCCTTCCACGCCCTCTCCTTCGACATGCCGAAGCTCACCCTTGAGTCCCCCTTCCTCCAGATCCTCCCATTCGGCATCCCTAGGCTCTCAATTCCCAAGCAGGTGCTCGTTTTCGACCTCAGCTTTGTCGTACCAAAGCTCAAAAAGCCTGTGCAAGAAGAAGAAAAGCAGTGTGAACCACATTTAGGGATGTTCGATGAAACTCGATTCCCCCGTTGCGCGTGGCCACGCGTATCGACCGGAGCTAAGTCAGGGCAAGGTTCAGAGGGAACAGGAAGTGAAAGCCACAGGTTTCACCCGTATCCGCATTGCAAATGGCCAAGAGAGAGCTTGCAGAGAAGCTCTAAACCTAGGGATGAGCTTGTCGTCCATTCACTTACATCTCCTGTGGAGACTCAACTCACTACTGAGCAGCATGCAATGGATGCTGTGACAGGTAGTCAATGTGATAGCGTACTGCGTGCCATGGAAACTACAACAAACACTGCTGAATGTCCGAACTTGACTGGTTCCAAAGAACTCTATATGAGTGGAGGGAGAACTCTGCACATGAATGGATCAGCTCCAGCTTTTTACCCCAGGAGTCCCTGGCCTCGCACAAAAGTCAGTACTGCCTCCCCTTCCTCTAGAAACCTCATCACAGCAGATGCTTCGCAGCAGACTGCTGCAAGCTTATCTGCACCAGGGGATGCAACCTCAAGCATAATTCAAGGAGGGGCAAGGAGTGTGTGGCCTAGAAAAACCATTCCCTCACGCCAAGGGCCTAGTTCAAAAGAAAATGCCAAGTCTTCCGATGATCTAAGGTCACAAGCAGCAGATGAAAATGTACTGGAAAACACTGCTATTCCAACTGAGGATGCTGCTGCTGCATTACCCAGAAGACTGCTGGCAACCAATGTTGGTTTGTTTGTCATGAATCAGTTTGCACGGAGGAAATTGGAATCGACATCTTCTATTGATTTTCTCCAGGCAGGGTGCTTGGATTTTGCGGAAGATGATGAAGGTACTGCTTTCAACTTGGGCAGGCAAACACCAGTTGTCATTCTGAGGAGTTAGTCCCTCAAGGCTTGTGTGAGACTTTCTGTTATCAGAGCCAACTGATCCAGTGTAAATAACTCCAGTGTAGCATCAAAAGCTGCAGTTCGTTAAACTTCAATGTCATCAATACAGCCTGATATTGTTGATGAGCTAAACATGCATTGCTATTTTGTCAGTGCAATTTGTTTTGTATATCATCTTGTTCTTGTAGTGCTTGGTAGTAGATCAAATCCTACAGAATTAGGATGTTTGGTGTGGGTGCAGACACATCCTTCTTGGTTTCTTTGCCCATCACTACTATGTCTGGAAAAACTGTAATTTTGACACATTCCCTTTTCAAAAAATGAGATGGCTATACTCTTTTCTGAGAGATGATAGGCTTCTATTTATTGTGCAAGTCCTAAGCATGCCATTCTGTATTTCAATCATTTGAGTTTTTCCTCCCCGTGTATTCCTATGTAGAGGGAGGCAATAAGGTGATTTGGATTCTTATATACCCATTGCCTGACAGTAAGTGGTAAAGCTCTCACATTATGTCACATTGTCATGAGGAAGGTCTTCAACCAAGTTACACCATTTCACATCAACAAAATGAGCAATCTTGGCAATTGTTAAGTGCTAAAGGTCATGCATTTTCACCAAAAGATATCCAAAAGTGTACTTTTACTTATCCTTGGCCCTTTTCACTTTGCTTTTTACTCCGAAAGAAAGTGGTCTATAGGGTCTTAGTCTTTTTCAAGATGGCAGTCACTTCCTTCAATCTAAGAAATATTTGGTTTTATCTTGTTTTTCTTACCTAAAATAAAATATTCAAAAGAAGGTGATTTGGCTATGTGTGTTTTGTTAAAACACCAAAATTACTTTATTGTGCACCACAGAGGATGTTGCATACTCTTAGTAAGATGTATGATTTAGATGCATCCTAGGCATCATAACCAATGCTTCTCCATGCTACTCATCTACCAATGGCTTATACATCCTAACCATATTGATTAAGCAAAAAAAACGAAAGAAATTTTCCAATGCAATAAAAAAGGAATATATTTGCTAGATGGGGGCTCAAATGAAATCACTTTCTTATTGTCAATCAAATATATGTAGCTCTAAAAGTCCAAGCCTAGATCATGTGGTCTTCTTGTCTCTCTATTCCTACAACTCTAGTGAGACTACAATGAGACTAAAGTCCTAATTCTTTATTGCAAGCTCACCTTGCATATAGAGTTTTAATCAACGTTTCTTGGCCAACCTCTTATTGCCCCACCAAGTTATCTTCAAACATTGAACCACTGTATCATTGGACACCTTGGACTTGCTTTGTAATCTTGATGTCATGCCTTGTCTATACGCGTAATCTTATCAATAGAGAAGGATGTTCTTAGATTGGAGAATCACGTATTAATAAAATATAGAGATGATTTATTGCAAAAACTATAAGAATCGTTCATTAGAGAAATGCATCAAAGCATACTAGCGAAAAATATATATTTTAGGCCTTAAAGTGACAAAGAACTCTCAAGAATATTGAGAATCTCAAATGAGGAAGAGGCGAATGCAATAAAAGAATCCAAGTAATAATGTATATTATTTTACTTAAGAAATGTTAAATATAACTTTGCTTGCAATAGTATTTGAGTTATGACATTAATCTTGTAAATTAGGTCTCTTCTTTAGCCAAATATAAGTGAGAGAGATGCTTCAAAGGCATCTTAGTTTTATTATCATATTTTACTCTCAATAGTCTCAAATGATATTCTTGAAAAAAAAATTTAGAAAAGTAAAGAGTCCATGCTTATATTCTTTCATTAAGAATTATTCTTTGGATTATGAGCTAGTATAGAAGACTTTAGATAGCATCAGTATTAGTCAAGATGCATATACATAAATTTTTCAACTAATGTAATTAAATATGAAACAATGTCAGTTATACAATTGTTTACTTCCAAGACCATTTATGATGAAGACTATCAAACAAAGAGTTAATGATAATGTGATGCAAGTTTTGGTAAGCCTTCCATATCCATGCCAGCTTCAAGAGTTTTAAAAAAAAGATGTTCTTTTCAATAAATTTAACAACATTTATCATGATTTTCCTACCTTGCAACATTTGATAATCAAATTCTATGATTTATTTTTAGAAGAAGCACAAGGAGTAGTCAAATTTGTAATTAAACTTGATGAAAGTGAGCTTTTAAAGTATACAAAATTAAAAAGGGTCTCCATTACCTTGATGAATAGAGCACTTTCATCAAGTCATTGGAGCAATTTAATGCTATTTAGTGTTCAATTTAAACATAATATGTGGTGGTTAAAAGGTTTTGAAGTTGATATAGAGGATTTTGATATACTGTATTGGGTTTTCCATCAAACGTCAATACCTAATATGATTAAGAGCCAACAAGTAGCAGAAGAGCTATTTATTGAGAGATTTGGAAATTATAAGGTCGAATGGTACATAACTGGTAACTTGAAGACACTTAAGTGCATGTACAATGTGTCTAAAGGAGAAAAATTTAGATGTCTCTTCCTATATTGCATGTCCCCGACTGTATATTTAAGCTCAAGCAAATGGAATAGAGCCCTCTCCAAGTATATCAAAGATCCACACTCTAAGTTGGTTTTAGATATTCCTTTGGCCATGCTCATATCTGTAAACTTTATGGACTTTGTAGAATAATTAAAAATCTTATTCATTTTTACATAGGGTTTACTTGGAAGCTAAAACCCTTATCTAGACAAGATTCTTTAACTAAGAAACACTATATTAGGAAATTTGGGAATTCTCATACAGTTTGGAAATTCCCAATATAGTTAAATTTAGCCACATTATCAAATCTTGTCCCCTTACTTGAAAGTGGAGTTTATCCTCATTACTATATAGGTTATCTTTCTAAGTCCCACTTTGAAGCATGGGTTAAGATTTAGCCACATGGCCAAATCTTTACCCCTTATTTGAAAGTGGGACTTGGGAGATTCCCAAATTCACTAATATGGTGTTAAGATTAATATTGCTATTGAACTAAATCTTAAAAAGTCCAAGGATGGAAATTGTGTCCCCAAAAAGCCATCTATTGGTGGGGTATAAAATTGATTGGAAAGATAACGATCTCATAGACTTCAAAGACCAATTGAACCTTTTCAAAAAGTCAATGAAAAAAGCTTAGGATAATCAATAGTTCACTCACTATATGGTAAGAAGTTAGCATTGTTATGCTTCTTCATTATCTAACTCATTTAAGATTTTTAACCAACTCTCTTTATTTTTTAACTATGTAGCATATTCTATACAACCATGCTCCACATTTTATCAAAAAAATATGGAAGCCTATCTATCTCATCAACCCAAGACATGAAAAAATCACATTATCGAGCAAGAATAAAGTACTTCAAACATACAAAACATGGGGGAGGAAGACTCAAAGAAAATATTTTATTAGAGGTCTTTCAATGGTTCTGTAGACAAATTTGACATAAATTTAAGCTTAAAGAGACAATCACATTATATAATACATCATCTATAGCAAAAACCATACAAATGGTTACTCTCGTAAAGGAAAGAGGGATATCTAAACTCTTATGCAAATCAGAGATTCTCAAAATTATTACAAACATTAAAAAGTAGGCAAAAGATGGGTTTCAAGAAACCCTTGACTCCTTAAGATTCTCAAAATGATTACGAACATTAAAAAGAGGCAAAAGATGGGTTTCAAGAAACCCTTGACTCCTTAAGATTCTTTTGTAAAGGAATCTTTGGTTTCATCCACTCAATAAGGCCTTTGTATTTCAAAAACTCTTACTTTTTGTAGCCTAGAAAAAGCTTTAAAGCTTTTGCTCTCCTACATGGCAGAGTGAATAGGAGCTAAGAACTCCAAAGTATCCAGCTTGAAATGCATTGTAACTAAGTTTGTATCCAAAAAACCTTATGCCTTCTTTCTTCTCCACCAAAATTATCTTATCCACTCCCTATTGAAAACCTTAGATCCAATGACTTTGAAGATAGTTTTTAAAGACATCATTAGCGAAATTGGAGAGCTTGAGAATCTATTGTGATAAATTACAATAGTTTGATTATTCAAGCTTCCAATATAGTGGCCAAGGCCTTGAATCTTTCCAAGCTTTAGTGGCCTAAGCCCTTGGCTCTTCCAATAAAGTTATTAGGGTCTTCAAGTTCAACTTGCATAAGAAACCAAAAAAAAAAAATCTTTGTCAATAAATGGAAATCTTAAAGTCACTTTTTCATTAAGCACAACAAAACTCTAGCATTAAGCCTGTGAAGACCTTGGAAATATCTGTTATACCTTTGGGTTTTCATCATCTTCAAGAAGGCTTTTGTCATAAACATTTATTGAGTTCTTTAGCTTCTCCTCTAATGGAGACTTTAGTGTTTCTTCATACAGCATGTCCTCAATGACAAGTCTTTTAAGAACTCTTATATTTCATGATTTGATTAATACATGTATGCAAGGTGATAGAGCTATCTTGAAAATTCTCATCCTCAACATCCAAAGTTGCCAGTAGATATGGTTCATAACATATGAAATTATTGTCAATTCGGCCCCACGCTACTAGGATGGCTAAGTAGTGGTTTTCTCTAAGATCCAAAAGATGTTAAATATCATTGAGCAATACATATCCTTTTTTGTTGATAAGTTAGGTAGGAAATGTAGGGATACAATCAAAAGGGCCTTCTTCAATCTCTATATTCAATTCTATCTTTTTTTCTTCTGCCTTTATGATGTTTTGACTCTTAAATATAACAATATCAAAACCTTGCACCATCCCATTCCCAATATCCTCTTGAAACATCTCTACTCTCTCTCCAATATCTTGATCTATGCATGCAACATCTTCTCCCTTCTTCTCCTACACTTTTTCTAAAGAATAATCTTTCACATATTGGAGATACACAAGAAATCCTATATTTTTTAAAAATCAAAATATACTTTTGTCAATTCCTATGAAAATGACAGTTTGTTTTGTGCCTTCTAAATTCCTCATCAATAGGATAATAATTAATAATCAAAGTTGTCATGGGAGCATTGATTGCTTGGATAACATTATTAAAATGAATATAATTAGCAATTGTGAGACTCTTTGCATGTCTAGCATAAAATTTCCTATACATCTCAAGTTTCTTTTCAAGATCTCTCAAGAGCTTTTGCAAATCAAAAGGGACATTCAGCATATCCCTGATATACATAAACTTGGATAGTTTTCTATCTTAATTAAAGAGTCTATGATCACAATTTTCCTTCAATTAATCTTGCTCCATTCCCTAAAGGGATAGCTTCCTCTTTAATATTACAACCTTGTAAAAATAAACAATTGCAAAATAGAGTCAAATGAGTTAAAATTTTTGAAAAATTAAGTGGGAGATGTAAACTAGAGTCCTTGACATATGAAACATGTAGCTAGGAGAAAGGATCAACATGAAAGTTTTGTTTTATACAACACTATCCAAAACAAGTTCACATACCATCAATTCATATGAAACGCGAGAATCAATCAGATAAACATAGTCTTGACTGAAAAAATCATGTTACATAAAGGTAGTGAAAAAAAAAATGAGTTGGAGGCTTTGATTTGGTGATAGATGCTACGTTTTTTCTTGCAATAGACCATAGGAGGATTTTGTTTCACTTTGATGGAAATACGAGAAGAGCGCATCTAGAAACAATAGGCTTATATGACATGCTACTCTTAGAAGACTAAAAAAAAGAATTTAATTATAGAGATGTTATTCTTGAGACTTGTGCCCAAAAGGAAATTCTCTTAGTCAAAAAAGAGAGATATTTTTATTAAATTTTTAATTGCAACTTTTCACACATGATGCTATTTTTGGGGTCTTAAAAAAGTGTTTAAGGAGACCACATGTAATCAAGAACCATTGTAATTAATAATTTTAACGTTACTTTTTTAAATTTAAGATAAAATCTAGTGTTTTAATCTAATCTTTTTAATAAAATCTCATCTTAATCTAGCCTTTCCAGTAAAAACTCATTTCGAATCTAGTAAGCTTCCCATTTCAAGCAAGAGTATCCTAGCAAGTCTCAACCCTCCAAGGCAAAAAATACATAGATAACAAGATATGGGTCAAAGAATCTATAATTCTTGGAGTTTTGATGAAAATATTTTACATGAAATGCGATTAGGACACTTGTAGCTCATTTCTTGGCTAACCTATTGTATTTTATACGACGTCGGATGTGTATAACGTTGTCATCTAAAATACAAATATATTCAGTTAATCTTCTTCATGGAGTTTTTTATTTGCATTTTATACATTTGGGTTTGTTTGCTTGCTTGTGTTGCATGTCGACATGTGAAACATGAAATGACATGTCTGCTTCTTGCTACAACTATGCTTTTTTCGCATTTCATACATACTAGATTCAAAGTTTGATTAATGTCATGTGAAATGTGATTTTGAGAGACATCTACTTGTTGTAGGATAGTGTTATTGTTTTCATACATCAATATGGATATGAAGGGTCATTAATTTTATTACCATATCTTTTTTTGCAGTTGGTAAGTTAAGTTATGGCTAGAATAAAAGCTATTGCAAGGAAGTACAAGGTTGATCCTAGGAATATTACTCAAAAGATTCATCAATCTCCAAGCCATCTAATCCACCAAAAAAGAATTTAAAAATATTTTCATAGGTAGTGATATGTCTTAAGAAAATCAAAAAGGCAATGAATTCTCTTGGTAATGTAGCTTCAAAACTGTCATTTCAAAGGGTGGTTAGGGAGATATATAGTAGGCATAGTCTCAATAATTTCAAGTGGACAAGGAGTGCCCTCAATTGCATCCAAGAGGCTACATAGTATTACTTTATTAAGTTTTTCTAGGATGCATACATTTATGCTACTCATGCAAAAAGGGTGACACTTAAGGATAAGTATATGATTATCTTAAGAAGGTTGAGATATAGATTCTCCAAGGTTTTAGAGGCCAGTTTCCCTTACAAATGAGAAGACATACAATATTTTTAATGTGCTACTATACATATAGAAAAATGAGGACACATCTTAAAGTGGAGGATATCACACATGAGAGACACACAAGACTACATGAGAAGGAGAAAAATGCTATAGGGGAACAAATAGAGAAATGGAGTGAGCACAAGAGCAAGAAATCAGAAGAAAAAGAAGCAAGATAACTAGGATGACTAGAGGATGAGCTTTTTGACATGCTTGAGGAGGCTAACCCAACATGTTTCAATGTATATTGCTTCTTTCTTGAGATGATATAGGCAAGAGAAATAACGTTGTTACAGAATGTGTTTATATCCTTTTAATGATAAAAGGAGAGAAATAAATGACTCCATTCTTCTTACTAGATTGAGGTATAACATACCTAAATTTGTTTATTCTTAAGAATGGTATTTGTTTAGCAATAATTTCTTTCCTATATATTCACTATCTTACTACTTTTACTAGGTGTATGATGCATGAACTTTCTTTTGATATACAATAAAAATTTGAGATTCTTGATCCTTCAATCTCCCATTATATGAGGCTATGTGAGCTTGAAACAAATGGATTTGGAAATTGACTTAGTAGAATTGATTTTGACACTTTAGAGCTTGTTTTGATTCCATATCATGAAAAGTAAATAGTTTCGTATTTTTTCTAGTTTCAAAAGAGTTCATTATACTAAATTATTTACCTATTATTGATTTCATATCTCTTTGGAGCTTGATTGCCATAAATTGCATTGATAAGCAGTGTTTTGTAATCAATTTTTTAAAAGGAATCAAAGAAAATGCTAAAATGTAATTTGAATAATCCAAGGCTCCTTGATCATTTAAACTTTTATTTTTTATAAGTACTCTATTTTTTTTATGTAGAAGTACAAAAACTACATTGATAAGTAGTGTTTTTTAATCAATTTTTAAAAAGGAATCCATGAAAATGCTAAGATGTAATTTGAATCATACAAGTCTCCCTAATCATTTAAACTTTTATTTATTATAAGTATTCTAAACTTTATTTTTATATCAAAGTGTATCAATATACTTGATTCCATCAACTACCATAAATAAGTTTCATAAGTTAGCTTTGTGTTATTGATTGTAGAGCACTCATCAATATGATAGTCATTCTTGTGGGGTTGGAGGGTAATTGTAAATGCTAAGAGATTGGTTAAGTTTATTTATTGTAATGATGACAAACTTACAAAGTTAATATGTAACATATTTAACTTTAAGATCGTGTTTCACTCAAAAGATAGTGCATTGCAAAATAACGTTGAACTAACATTCTTTTCTTTCAAATGTGTGATAATTTTCCAAGGGTTGTTATAATAGTGAGCATGTTTGGTATGTACAAGCAAAGCTTTTCAAGTATATAATTGTCAATTGCATACAAAAGGAACGAGAAGACAAGGAGATGGTAGGGAATGTGGAAGTAGAGAAGAAGAAATGCCCTCAATACCTAAGGCAATCAAAGCATCAAAGAAAGGCAAAAGAACTCCTAAAAAGGATGTTCCTTACAAAAAGAAATAGCTTTTGTATACTATCTTGTAAGATCTCATGTATGTAGATCATGAAGAAAGCAAATACAAATTTGCTACAATCTGAACTTGTATTCGTATTTTAAAAAAAATTCTTCAATATCCTTGCACTATATACTTTTCTCTCTCCCCTTTGATATTTGCAAAAAAATAGCATAGATGCTTAATATTTAAGAAGTGAAATCAAATTGTATTATTTTTTGATGTAGAAGTACAAAAACTACATTGAAAAGCACAGTTTTTTATCAATTTTTAAAAAGCAATCCATGAAAATGCTAGGATGTAATTTGAATAATACAATGCTTCTTGATCATTTAAACTTTGATTTATTATAAGTACTCTAAACTTTATTATTTTTTATGTAAAAGTATAAAAAGTTTGATTTAAGTGTTATAGAAAAAAACTTCTATGCATTCCAGCCTATTTGTATAAATGGAGTATAGACAAGTCATAAGGCTTTTATCAAAGTGTATCGATATACTTGATTCCATAAACTACCATAAATAAGTTTCATAATATAGCTTTGTGTTATTGGTTGTTGTAGAGCACTCACCAAGATGATAATCATTCTTGTGGCCTTGGAGGGTAATTATAAATGCTAAGAGATTGGTTAAGTTAATTTATCTTAATGATGACAAACTTATAAAGTTTATATGAAACATATTTAACTTTAAGATAGTGTTTCGCTCAAAAGATAGTACATTGCAAAATAATGTTGAACTAACATTCTTTTCTTTCAAATGTGTGATAATTTTCCAAGGATTGTTATAATACTGAGCATGTTTGGTATGTAGGAGCATCAAGTACATAATTGTCAATTGCATACAAAAAGAACTAGAAGACAAGAATGACATAGACAAGGAGATGATAGGGAGTCTAGAAGTAGAGAAAAAGAGATGCCCTCAATACCTAAGGCAACCAAAGCATCAAAGAAAGACAAAAGAACCCCTAAAAAGTATGTTCCTTACAAAAAGAAATAGCTTTTGTATACTATCTTGTAAGATCTCATGTATGTAGATCATGAAGAAAGCAAATACAAATTTGTGACAATATCAGAACTTGTATTCGTACTAAAAGTTATTTTCTTCAATATCCTTGCAATGTATACTTTTCTCTCTCCCCTTTGATATTTGCAAAAGAAATAGCATAGATGTTTAATATTCAAGAAGTGAAATCAAATTGTATTTTTTTAATGTAGAAGTAGAAAAACTACATTGAAAAGCATTGTTTTTTATCCATTTTTAAAAAGGAATCCATGAAAATGGTAGGATGTAATTTGAATAATACAAGGCTTCTTGATCATTTAAAATTTTATTTATTATAAGTACTCTAAAATTTATTATTTTTTATATAAAAGTGTAAAAAGTTTAATTTAAGTGTTACAAAAAAAAACCGCCATGCCTTCTAACCTATTTGTACAAATGGAGTATAGACAAGTGGTGGATAAGGCTTTTATCAAAGTGTATCAATATATTTGATTCCATAAACTGCCATAAATAAGTTTCATAAGTTAGATTTGTGTTACTGGTTGTTGTAGAGCACTCATCAAGATGATAGTCATTCTTGTGGGATTTGGGGGTAATTGTAAATGCTAAGAGATTGGTTAAGTTTATTTATCTTAATGATAACAAACTTATAAAGGTAATATGAAACATATTTAACTTTAAGATAGTGTTTCACTTAAAAGATAGTGCATTGTAAAATAATGTTGAACTAACATTCTTTTCTTTCAAATGTGTGATAATTTTCTAAGGATTGTTAAAATAGTGAACATGTTTGGTATGTACGAGCAAAGCTTTTCAAGTACATAGCTGTCAATTGCATACAAAAAGAACGAGAAGACAAGGATGGCATAGAAAAGGAGATGGTAGGGAGCGTGAAAGTAGAGAAAAAGAGATACCCTCAATACCTAAGGCAACCAAAGCATCAAAGAAAGGCAAAAGAACTCCTAAAAAGGACATTCCTTACAAAAAGAAATAGCTTTTGTATACTATTTTGTCAAATCTCATGTAACTAGATCATGAAGAAAGAAAATACAAATTTGCTACAATATCTAAACTTGTATTCGTATTAAAAGTTCTTTTCTTCAATATCTTTGTAGTGTATACATTTCTCTCTCCTCTTTGTTATCTACAAAAAAAATAGCATAGATGTTTAACATTTAAGAAGTGGAATCAAAATACATCTATTAGAAATCAAGCTCCACTCGTATCACTTTATGTGTGTGACTGACCAACATCAGCTGGATACAGCTGTACATGTGTGTGACATTGAATAAGTCGATGTAGACTTGATCTAACCATAGTTACATAATGGTAAGTGTAAGCCTATAGTAGTCTCCTTTTCAGTTAGTAGTAGTATAATGGAATAGTGAAGAAGAAGAAGATGAGCTGAAGCTCATTGTTCTGCTCCACTCTTTGTCTCTCTCTCTCTTCCAATATGTTATCAGATCCATCATGGATGGGCTCTCTGGAGCATGGCAATAGTTGAGCCAACCCTAGATCTTGGAGATAATGTGTGTTATTTGAAAGAGCAGGCTACTATTGAGCTTCTGTGAAGGTATGTACCAAACTTGTGTGGCTTCAATTCATGCAATAGTTGATCAAAGCTTGTTGGGGGGCTTTCCAAGGCCTATTTGAGCACTATCGCGCTGCTCATGACCATCATCATCATCAAGAACAAGAAGAAGAAGCTGCTAGCCTGAACTGCGTGATTGCACCTGCTGAGATAGCCTCTTGTGCTACTTGCAAATCATACATTGGGAGCTTATTGGAGTGCTCTATTGCTTGTGCACACACCTTTGGAAGGTGTTGAAGGCATCTAATCATCAAATGCTTGATGTCGATCTCATCATTGGGCTATGTGAATAGTTTTACAGATCTAGAATGAGGGTTGAACTGTTGTACATTGACTGGACAGCATGTACTTAGTCATGTTTGACACACTGAAGCTCTCTGGCATGTACTCTAGCATCATTGAAGCATAGCTATATGCAAGGACATATGCACTTGTTCTTGTGCCTTAGAGTTGAAATTTGGAGGTCAAAACATTCAGATATGGGAGCCTTTTACAAGCTGAAAATTGTCGTAGATCTGTGAACAGCAAGCGTTGTTTGCACTTGAAGCACTACATGCCATTGTTTGGTTCATATGAACTATATGACTTGTCTACTGAATGTCTGGAGGACTAAGAAAAGCATTGAATGCTATTGAAAACTTAAGTCTGGAGCTGAAAACAAATGCATTTAAAGTGTCTTGGCTGATTACAAGTAGGGAATGCATTCCATGACTTTTCTCCTTGAAGACAAAGTGTCTGTGGTTGTATGTATGGTCATGCATTGACCCCGACACACTGAAGCAAATGTATGAAGTGATTTGAAGATATTTGGAGGTGGATAAACTTTGTTTTGCAGAGTATTTGTTGATTGCAACCTGCGAGCAATATATTTGACAGTTGTACTTGATGAATATGCATTGATATGTGCCTGAATGATCATGTATGGAACCCTATATGCACTAGTAGATATCTTGGAGGTTTTGGGACATGTATGACATGCATAGACCTTTGTTTTGGCTGCAAACCAGTTACAGCTGGTCATTTACAACTTGTGTATTCCTCCCAGTTTGGCTATGCATACTATTCCTTTAAAGGAAGCTAGCCATCATGTGCAACAAAAAGTTAGGCGTATGCCTTTTGAGCTAAGGGACAAACTATTTAAGGAGTTACCAAACTTGCATAAGGTTGGCTGATATTTCCTATACAATACACAGAGTGGTGTCCACCAGCGGTTATCAAGAAAAAGAAGAATAATGAAATCCGGCTTTGTGTAGATTTTAGGGAACTCAACAAATAGATGATTAAAGATTACCATATGTCGCTAACATTCATTGATCAAATTCTAGATCAATTAGTGGGTAGGGATGTCTATTCATTTATGGACTGCTTTGCTAGATATAACCAAATGGCTATTGCAGAGCAAGATAAGTTGTTGCTTGACTACAATGAGGTTGCATGAGACAAGGTTGAAGCAACTACATGGTCTATGTATTGACCAATGTACCTACGGGTTATGCCACATGTTTGTGGATGGTTTTGAGATGTTGATGGGCTGAACTATCCTAGGTTTAATAGTGAATTTGTTGCAAAAAACTGTCATAAACAGTCAAAGACTGCAATTGGTCAGTGAGACTTGTTGGCTTGCAGGGTGCAAGCATTAGTCAAACATTGTCTATTGCAACATGGAAAATGCACAGGGCACTGAAAACATTACCTAGATTGTTGGTGAGAAGTTGGATAACAAGAATTTTTCCTTGTGGAAATTTTTTGGTTGGCAGAGGATATTGGGATCTATGGACTGGTGATGAAGCTGAACCTGAATTGCTTGAATGACCGACATATGATCAGAGAAGAGCTCATAAATAGTGGACAAAGAGAGCACGCAAAGTGCTACATTGGTTTTCCTCATGTATATCTGATGCTATGGCAATATAGATCACTAGATGTGATTCCCCGAAGGATGCTTGGGACATACTCATGAAGAACTATGAAAATGTAACACATGCACGAAAGATTCAGCTGAAACAGCAATTTAGCAACATGTCTAGGAATGGTAGAAGCATCCACGCTTATACGACAAAGATAAAGACCATAGCGGACTGACTAGCTTGCCATATTGGATCACAGGTATCTGAAGATGATATGATTGCAGTCACTCTAAATAGACTTAGAAAGGAATATAAAGCATTTGATACATATATTTTTGTTAGATCTGAATCCCTTGACTAGGATGAACTGCTTGCTTTGTTGTTGCATGAGAAAGTAAAGCTTGGATTGAACACAGGTTCTAGAACATCTCAAAGCAGAGACATTGTCCTTTATTCTAGCCAGCATGGCAAAGGCGGCAAAGGTCGTGGCTCTTTTCGAGGTCATGGAGACACTCAAAACACCTATGGACAGTAGCAGCAAAGTAATTGGCATGGCAAAAATACACAAGGCCAATGTGGATCTGGTGGCTTTAGAGGCAGGGGGAGATCACCTTGTGGCAAAGGAGGTGGATCCTAGCAGTCAAATGATCAGTCCAACAGGGACAAGGATTCTCATTATTGTGGCAGATATGGGCACATTGCAAAGGATTGTCATAAGAAGCAGGAAAATATGAAGGCTAAGTGCAAACAACATGGGAACTATGTATCTTCTAGTGGTGCTCATGATGAACAGGGTGACAAGTTGTTTGCCATGCAGCATGTGTCCAAGAATGCACCTAGGTAGAACAGAGATGAGAGATGGTACATTGACTTTGGGGCTTCTAACCATATGACACCCCATGGAGAGTGGTTTGATGAGTTGGTTGCAAGTTCACATGGTTATCATGTTTGTACTGGGGATGACACCTAGCATGACATTCAACACACAAGAGTTGTTACGTTGATTATGCTTGATAACAAGAAAAAGAGCATGCATGATGTATTGCATGTACCGTTAATCACAAAGAATCTTTTGTCAGTTGGACAGATGGCAAAACAAAATCTGCAGGTTAGATTCAATAGAGATTGTTGCTTTATTGAAGAATATGGTAATGGCTGCAAATTAATTGCTCGAGGCAAAAGGGATGGCAAGATGTTTACATTGGATGCGACCATTCCAAAACTTAAGGCAGCCATGTTTGCACATGATGAGGGTGCTATTCGGGATGTTGAGATTTGGCATAAGAGGATTGGCCATGTTAATGTTCAAAAGCTTAAATTTATGCAGCAGAAAGAGGTGGTACTTAGCTTGCCCAAATTCAAGTATAATGATCTTGGCCATGTATGTCCTACATGTCAATTTGGAAAGCAGACACAATTTTCCTTTATGAGACATGTGAAGAATAGCTAGAGACCCTTGTAGTTGATACACTTTGATGTTTGGGGTCCATCTCATAATGCTTCGTTTGGAGGTGTTTGTTACTATGTATCTTTCATTGATAATTTCAGCGCAGTAGATACACTTGGCTATACATATTGAAACATAAAGATAAAGTGTTTGGTGCATTCAAATATTTCAAGAAGTGTGTTGAAAATGAATTGGGCTGCTATATCTCTTGTCTTAGGTCGTCAGATGGAGGTGGAGATTATGTCTCTAAAGAGTTTGACATGTATCTTGCAAAGTACAAGATCAGAAGACAACTTATTTGCAGCTATACATCGCAACAAAATGGTGTAGCAAAGAGGAAAAATAGGGTACTAATGGAGTCAGCTAGAGCTATGTTGATTGAAAAGTTTTCACCTAATGCTTACTGGGCTGAAGTAGTGGTGATTGTTGTATATGTACTGAATAGAACCCCTACAATAGGGATTCATGATGTAACACCTTATGAGAGGTTGTATGGTCATAGGCTTGACATTAGGTACTTAAAGGTATTTGGTTGCATTGCATACGTGCATATTCTGGATGAAAAGAGGAAGAAATTGGATCCTAAGGTTGTCAAGAGCGTTTTTTTGGGTTCTGCACAGGATAGGAAGGCCTATAAATGTTATGTGTCGTCTACTCATGAGACATTGATAAGTAGAGATGTTGTCTTTGATGAGCTGGCCTCTTGGTATGGAAATCTAGTTGCAGTGCCTACTGAGGGATCAGCCAACACAAGTAATGCTGAAAATACCCCTACAATTAGTACATCTATGAGTGGTCCGACAGGTGATGTGTCATCTCCAGTAAGCCCTTGGTCAAGACGGTTGCAGAATTGCACTCCTAGATCCACTAACATGAACATGTCAGTGAGGGGGAAATTGGATAAGGGAAAAGAAAAGATGTTTGAGAATGTAACAGGTCCACTTACTGCAGGTTATGAGCCATCTAGCAGTGATAGCTTGGATAGTGAGTTGGGGATTTCTTCTGTTATGATGCCTGGGGTGCAAGGCAGAATCGATATGTACCGCCTCATGAGAGGAAAGCTCAGAGTGAGCCATAGTCGAGGAGATCCGAAAGGGTCAGAAGACCAATTAACAGACTTACATACACTAGATATTCAGCCCGTCATTATCCCTATATGACTAAGGTGACAGGTTTCAAAGGACCCACTAAGTTTGATGAGGCAGTTGCATATGAGAACCGGTGTGCTGCCATGGACGAAGAGTATTCAGCTTCTTTGGCTGAAAATGGAACATGGGATTTGGTTCAGTTGCCTAAAGGCAAAGTCCCCATTGGCTGCAAATGGGTGTACAAGGTTCAATGCAAGTCTGGATGGGTCATTGGAATGCTATAAGGCCAGGCTGGTCACAAAAGGATTTGCACAACAGTATGGCCTTGCCTATGAGAAGACTTTCAGCCCTATAGCTAAAATGGCAACAATCAAAAAATTCATTGCATTGGCAATAGTTAAAGGCAAGAAGCTATGGCAAATGGATGTAAAAAATGCATTTTTGAATGGTGACTTATAGGAAGAAGTTTATATGGAGTAGCATAAAGGCTATGTGCATCCGGATTTCCCCACACATGTATCCAAGCTGAAAAATGCATTATATGGGCTGAAACAGGCACCCAGAGCTTGGAATGCTCAAACTAGCAGTTATTTACAACAGCATGGATTTAGATTGGGTGATGCAGATCACGGTTTATTTGTAAAGAAGTCAGATCATGGCTATGTGTTTCTAGTTGTCTATGTCGATGATTTAATCATTATTGGAGATGATGAAAGAGAGATTGTTGAAATTAAGTCATTGTTACAGACTGAATTCAAAGTCAAAGATCTTGGTGATCTGAAATATTTTTTGGGAATTGAGGTAGTATCTATGCCTCAAGGCATATGGTTGTTATAGAAGCAGTATACTTATGGCATGTTACAAAATGTTGAGACTGAGATAGAGAATGTTACCATGTATAGACAGATGGTTGGCACTTGATCTACCTGAGTATTACTCGCTCAACCTGACTTGAGCTATGCTATGGGTCTAATCAGTCAATTCATGCAGAAGCCTCGCAAATCGCATTTGGATGCAGTCAAGAGGATCATGAGATATGTAAAGGGTACTACAGATTATGGGTTGTTTTATGCATATCGGAAACCCCTTGACTTGACGACAAGGTACACTAATGTTGATTGGGTTGGTTGTGCCTATGTCAGGAGGTCAACCAATGGATATGCATTTGGATTGGGCAGCAGCATGATCAGCTAGTAAAGTTAAAAATAGCCTGCAATTGCATTGTCTAGTACAAAAGCTAAGTATCGAGGTGCGGCCTTAGTGGCCTGTGAAGTTGTTTGGTTGGCTGAAGTTACTGAATGACTTGGGGATACACTTGGACAGCAAAGTGAAGTTGCATTGTGATAATCTTAGCAATGTGATGCTTGCAAGCAATCCTATCTACCTTGCAAGATCTAAACATATTGAAGCACATTACCATTTCATCAAAGAAATGGTACTAGTAGAGTAGATTGACATGATACATGTGAAGACTAAAGACCAGGTACTGGATATCTTTACCAAATCATTTGGTAAAGAAAAGTTCATCTATTTTACGCAGCTACTTAGAGTGTTGCAGATGGTTTGAGCTTGAGGGGGAGTGTTAGAAATCAAGCTCCACCCATATCACTTTTTGTGTGTGATTGACCGACATCAGTTGGATACAGCTGTACATGTGTGTGACATTGAATAAGTCGGTGTAGACTTGATCTAATCATAGTTACATAATGGTTAGTGTAAAACCTATAGTAGTCTCCTTTTTAGTGAGTAGTCATATAATGGAATAGTGAAGAAGAAGATGATGAGTTAAAGCTCATTGTTTTGCTCCACTCTCTGTCTCTCCCTCTCTTCCAATAACATCTACTATATATAACTTGATGTACAAACTTATCCATTTGTTATTAAGTTGGAATGCAAATGAACATGGCGATTTGGTATCTCCATTTTGTAAATCCATCCTCACTTGATGTAGTGTACATGATGATCTAACCTTTAGTATCATAATAATGTTTTCATTGAGTCAAACATCAAGATCCACTATAGGATCTTTACTAAAATCCTTCTGATCCAAAGCAACTAGAGTGCCACCAACATAATGCCATCTATTGTGATAAAAGCTAGGAATGAAAATCTGAGTACCAAGCATATATTTTCAAACAACAAAGTATTGATCTTTCTTACAAGTTATCTTGCCTTCTATCCTCGTATCCCATCCCTCATTGACAAATTGTAAAACATGAATATATGCCAGCCTCTTGATTGACACCATGGCCTTTGATATTTTTATCTCAACGTTGGAAAAGAAATCAATAGATACATTATTAGGCATAAGAAAAGTAATCTTGCTTAGCTACTTGAGATATTAAATTTTAATATTCTTTGTATATTAAAAATATTTTACATCTGTAGCTCTCACTAGTTAGACCTGGCAAAGACCACTCAAGGCTTGTAAAATCAAGCAAAGGAAGCAAGGATATTGCATAAGAATGGTCATTAAAAAATGTTCCGTTCTTTATGAGGTGTGTTTTTCTCCTACCTTTTCATATTTCTTCTCTATTTAAACTATGCATAATATCAATAGCATCAACAATAGACTTGATGGGCTGCCATTCCTCAAGATTAGAAGGATAGATATCTACTGAAAAAAATAATTATTTCCATAATAAAATCTAATACCAAGTCTATTTTTAAAAATTATTGAGGATAAAATACTAACAATTTGATCTATCCAATGAAAGATTTGGAGATTGATTTTCAAATGAAATTCTCTATTCATAAATGCATGTTGTACTAAAATCTCTTTTATATTCTTGTTTGCTCAAAGTCTAAAAACTTTGATCCTACCCTTTCAAGTAGAGACAAAAGATCTCTCAAATCTCTCTTTTTTCATATGTTACGAACGCTTTGCTCCCATTGTTCTAGATCACTCTCTCTCCATTCTAAAAGGCATTTTCGAGACCTCAAAACTTCCCTAATGTATGCACACTAGCAACGTGTTATGAAAATTCTTAGCTTTTTGTATTCTTCAACAAACTACCCTATCTCTACTCTGTATTTGTAACATGCCACTCGAGCTTCCTTGGGAGTACATTCTTAATAGCCCATCAAGAGATGTCCTAGGAAGCGCCATCTAGAATTTTGATAAAACCCTCGGGGTTTGCTAACTAGACTTGCTAGAGCCTACCCAACAGTGGAAGTTCTAGATGCTCCCATGAGTATCGATTGAGTTTTTCTGGTCAAATTTATTACTAGCAGCTAATTTGTATTAGTGGATTCTAAAGTGATGCAAATCAAGCTTTTTGGTTTTTCTAATGGTCCATCAAGTGCAATTTTTATTCCTTCTTAGGAAAGCTCTCGGCTTACCAAGACCGCCCAACCATAGATCTAGATCCGTCCTCTTGCTTCCCTCGAGAGAGTAGTTTTAGTTATCTAATTACCTACCACTTTAGGTTCAACATATAAAAATAGCTTTGTTGAATTATCTCCTGGTATAAAATTCGTTACACGCCTTTAATTCACGACAAAACAATAGAGTAAAGAAATATTATTATCTCCAAGTTCCATTGCCCAACTAGTATTGGAACTTCTACGACACAATTCGGATATCGAAAGGTAGTTGGCAGTTTGTAAGATCCTAAGGATTTTATGACCAGAGTCCCATGGTATCCTCACCTCCTCCTATCGACTAGAGTTCCCTACGACAATACCTTTTGCGTCATGATTGGTCTATTCTCAGTAACACGAAACAAAAGAGAAAATCCCTTGGAGTAGGTTTTATTCATGATCGCCTTGGGGAGGTCTAGTGCCATTAGGAACGCTACCTCAGATGGCATTCTATGATCACCAAAATACTGCCTCAGTCGGTGATTTATACTCAATCATCCATCTTTTAGCTTGATGATTTTAGAAAAGATCAATACCTAGCTTGCAATCACAAATATCTTTATTTCGAATGCATTATACTTAAAATTCTAATAGGTTTATTTCCAAGACAAATCTTTTCTTTCCAAAAATTAATAATATCGTGACAAATTAGCATAAGTGACAATACTTAGCAACATCGAGACAAATTAGCATAAGTGGCAAATTAACTTCGAGAAAAATTAGTATAAGTGGCAAAATAACTTCGAGACAAATTAGCATAAGTGGCAAAATAACTTTAAGATAAATTAGCATAAGTGGCAATACCTTCCAATAGTCTTCATGGACTTCCTCTTCCTTGGAGATTAGTTTGGATTAAATTTAAGCAAGAATTTCATACTTGAGGATAACTCCCTTGGAGTTTCATGGTTCTTTGCCCGCAATAAAAGAAAATCTCAATTAGTTTAATTACGAACAGTATCATTTGACAATTGCATCTCAAGGTCTCTTACATATCGAGGATTAGCATCCGTAATTACCCAATAGAGATTTCATTTGATCAACAAAAAAATCAAAAATATTAAATCTTTTGGGGACACAGCACATTCATTGTACGTGCTTAGGTTCATCTTGTACATACCCAAGTTACCCCTTAGAATTCGCAGTTAAGAATTTCTCGAAGAAATTATATGTAGGAATTGAATAAATTATTATTCTACGCATGTAGCTTCTGTTGCTTGTTCATGGGATAAAGGTATGCTAGCTATTTTCATTTAAGAAAAATAGTACATGAGGATCCATGATGGGTACTTGGTTGATGGTATTAGTGGTTCACTTTTAATCCTTGTACTCACCATTCCGTTATTAGTAATTGTGTCCGCAGTATTATTGGCAACTCCCCTTCCTCTGACTGCTCTTAATGGCTCCCCATGCCTCTTATTTATAGCTAAATTGGGGAAAAAGGGTTGTGGCTAAGAAGAACAACTCTTTATGGAAGGGATCTTGGCAAAATCAGCAATATAAATTTATCTTTTGAGATGCAATCTGATGCTGGGGATTTGATTGTTGAGGTCCATAGAGGTTTCCAAAGATGCCATGACTAATTTGTCTGGCTCTTAGATGATCTTGCTTCATCCCAAGCCTCTCATTGAACTAAAAAGAGAGGGAGATTGGTGGAGTTAATTGTTGAATCTTTGGAGCTAAATTCAAGCTTTTTGTTACAGAATTGGAGATGCCAAATTGTGGAGGGAAGATTGCATCATTTTTTCTCAAAATGTCTTCTTCTTTTATTTCATTCTCTTAATATTTTTAAGCTTCTAAAGGTCAAGCTTTGTGATTTAATTTCTACTTACCAAGTTTTAAATGTGTGTAGTCATTTTCAACTTATGGCTCCTAACTCTCGTTTCGTGCAGTCACTTTTGTGACAGGTGGCTCCAGTCTTTGTTAATCTGGAAAAGTGTCAGGTTACGACCCTCATGTCTTTTTGGCCCAGGATCTTCTCTATTTAATGATATTAGAGTTCTTCTAGTCCATTCTATAGAGAAGTTAGAAAGATTCAAAGATGGAATATCACATCGTCTTTCCCTTAAAGGAATCGAGATGTCCTCATCTCAAATGAAACTGGGGATATTGGTTACATAGTGATTCATGGTCAATCCAAGTGGCATTCTCATCAAGGTAGTCTTTCCACTAGACGAGATACTCTCTAAGGGTTTTGCTTCTTAGAGTCTTCTCCTGCATGTCAAGTATCTTTTCTGGTTGAAGTTTGAGGATTTCTTGACTGGGCATTACAATTTCTTGGTCGTTTAGTACATGGTCTAGGTTAGGAACATAAGCTTTTAATATACTGACATGAAATATATTATGTATTTTCAAGTTACTAGGGAGTTGCAGCTTGTAGGCATTTGGTCCTAGACACTTTAGAACCTTATATAGTCCACAATACTTGGGACTTAGCTTCTTGAATTCCCCCAAAGATACGGAACTTTTTTTTGGGCAAACTCGTAGGAAAACCATGTTGCCTTCTTTAAAAATGCATTCTTGCCTTCGTTGATCAGCGTGTGCCTTCTATTGATCCTTGGCAGCTTGAATATCTTGCCTTATGGCTTTCACTTGCTAATCCATTTCTTCCAGCATTTACCTAGATGCTTCTACCCCTAGGATAGGATCGAAAAAATTGAATGGTGTAAGACAATCTTGCCCATATAGTGCCTGAAAAGGAGTCATTACTTTGATGGTATGATGCATTTTAGGGAAATTAGACTAAGGGCAGGTATTGGATCCACCATTTGGGTTCCCTATTACAATAAGCCTTGCAGTATGTCCTCAATAACTTGGTTGACCCACTCTGTTTGACCATCAGTTTGGGGATGGTAAGCAGTACTGAAGCAAAGTGGGTTCTTAGAGCTTCAAACAAACTCTTCCAAAATTTTGAGGTGAAGAGAAAATTATGGTCGCTAATGATTCTTTGGGGTAATCCATGTAATCTAAAAACTTTCCTAACGAAAAGCCTGGAGATATCGAAAGCCTTGTAATTGGTTTTTACAAGAATAAGGTGTGTAACTTTTATTAGCATATCAATGACTATCATTATGGAGTTATATCCTCCTTGTATCAGGGGTAATCCAACTATGAAGTCCATGCTAATATATTCCCATTTCATTTGAGGGATGTCAAGTGGCTGGAGCTTTTCTAGCAACTTGACACTTTCAGCCTTAATTTGTTGGTAAATTTGGCATTCAGTGATCTACTTGAGTGCATCACCCTTGAGTCTTTCCCAATAGAAGCTTCTTCTGACTATATTAAGAATCTTAGCTCTAGGATGACTAAAAATGGGGAATCGTGAGCTTCCCAAAGTATTGTCCATTTGAGTTCCTGACTTGTAGGAATAGATAGTCTTGACCTGTAATAGGCAAGCTCCTCATTTATGGAAAAATCTTGATACTTAGTCTTGAGTTTTGGATTTGAATCCTCAACAAAAATTTCTCTTAACAAGTTCTAATAGCTTGGATCCTTCGCTACCTCTTCTTTAGCATTGTGGCAAGAGTTCTAAACCTAGAGGATTCTTCTAGGACTAGAGCATTGAAATCATTGTGGCAAGAGTTCTAGCCCTAGAGGGTTCTTCTAGGACTAGAGCATTAAGGAATGATTTGTGGCTTAGGGCATCTACAATCACATTCTCCTTGCCTGGTCTATACTTGATTTCAAAGTCAATTTCTTGCAAGGTCTCAATCCATTGGCATTGTCTCATATTGAGATCTGGCTGAGTAAAAATCCACTTTACGCTTTTATGATCAGTGACTAAAGAAAACCTATTACCAAGCAGGTAATGTCTCCATAGTTTAAAGGCGTGGATTACAGTAAGTAATTCTAGGTCATGTGTAGCATTGTTTCTTTCATGGATCTTTAATTTTCTTGAAGCATAGGCTATTGGATGTCCTTCTTGCATAAGCACACAACCCAAAGCAAGAGAGCTTGCATCAATTACGACTTTGAATTCTTTGCTAAGGTTGAGTAGCCTTAAGATAGGGGCGGTTACCAAACTCTACTTAAGCTTCTCAATGCTAGATTGTTCAATAGGCGTCCATGTAATGGAGACCTACTTTTTGAGAAGGTCAGTGAGAGGTGCATTGATTGAGGCATAGTCTTTAATGAAGACTCTATACCAGCCCATTAGCCCTAGAAAGCTTCACACTTCCTTGACCATTGTTGGGGGTGGCTAAACTTGTACATCTTGGACCTTAGCAAGATCCACTGAAATACCATCTGCTGATATTATGAATCCTAGATACTCAATCTATTTCTTGAAGAAAGCACATTTCTTCTTTTTAGCATACAGTTCATGGACCTTCATTTTTTTAAGAATTGTTCGTAGGCGTGGTTCATGGTCTTCTTCATTCTTGGAATACATTAAGATATCATCAAAGAAGACGAGGACAAATTCATCAAGATAGGGTCGAAAAATGTCTTGCATTAGCATGTTGAAGGTGGCAGTAGCATTTGTTAACCCTAACAACATCACAATAAACTCATAATGATTATACATTGTGTTAAAAGTAATTTTAGGAATATCTTCCTCCCTAATTCTTATTTAATAATATCATAATCTGAGATTGATCTCCGAAAATACATTTGCTCCCTGGAGTCGGTCAAGCAACTCATCTATCCTAGGAATTGGATATTTATTTTTCACAGTCACCTGGTTTAATCCACAGTAATCGATACAAAGGCGAAGTGTTTTGTCTTTCTTTTTCTGAAATAAAACCAGGGCTCCCCATGGTGAATTACTTGGCCAGATGTATCCCTAGTCTAATAGC
Organism: Lygodium microphyllum; assembly: GCF_053477565.2. NCBI lineage: Eukaryota > Viridiplantae > Streptophyta > Polypodiopsida > Schizaeales > Lygodiaceae > Lygodium > Lygodium microphyllum. Next base: position 31,147,114 of record NC_141153.1, on the reverse strand, counting down.
TACTTGAATTGTTTTTTTAGCTCAATGGCTTCAAGAATTGACATTCGGTAAGGCTATTTGGCGACAGGGGTAGCACCTAGATTAAGTTGAATTTCATGATCCACTTTCCTTATTAGTGAGAGCTCTGTCAAGTCTTCTAGAAAAACATCCGCATATTCTTTTAGCCAAGATGGTTGATCCTTAGCTTCACTATCCTACTCAGCCTTGTTGAGTTTAATTAGATAAATGGGTAATCCTTTCTTCAATCCTTTTACTATTTGGGAGGCTTTAGCTAGTTGGAACCTTAGGGCTTCATGCTTCTCCTTGAGTAGTTACTTGTTCTCCCTTTGAGTTCTAGAATGTGATTTGGCCCTTTCCACAATGGATATGGGCATTATTTGTAATTAGCCAATCCATTGCTAGCAAACACTCATCAGCCTCAAGGTTCATAATTCAGAAGTTCATTTTGGAAGAACTGCCACCCAGGCTAAATTCCACCCTGCTAGTTTGTTGTGTTGATAGAACTTTTTTGCTATTTGCTAATTCCACAAGCAGTCTAGGTGCAAGAATAATGTTTATGCTTAGCCTTTTTGCACATTTTGGTGATACGAAAGAGTGGGTTCTTCCACAGTCAATTAAAATTCAAAAGGGTTTACATTGATAATCTGCTAGTGTTTGAATTACTGAGAATTGGCGATTTTGACCCTTCTTATTGAGAGTGGTGTATACTCTAGCTCTTTCCATATTGGATTCCATCGTGTGATCTTTATCATTACTGATCTCCTTTAGGTTTATTCCAAATACCTTTCCCCTAGCATCTTGGCTTTGCCCACGAAACTGACCTTGGCCAATCTTCGAACACTGCCTCTCTTAAAATGTCCTAGTTCCTTACAATAGAAGCACCTTGGAGTCTCATTGCTCCTTCCTATGGGTATAAAAGCTTCCCATGGCATTTTATTTGGCCTTCTTTGTTTTGTTTGGTTGGTACTGTCCTTGGGCTTTTTTTGCATAACCTTGGAAGTTGCCCTTATTTTGATTGTTTCTATTCCAAATTTTTGCATTTCTTAGCCTTTGTTCAATCTCCTAAACTATTGGAGCTACTTGAATCAATGCTTGTAAATTCATGGTCTCATTGATTCAAGATGCATATTCAAGGGCAAATTTAGACCATTGTAAAATTTGGATACTTGCTATGAAACATCCATCGTAGGTGTATATTTTAGAAGTGTTACGAATTTGGAGGAGTAGGCTTCTAGGCTTAGGCTTAACTGCTTTAGATTGAAGAACTTGTTCATCTTCTGGGCTTGATATGTGGGCAGAAGATATCTCCCACATATCGTGTCCTTAATCTTGTCCCAAGTAATAGCACTTTCGGGCATTCTTTGGTCCTTACACCATTGTTTCCACCAAAGATGGGCATCTCCTATGAGTTCTAGTTTGGCGATCATGGGTTGATTTGATGGTGTAGTCCCTACAGCATTGAAATAGTCTTCCATAGATTCTATCCATGTTTCTACTTTAGTGTGAATGTCCCTCCCTTTACCATGAAACTTTAGTGGCTTGTACTGTTGAGAAGAAATTTCTTCTCTTGGGCTTCCGTAGTATTGAAATTCAGGGTGATGTTTTGAGAATTATTCAATTTTATGATCACTTTTTCTTCCAACCATATTCAAAAAAAAAGATGTTTACTTGCTTACTCTACCTCATTAATTTAGGAGGAAATTTATGTACTACTTGTCCTTCCGACAATGATCAGGGTTTATGCTTCAAAAGAGAATTTTAATTTTTAATTAGGAAAAAATTCTATGTACTATTTTTTTTTTATCAAGGAAACAAACGGATGGACAAAAATGATTCTTTACGTTAATAGGAAGAGAATACATTATTCGAGTAGTTTGGGAGCTCATATTATTCTTGGAAAAGATTTTCCTACCACAATCTAGGCATGGCATTGCAATAAATCCATAGCATAGTAGTTAGGATTCCGAGAATAAATATCCAGAAATCTATATTTCAGAGAAAGATCAAGTAATCCATCTTCCTTGTAGTTGCGACAACTAGAGAGTTCTACAACCATGACCCAATCAACCGGTATAACCCTTGTAACCTCCTCATAGATGTACTGGTTTAGTTTGACCTGTCGCCCTTTAGTGAACATATTTGAGTTTACTCTGGCCTCATAGAAGAGATAAATCTTGGCAACCTTAAGGGATTCCATCCACCTTAATCTCTTTAAATTATTCTGGAGGTAAGAAAGATGGTTTGTGTCAATGTAACAATACCCTCCACTTAACATCCATCGCCTTTCATAATACAGGGGTGAATGATTGTATATCTGATCTAATATCTGCATCATCTGGTTTCTCCATCTAAAGCTAGAGGAATGCATTGCTAACATAAACATAACTTGGAAAATCAAGAATCATTCCCAAGGTTCATCTTTCTACCAAAAATCAAGAACATATATCAACAAGAGAAGACTTCACTACTTAAGGGAAAAGATATTTTATGCTATAAACATAACTAGTTTTATTTACTTATGTCGTGTCCTATATCAACGTGTGCTCTGATACCAATTGTAACGTGCCGCCCAAGCTTCCTTGGTGATACGTTCATAGTAGCCCATCAAGAGATGTCCTAGGAAGTGCCATCCGGGATTTTGATAAAACCCTCGGAGTTTACTAACTAGCCTCGCTTTAGTCTACCCCGCAGTGGAAGTTCTGGCCACTCCCATGAGGATCGACCTGAGTTTTTCTGATCAAATTTATTACTAGCAGGCTAATTTATATTAGCATATTCTAAAGTGATGCAAATCAGGATTTCTAGTTTCTAATGTTCCATCAAGTGCGATTTTTATTCTTCTTAGGAAAGCTTTCAGCTTACCGAGGCCACGCAACCATAGGTCTAGATATGTCGGGGATCCATCCTCCTACTTCCCTCGAGAGAGTAGTTTTAGCTATCTAATCACCTACCACTTTAGGTTCAACATATAAAAACAGTTTCTTTGAATTACTCCTAGTACAAAATTTGTTACATGCCTTTAATTCACGACACAAAAACAAAGTAAAGCAATTCCTTCTTAATAGTTCCTTTTTTTTTAAATGACCTTTACAGTGTTTTCTATTCAAAGTATTATTCTCTCCAAGTTCTGTTCCCCAACTAGTATTGGAACTTCCAAGAAACATTCTGAAAATCAAAGGGTATTTGGCAATTCGTAAGAGCCTAAGGATTTTATGACCAAAGCCCCCTGGTATTCTCACCTCCTCTCCTACCGACTAGAGTTCCCTACAACAAGAACTTTTGTGTCATGATTGGTTTATTCTCACTAACACAAAACAAAAGAGAAGACCCCTTGGAGTAGGTGATGGCCTTGGGGAGGTCTAGTGCCATTAGGTACAGTATCTCAGTCGGCGTTTTGTGCTCACCAGAATACTGCCTCAACTCGCGATCTGTACTCGGTCATCCATCTTTCAGCTTGATGATTTTAGAAAATATCAATACCTAGCTTGCAATCACAAAAATCTTTATTTTGAATGCATTATACTTAAACTTCTAGCGGGTTTGTTTCCAAGACAAATCTTTTCTTTCAAAAATTAATAACATCGAGACAAATTAGCTTAAGTGGAAAAATTAGCGTGGCTTTGAGAAAATTAGCATAAGTGGCAAAATAACTTCAAGATAAATTAGCATAAGTGGCAATACCTTCCAATAGTCTTCCTAGACTTCCTCTTCCTTGGGATTTAGTTTGGATTGAATTTAAGCAATAATTTCATACTTGAGGATAACTCCCTTGGAGTTTTGTAGGTCTTTGCCTGCAATAAAAGAAAATCTCGGTTAGTTTAATTACATACAGTATCATTTGGCAATTGCATCTCAAGGTCTCTTACATACCAAGGATTAGCGTTCGTGATTACCCATTGGAGATTTCATTTGACAACACAAAAATCAGAAATATTAAATATTTTAGGGACACAGTACCTTCCTTGTACTTGCTTAAGTTCATCTTGTACATACCCAAGTTATCCCTTGGAATTCACGATTAAGAATTCCTCAAAGAAATTATATGTAGGAATCGAATAAATTTTTATTTTACACATGCAACTTTTGTTGCTTGTTCATAGGATAAAGGCATACTAGTTGTTTTCATTTAAGAAAAATAGTACTTGAGGATCCATGGTACATGCTTGGTTGATGGTATTGGGGGCTTTGCTTGTAATCCCCATATTTGCCATTCCATTAGTAGTAATTGTGTATGCAGTGTTATTGGCAGCTCTTGCCTCCGTAACCTTCGTAACTTTCTTCTTTGAGACCATGGTCTTTAATCGTGAGATCGCAAAAAGGGAAATTTGGCAAAGGAGCTTGGGGGTAATTAGATTGATGGAATTTTAATTGATTGGGGAGAGGAAAGACAATCACCAAGAATTTTGAGAAATCGAGAAGAGTATTGATTCCATAGGGGAATAGGATAGAAGGGATGGAGGAATTGAATTCTAGAACTCGTGGAGTATCCTCCTTGTCTTCTTGACGAGAAATTAATGTGCTCACAATTCTCTTGCCGCACTCCCTCTTGCTTTATACTCCTGAGAAGGGTCTCTTCTCTCTTCCTCCGACTGCTCTTAACGGCTCCCCATGCCTCTTATTTATAGCTAAATTGGAGAAGAAGGGTTGTGGCTAAGAAGAACATCTCTTTATGGAAGGGATCTTGGCAAAATCAGCAATTTAAAGCTTCTGAGATGCAATCTAATACTGGGGATTTGATTTTTGAGGTCCAGAGAGGTTGCCAGAGATGCCATGATTGATTCACCTAGCTCTCGGATAATCTTGCTTCATCCCAAGCCTCTCGTCGAAATGAAAAGAGGGGGAGATTGCTGGAGTTAATTGCTAAATCTTTGGAGCTAAATTCAAGCTTTATTTTACAGAATTGGAGATGCCAAATTGGGGGGAAGATTGCACCTTTTTTTTCCCAAAAAAGGGAGGGGGTGTGATGCACCTGCACTCATTACTCACTCAACATGGCACAAAAAGGTAACACAATATGTGAGAGCAAGGTATACTCTTGTATTATTCAATCAAAGAAATGGTACAACATAAGCACATCCCAAGACTATACCCTCATGACGTCGCACATAAGAGGATTTACCACTGGGTATAGGGAATCACATGTGTAGAGTGGAAACCAAGCAGGGCTCAAAGTCACTACTACTCCCTATATAGGTGTTTCCAGTGATAACGCCATGGTATAGCTACAAAGCCCTTACACTCACCCCTGCTTACTAGATTAATGTCCTCACACTAATTTAAGGGTAGCATTTATTTGACTCATCCGGAGTCTTAACTCAACTTTTGCTGACAAGCTGGCTAGTTTCTGCCCCGATCTAGGACTTGGTGAGACATTCACAAGGTCTTAACACAATCTATACTATCATATTGGTTAGTGCCTTCTGCACTAGGACTTGGGGGTCTTAACATAGCTTTTTCTAGCAAGCTAGTCAGTGTCTGCCCAACTAGACTTGGTAGGGGCACTTTGGATTTATTGTTTTTGGATTACCATGTGAGTCCACCCTCGATTCAAGTACATTTGAGGAGTGGAGGCGTTACTGAGCCTATGATTGAGGACTGTTTGTTTGGGAAGGCTCAAGGGGCATTGGAAGGATTGGTGGGATTCTCCTTAAGCCAAATGGAGAAGGCACATTTGCCACATTCATGTGCCTCCGCTTCCAAAATCCAAGTGGCTTCCTTGAGAGGACACCCGCACCACTTGGTGAGATACTCAGGGTATCCTCTTTGTTCCTGGCATTGGAGGATTGCTTCTACTTCGAAGGGGCCGCACCCATTGATTGTCCAGATAGAACCTGTGCCAAAGACTAGCATGAAAAGCATTATGAACACATATGCTTTCTGGCAGGTCAAGTTTGTAGGTGACTTCGTTCAGCACTTGAGTGATGCAGTAGGATCCATAGTAGTGGTGATTGAACTTGGGGCTCATATTCTTTGGGAGTGACATATTTTTAGAGCTAACAATGACCATGTCGCCTTTAGTGAATAGTACGGTCTTTCTCTTTTTGTTGGCTTACTTTGTCATGGTGATTTTTCTCTCTGCTTGGCCACCACATTCTTGCCTCTCCATTTCTTCAAGAATTCCTATGCATCTTGATCTTCAACTTTGGCTGCTCCCAATGCTAAGGCAAGGGGGGTGATGACTTCTTTTCCTGTGGCCAATTCAAAGGGTGTGTAACTTGTGGCGGAGTGGATGGAGATGTTGTAGTGGAATTCTAGCACATTGACGTACAAGGCCCGATCCTTTTGGTCCACCCGGCGTAACTCCTAAGATAATCTTCAATGCCTTGGTTATCTCATTCTTTTTGCCCATCTGTTTCAGGGTAGAAGGATAATGAGAATTGCAATTGTATTTCCAGGGACTTGAAGAGTTCCTTCCACATGTCACTCATGAATCTTTCATCTCTATCTGACACTATGGCTAAGGGTAGGCCATGTAGCTTGAACACATGTGTAAAGAAGAGGTGTGCTACCCCTTTGGCATTCAATGGTGGTTTGGCAGGGATGAAGTGGGCTTGCTTGGAGAAATGGTCCACCACTACAAAAATGATGGTGTATCCATGGGATTCAGGAAGCTCCACAATGAAATCCATGCTGATTACATCCCATTGATGGCTAGGTACGGGTAGAAGCAATCCTGCTGGCTTAGAGCATGGTGCCCTCACAAGTTGGCAAGTAGGACATGTCTTGATGTAGTCAATGACTTCTTCTTTCATGTTGGGCCAAAAGAACTACTTCCTAAGGGCCTCCAGTGTTTGAGAGAGTGTGAGAGAAAGAGAGAGATTTTTAGTAACGAAAGTTTTTGAATAAGAGAGAGAGATTAAAAAAAGTTCGTAATGAGACACACATATGCATGCACACATGCACACACACACATATACAAAGAGAACAATCAAGGTAGGTTTATCTACTGTATATTAAATAAGTAAAGATATAGCTTTAGAAATTATTACTCAAAAAACTCTAATACACCTTAACTAAGTAATTCATTAATGGTTTGCCTAGTCTTTAAAATTAAAAATATATTCTAGATATTTTGAATGTAAGGAATTTCAATTGGAAGGATACTAAGACTCAATGGAGAAGAGAGGGAGGAGAGAGAAAAAAAATAACTTTTAAATGAAAGAGAGAGAGAGAGATGAAAATAATTATTGATGAGAGACAAGAGAGAGGTGCCTTTTTAAAAATCATTGATAAGAGAGAAGAGAAAGAAATGTGAAAAGTAGTTTGGATAGAGAGGTACCCTTTTTAAATTAATGTAAGAGAGGCCCAAAAGTAGAATTATAGTATTATAAGAGAGAGTGCTAGAAATTGTTTAAGCCAATTTCTTTGGCTTTAAAAATTTCTAGCACTCTCTCCTATAATACTACATTAGACCCTCTCATACATTAATCATTAATAGCCTTGGATCATTATCTACACACACACACACACACACACACTCTCTCTCTCTCTCTCTCTCTCTCTCTCTCTCTCTCTCTCTCTCTCTCAACAATTTTGGGAACTCTCTCTTATAATACTACAATACTACTTTTGGTCTTCTCCTACATTAATAGCTTTTGGATCTTTATCAACACACACACACACACACACACACACTCTCTCTCTCTCTCTCTCTCTCTCTCTCTCTCTCTCTCTCTCTCTCTCTCTCTCTCTCTCTCTCTCTCTCTCTCCAATTTTGGGAACTCTCTCTTATAATACTATGATACTATTTTTGGGCTTGTCCTACATTAATAGCTTTTGGATCTTTATCAATACACACACACACACACACACACTCTCTCTCTCTCTCTCTCTCTCTCTCTCTCTCTCTCTCTCTCTCTCTCTCTCTCTCTCTCTCTCTCTCTCAACAATTTTGGGAACTCTCTCTTATAATACTACAATACTACTTTTGGTCTTCTCCTACATTAATAACTTTTGGATCTTTATCAATACACATGCACACACACACACACACACACACACACACTCTCTCTCTCTCTCTCTCTCTCTCTCTCTCTCTCTCTCTCTCTCTCTCTCTCTCTCTCTCTCTCTCTCTCTCTCTCTCTCTCTCTCTCCAATTTTGGGAACTCTCTCTTATAATACTACGATACTATTTTTGGGCTTCTCCTACATTAATAGCTTTTGGATCTTTATCAATACACACACACACACACTCTCTCTCTCTCTCTCTCTCTCTCTCTCTCTCTCTCTCTCTCTCTCTCTCTCTCTCTCTCTCTCTCTCTCTCTCTTTCCAATTTTGGCAACTCTCTCTTATAATACTACAATACTACTTTTGGGCTTCTCCTACATTAATAGCTTTTGGATCTTTATCAATACACACACACACACACACACACACACTCTCTCTCTCTCTCTCTCTCTCTCTCTCTCTCTCTCTCTCTCTCTCTCTCTCTCTCTCTCTCTCTCAAAACTTGTGATCAAATTCATCTATTTAAATTTTTTTTGTCTAAGTACAATTAGACAAAAGTTACATTTTGAATATAATTTCAATAGTATTAAACCTTTTAAAATCTTTAATAAGGTCTTTATTTTTCCAAATACACAATGAAAAGACAATAGCCATTATACGTTATGTTAACTATAGTTTTCTATATTAGGAGGAAAAAAATTTCCAAGAAAGAGGACTGCTTTTTGTTCATAAGGTCCAAGCATTTAAATATAGTTAATTCACAAGTCTCAATCCATTATGTCTCATATTAAAATATATTATAAATATACACATAACATGATATTCTTAGCTAGTGATTACGTTTTATCTCCTTTCTCATCAAACATTATTTTAAAACTTCTCTCTATCCTCTTCTCTCTTTCTCTCTTGACTCTATTGAGTCCATGACAATGTTTTTATCAATGCAAAACTGTCTCATGCGTGGAGTGGGGCTCAAAGACTGAGGGTCTGTTGAACGAGAGAGAGTATACACACTGGCGTCCTCCAAGATCAGGGCTCCAAGACTGGGGGTGTGTTGAATGAGGAGAGAGTATACACATTGGCATCCTTAAAGCTAAACAAGGTAGATTGCGTAAGGATACTAAAGGCTATGGAGAGTTCTGGAATGAAGATTTGAATGTTGATGGGCATGCCTGAACATAGGTTATTCTTGTTCATCTATACTATTTACATCGTAAGTCTATCACATTATTATTAAAGGACATAACTTTTATTTGAGCATATGGAAATGCATCTTTTCGAAGTTGGGTGAGAGAAGAGACCTTTTGGACCATGTTTCAAGAAAATGGAAGGAGACTACTCTTGAGTTGGGAGGCCTATTACATTCAAGTGGAACACAATTTTTCCTTCCAATATACGTAGGAGATAAAGAGAAAACATAGAGAGCAAATGCTTTGCATTGTAGCTAAACAAGGTAGATTGCGTAAGGATACTAAAGGCCATGGAGAGTTCTCACATGAAGATTTGAATGTTGATGGGCATGCCTGAACATAGGTTATTCTTGTTCATCTATACTATCTACATCGTAAGTGTGTCACATTATTATTAAAGGACATAACTTTGATTTGAGAATATGGAAATGCATCTTTTCGAAGTTGGGTGAGAGAAGAGACCTTTTGGACCATGTTTCAAGACAATGGAAGGAGACTACTCTTGAGTTGGGAGGTCTATTACATTCAAGTTGAACACGATTTTTCCTTCCAATATACGTAGGAGATAAAGAGAAAACATAGAGAGAAAATGCTTTGCATTGCCTTTCATGATTTCAAGTCAATTGAAAATATAGAGCCACAAAAGTCATCAAAGTTAGCAGTATGGAGGCTTTTATACAAGTAATTCACAATATCCTTCTCTTATAGCATGTTTGCAATTCTATCTTGCCAATCCATTTCAAAAATGTAATGGTGACTTTGCTTGTCAAGTTCATGTATGGATAGATGAAGAGGGGGGCTATACAAACTTTTCTAGGAGAATGCCAACTAGATGGATCTACAGGATGATTAGTGCATGTATAAGGATTACCAAATAGAGCAAGAGTAGGATAATGAGGTATATCGGAGATATTATTTGATCGTATTGATTTTCAAGTGCAATGAAATGAGGATGAGAGAGAATAAGAGAAATAGAGAGGCATGTGCAAGTGAAGGAGATCGTATATAGGCCTTCGCTTAATTGCAGTACTATAAGATGTGTAAATAAAGCACATGCAAAATATCTAGGAAAGGGTGGAGTGTAGATGCATGTGTGCATGTGAATGTATATGTACATAGTGGATTGAGTAACAATGAGGTAATATTATTGTCTTGATAGTAACTATTTAAACAAGTTGAAAAATAACAAATATCACATGTTTTTGTAGTAAGTTTAACAAACTACTTAACATCATATCCTCTTGTAGTAGGTTCACACAATAATGCTCAATTGAGTGTAGCAAAAACATGTGCAATGTAGTTTCACTTATGTATGCACAATGGAAGTGATGATATATCGAGATGTAATTGCAAATCATGCACATAAAAGAGATAGGTACATGAATGTATATATGCATGTGGGAGTAACAATGTGATATTCTTATCACCCTGATATTAACTACTAAAAGTGTCTAAGACAATGGATTTCATGTAAACTCTTGACCATTGCAAAATTAAGAGGATTGTGAAAAATGGATGCATAACATGGATTTGTGTTGGAGGCTAAGCAAGTGAGGATCACACACACACACACACACACACACACACATATATATATATATATATATATAGAGAGAGAGAGAGAGAGAGAGAGTGTGTATGTGTGTGTGTGTGAGGGGGAGAAAGAGAGAAGTTGATAATTGAGAGAGAGGGGGGAATTGTTACATGGGACTAGGAGAGAGAGAGAGAGAGAGAGAGAGGTGAGAAGGAGGAGGAAGAATAGAGAGAGAATAATTGGTGGGGGAGAGAGAGAGAGAGAGAGAGAGAGACTTGTACTTGAGGTACTTAACATGAGGGGAGAAACATGGGTAGGGATGGTGATAGTGGAAGCAATGGAGGTGGTGGTGGTGGAGGGATAGTGGTAATGGTAGTGATAGTGATAGTGGAGGCAATGGTGGAGGTGGAGGTGATGGTGGTGGTAGTAGTGGAGTAGTAGTAGTGCTTGATATATGCCTAGGAGAAGAGGAGGAATAAGTAGACTATGTGGAACAAGAAATGGAGGTTGCCCAAAAAAGCTCGCTCAAAAAGCTCACTTCTCGCACACACTCCACCAACCTAGAAAAAAATAGCACCAAAAGAAAAATATGATGCATTAGTCTCCAAGGAAAATGGCTTAGATGGATCTACAATACCAATATGGGGATTGTAATGAAGGCTTGCTTAAGTATTTGAAAGGTCTTCTCTACATCAAAGTTCCACATGAATTTACCATTTCTAATTAATCACATGAGTAGCACAAGAATATTGAGATATTAGTGAACATTTAATAAAATTTTGTGAATTCCAAGAAGCATTGCATATATCAAACTAATATTGGTGCTTCTTAAAAAATAGTCTTCACCTTCAATCTATCCATCGCGATTCCATTTTAAGAAACAATATCCATTTTAAGAAAATATATATCCAATGAATTCAACCTCTAGTTGATGAAATGGATACTTTTCTAATTTAGCATAGAAGTCCTTATCATATAGCTTATCAAAAACTAGCCACACATGATGATCATACTCTTCTTGATTCTTGGAAAGTATTGGAATGTCATTTAGATATATTACCAGAAAGTCATCTAGGCACTCACTGAATATGTCATTCACTAGATTGTGGAAGATTGCTAGAGCATTTGAGAGACAAAATTGTATGATAATATATACAAAGTGTTCGTACCTTATACAAAAAGTTGTCTTCCATTCATCACCTTCCCTTATTTTCATAAGGTCATAACCCCACAAAGATCTATCTTTATCAATAATTTTACTCTTCCAAGTTGCTCCAAGAGTTCTAGAATTAAGGCAATTGGATAATGATTATTAGTGGCTATCTTGTTGAGTTCTCTGTAGTCAACACACATATGAAGAGAGTCATCTTTTTCCTTAACAAATAATATCAAAGCTCTTGGCAGTGACTTTGAGTGTCTTATAAAATCCTTGGCTATATATTTTTGTAACTCCACCAATTCACCTTGAAATAGCTTACATTGAGCCAAAGGGTGATTGAGCTCCCTCTTGCAACTCGATGGCACAATCATAAGATCAATGTTTGAAAAGAATGGATATGGATGGGCAATGGCAAGAACAATGGCACAGGCTATACAACTCAAGCAATCTTCTTCTTCTTATTCTTCATTATTCTCTCTCTCTCTCTCTCCCTTTCATTGTCAACTAAGTACCCACAAAGTATCTCCCCAAAAGTGATAGACACCTTTTGACCTTTTAAGTCACTCACACATAGCTTCTATAGGATATAGACTTAGCCTATGTCTATTTCTCAACACTTCTCCTCAAGCTCAAAATGACCTTACAAATGCAATAGCTCAAGTACACTTCTAAAGTACTCAAACTTATATTTACCTAATGCTTTGGTAAAGATATATGTGACTTGGTCATTGGTTTTGACATGTACCAAGTCTATCTCTCCATCTATAACCTTCTTTTCTCTGATGAAATGGTAGTGCACTTTGATATGCTTTTTCCTTGCGTGGTAGACTAGGTTCTTTGCCAACATAATGCTACTAATGTTATGACAATACATGATAACTCCACCATCTATCTCTATCTCCATATCACATAATAGTAATCTCAGCCATGTATGTTCACATGTTGCCAATGCTATACCCATGTGCTCAGCTTTTGTAGTAGATAAAGCAATTGTGGGTTGCTTCTTGCTGCTCCAACTCACCGTGGCTAAACGAAATGAAAAAACATAACCACTAGTGGATCTCCTATCCATGATACTTTCTCATGCTTTACTTTAGTAATCTCTCTTTAGAGAGTACTTGCAATAATGATATCATCAATATAGACAATCACAACAACCATTCCATCTTCTGTATATCTTATATAAAGTGAATAATTATCCATGCTTTGCAAAAATCCCATGCTACATAAGAACTTGTTGATCCCCTCACACCAAGCTCTAGGTTATCATGCAATGCCTTCCTCAACTTGCACACATAATGTGGATATTTTGGGTGTACATACCCTTCTGGATGATCCCTATATACTTTCTCTTCCAATGTACATTCAAGAAAGCATTCTTCACATCCATTTGATATAATTTCCAACCATAGATAGAAGCTAATGCAATCACTAATCTCACTGTAGTCATCTTAGCCATTCGACTAAATGTCTCCTCATAGTCCAAACCATATGTCTGTATGTAACCCTTTGCAACCAACTTTTATTTGTATCTCTCCAATGAGCCATCCGATTTACACTTAACTTTATACACACTTGCAGGCCAATTGCCTACTTGCCATAAGATAACTCAACTAGATCCCATGTCTTGTTCTTTGACAATGCATCCATTGCCTCATCCATGGCTTCCTTCCAATCTTTACTTCCGACTACCTCTTCAAAACAAGTAGACTCTACATGTTGAATATAAGATACCATGCATGCATAATGCATCTTCATGAAGCCATTATATGTCAACTTATCCAATGGATGCCTTACTCTATCCGATCTCCTCAATTGAAGCACACAAGACTGTGTCTCAATTGTTATTGCATGTGGTGGAACATACTTTCCTGCACTATTTATCCCTAGAGTTCTAACATGTGGTATCCCAAATTCATCATCCATAGACTCATCCTCAGAACTTTCACCCATAGGCTTCTTTTCTTGTGCAATTTTTGCCTTCTTTTGTGCACTCCTCAACCTACCAATTTATGGAATATAACTATCATTGCTTTCTTCATGGTTTTAAGGTTCAAACATATCCTCAATATGTTGATTTCTTTGGCTATTATTTACTGCAATTTTCTTCCCATAACCATCATCATCACTACTCTCATAAGCATCTGTCTCAACTATAGCTTTTAGTCTATACCAAGACTCATACTTACTGAATCTTACATCCCTGCTTATATGGACCTCTTTAGTGACAAGATCATAGCATTTGTAACCCTTTTCATCTAGATACCCAAGAAATATACATTTAATAGCCTTTCGTTCCACCTTTTTTGTCAAATCATCATGAACATGAACATAACATGCACAACCAAATACCTGAAGATATGCAATTGTTGGTGTCCTTCCATACATTTTTTTCATATTGATGAATCAAAGCTATACGTCTCTTGTTCACGATATGGACTGCATTATATACTACCTTAGCCCAATAAGTCAAGGGCATATGCATATGATTCATCATTGCCCTTGCTACTTCTACAATAATCATGTTCTTCCTTTCTGCAACATCGTTCTGCTATGGTGTATACCTATATGTAACATGTCTTTTGAACCCATGGTCTCTCAAGTATAAGAGAACTCATTTGATATATATTCTCCTCCATTATCTAATCTCAAGCATTTCATGCAACTTCCAAATTTCTTTTTTGCCACGGCTTTAAAATCTAGAAACTTTTCAAATGCACTTCACTCTTATGCTACAAAAAGTATACCCATACCATCTTATTGAAATCATCAATGAAAGTAATATAGAATCTGCATTTTCCACTCAAAGAGACATTTTGACATGGACCCCAAATATACCATTTTCAAAGGATAACTACTCACTCTCCTCCCTCTTTGGAAATGGGAGAATACGGTGCTTGCCAAACTAACAAGCCTCACATGCATGATCATAATTTACATAGCCAAACTACGAAAGCCCATGAACCACCTATCTAGATTGCATCTGTTTAAGCCTTTCCAAATTCACATACCCAATCCTTCTATGCCATAGTTCTACATCTTTATCTTGTCCATGCCGAGTCTCAACATACATGGAACTCTATATCATAGGAGTTTCTACATCCAAAGAAAATAACCTAACCACAAGCAATAAGCCTACCAAGTTTTCCTTTCCTAAACTCCTCAATGAAGCAGCCATACGTGTTAAACCTTACTTGCAACCCTTGATCTGCCATTAAAGCCAAATTTTTAGTGATAATAGGTACATAAAAAACATCACCAAGTTTATTTTCTATCCCATCTCTAGTCACCAAATGAACATTGCCAATATGAGCTATCTTATGCAATGTGTCATCTCTTGTAGCCACATGCTCTTCAATTTACATTTGTTGATTTCTATCAAACCACTCTACATGATGTATCATATGCTTTACGTGATGTATCATATAGTTTATTGCTCCTGAATCCGAAAACCAGACATCATCTCTAGGAGGATGTGTCATATTGCCAAGTCTATGCTCCATAGCAAAGAGATGACCTCTAGGTGATGAACCACCTTTAGAACCATAGCCGCCACCACTATATCCACCTGCATAGTGCCCAAACTAGGTCCTTTCTTAACCCCTAGACACAGCATTCTACTTATGAAAGCACACCTTCTCAAAGTGACCAAACTAACCATAGTAATGACATGCACCATTTCTTTGTGGACTAGAATGTCCCTGCCTCTAGAGTAGGATCTCTCCCTACCTCTAGGCATAAAATCACTACATCCAAAGGTACTACAGCCACATGTAAAGCTATCTACATGACCATATAATGATCCTCTAGCTCTAGATGAGCTATCATGGCCTCTCTGATGATAGAATGCACTATCTTGATTTGCATTCTTTCCATTGCTAGATGCATTTTGAGGTCCAATTCAATCTCTTCCATAAGTGGAAAAGCAATCAACTTCTTAAAATCAGGCATAGAGCCTCCTCTCACAAAAATGGAGGCGTCAATGGTCTTTTATGTAGATCCAAGTCCATTTAAAGTGACAAATACCAAATCAACATCATCAAATTGGTACAATTATTGAAGCAAGATCCCCTGCAACATGTTTTATTTCTACCACATCATCACTAACGCTTCATGTCATGCACCATGCAATCTTTGTTTTAGTTGTATCTTCCTAGCCTTCATGCAATTTTCATACATTTTTTCAATAATCTTTCAAGCATATTTACATGTACTAACCTTTTTAATATGTAGAATCAATGTCTCTAAGATGCATATAAATATCCAATGCAAGACCTTCCTATTTTTACATGTCCAATCCTTATACGCCTTCTTTTGTTCCTTTGTGGACTCATCAAGAAGTTATAGGCATGCATCTTTGCATGTAATGAGGTCCCATAGACCTCTCCCCATCAAGAGCCCATGCAATAGGACCATACACTATAATTGTCCTTAGTTAATTTGTAACCCACAATTTGCATAATCCATGTGGTTTTTGACATTATGATAGTTGTACATTTAAAAGTACTAGTAGCATATAATGTGCCAAATCAATATCCAAGCATGTCCAAGCATGTAAACAAGTTCAAGCATCAACTACTCAAAACTGAGACTAAAAAAGCATTCAAATGTCCAAGGAAATATACATAAAGCGATTTCCACTATTGTGGCTATCATACATGTGTCCAACTGCTATTGCATGCACCCATACATCATGTTCATATGTTAAACATTAGTTTTCTAGCAAGAAACAATAAAAATGGGCTTAAACGGTGCCCATAGGACCCAAAAAGCATCAAACTATGGGTCTCAAATTGACTAATTTTCTTTGCAATTTTTCGTGCCAACAATGAAGCTGCAAACAAGCTCAATCCACATTAATTTTTTGGGAATTTTTCTCATACTTTTTCCCCTCACAATGTATTTCTTGATACAAGATTCAATACAATGATATTTACAAGACTAAATTCCAAATACAAACAAGACAAGATTTTGATACAAAACTAGACTAAGTACAAGACAAGACAAAACCTAAATATATAAGGCTTGAACTAAAACTAAAAAGAGGAGTCTTGATAAAGACACTATACATAAGCATGATGACATTATCGATCACATAAGCATCGTTGATATAAGCTATGCTAATATAAGCACTCTTCTTAAATCCTTCAAGAAATCTTCTTAAACTTTCTTGAATCTTCTAAACATTTTAAAAGATGTTAGATTTATTGGTGTCCAAGCACTATACATGCAAATAGTAATTCAGTTTAGACTACCACTACTTTTTCTAAGAGATTTGGTTTTATTCATGATTGTTACAGCATACGCCTATGACTACCTTACAAGGTTTGTAGATAGACTACACATTGCACATCAATAACCAAGATGTGCAAGTGATGAGATAGATTTCTTTTGGGCGAAATATATCACTAGCCAAGACTTGACCAATTAAATGTTGCATTTAAAGAATGGACAAGTCCATCACACCACCATAAGCAATCAAATGTGACAATTCTATCAAAACAAGATGTGTTGCAAGGGTCAAGAACAAAGGGCTCAAAAGCAATCCAATCTAACTACTAAGAAAGGATGAAAGGCTATGTAGCATTACTATTAAGCATAACTCTAGAGAAAAACTCTCTACTAAGTGAAAATCAAAGGAGACATTCAAGAGACAAATCCCATCATTTGCCTAAGCTAGGACTACAAAAGACCAATCAAGATAGTCAAGGTTTTTTATAAGTCCACCTAAATCATTACCAATATTCTTGATTTGTATATTGGACATAATCCATTCAAGCAAAAACACACACATTCTCTCTCTCTCTCTCTCTCAAGAGCATTCATTCTCAGTAAATACAAGTACTACTTCCTAAGAAATATCGTATAGAGAGTTTTTTCTGCACACCAGGGCCAGTGCATAGTTTAGAAAACACTAACCAGATACACCTTTCGGCCGGTTACCCAAATAGAAAACATTCAAACAAAGTCTTTAAAAAGTTTCCATGATGTATACTAAAGCCAGTGTGTAGCCTAAATAAAGACTAATCAGATACAACCTTCAGCCAGTAACCCAATCTGAAAACCTGTCAGCTTTTTGTAGTATAAAGCTCATTTTCAGGTAGGTTCATTCAAAGGAGTCTTAGAACATCTGCTTGGATTATTACACAGAATATTAGTATGATCAACTTGTTTTAAGTCATCACATGATGGCTGGAAGACTGGCATGATTTCAAACATTTGGATACCTTACTGTCCTGATAAAGGGGCATCATGTATCTTATTTCTAGAAATATGCTATCTGCCTAGAGGTCTAGAATGAGGCTAATCTTAACATTTGGATACCTTACTGTCCTGATAAAGGGGCATCATGTATCTTATTTCTAGAAATATGCTATATGCCTAGAGGTCTAGAATGAGGCTAATCTTACAATGTCAGTATCATGGGTAAAAGCTTTGCCTTACCCATAATTTACATAATAGCCCGCTCAAAGCAGAAAATCTAGTTGACAGCCCTCCCAGTGTGCAGACAATAAAATACAATGATCACACACTGTATGCTGTCCAAGATGGCATCCACGATACTATACAAAAGAATGAGAACTTGTCTGCTATGATTTGTCCAGGCACAACCGCTTTGATTGCAACTCGGGAGCTGAATCTAGGGTAATGTGATTGGAAGTAGAGTTTGTATTACAAGGATACAAGCTTCCTTTCACTACTGAATCACTTACCAGGCCCGCATCACCAAAATCAAGTCTGCCTAGAGGCCTGCAAGAGGACAAATGCATGGTCAAGGAAGAGACGTTATTTATTCATTCCTGGGCCTAAAATATTTATTCATGAGAACCTGCTATTTACTCGATTGTTGATATCTGCAAGATCTTTTGAAGGGCTCTGATAAGCATGTGTGCTTTCCCCCACACATGCATATAAGCTCCTGGGGGGCCTAAGAGACTCTATCTGCAGCAAAGACTTCTAGATTATGCACAAGCAAAAATGAAGCTTGATTATCATTCTGAAAATGTCAAGATTGGAGACAAAAGGCAAACCTTTGAAGATCTCAGTGGAGAGACATAGACATTGTGATTTGCAGACAGTTTTTTGGGCGATAAGTCAGGTAGGGAGGAAAAGATAGATGGTCTTGGTGATTCTGGCAGCTGACCTGCCATAGTAGAAGCTCGTAAGCATAAAATCAAATGAGCCAAAGAGCCAAACTTAATTTTGCACAAAAGCTCACATCTGGCAAGCTTTACCATCAGACTTTCCACCATCATCATTCGCTTGTGTGCCATTCACTTGAGGAGGAGCACACAGCTGCATCAAAAAGCCTTTTGTAACAGGGACAAAGATTTCATTGTAGAAGCCTATTATGTCCCCTGTACTTTGTCCTCCCTTCTGTAACCAACCAAAAAATTGAGTCATCATGTTGTAGGCCACAGTGCAATTTTTATATGCCGTGATATTATGGACAGCATACCGCCAATGGCCTTGCTGAAGGGAGATCAAAGAAGACTGTTCTATAGACATATGAATCGTGAGGATTCTGCTTGTAGCGGTGAATTATCTGTTTGAAGGTCACATTCAGCTGTTTGACCTGCCCAACTTTTGACGTATCTTGTTAGATAAAAGCTTGGCTTGAAGTCAAAATGAGATAAGTGTAAGAAAATAGTTACTCACCTTGCAGACACCATACATGCAGCATAGAATAATCTGATCTGTGTGTCTTTTGAAGAACAGGCTTGTTTCATGAAGCAGTACATGCTGTACTGTTCTGTAAACATCCTCCATCACAGAATTTGATTGCTTCAGACTTTCACAAAGTGTTTTTATTCGTATAGCTGCAAGCTTAAGGACCTGAAAAAATGCGTGCAGATCAACCCCACCACATAAGAAAAAGGCAAAACGAAACAGCTTTCTAGTCTCAGGCACACACATTACTGTTACAACAGTACTGAGGAATTCATCCAGTCACAACAACAACTGAAGCTGATAAATAACTCTCTTTTTACCTTCTGAAAGAAGATGTTTATCACAGTCTCAGCACAAGTTTCACCTCCTCCAACCGGACTTGGTTTCTGTGGACTGTACAGAAACAAGTAGCAAAACATATCACAAAAATGAATAAATAGATGCAGAGAAACTTTGTGTACAATACTTCGTGATTTACCTAGCAAAAGCAGATTGTAAAGGAGGTTGCATTCGGACTTTCACATTCACAGGTGAACTGAAAGCAGATTGTCGCTCTTTAGCAGGTGACATGAGTTCATTGCCAGATTTGGCCTTCGCAGAAAAGGCTCCAGACAATGGTGTGAATGAGATTGGAAACTTGTTCACCGGAGATGATGGTCCAAGCTTGTCAGCTATAGAGAGCCACCAAAGACAAACAAAGCAGCTCAGCATCTGAAAGTCTGATGTGCCAATTATCCAAGCAATACAAAGGCTTAAGGCCGGGAACTGCTGCCTAGCAGGTAACTAGGTGAAAGGATAAAAGTTATCTGAGACATGCAGAGGTACTCCAGTAGAGGGCTGACACAAATCTTTTGATTGGAACATGAAACATTTGGAAAATTACCTTAAAGAAGATGCACTAGCATCACACATATAATTGCAAATGGCACTTTGGTTATAAACAGTATTGCAATTTCTATTTACGCACAAAACCCTGTCCACCTCCTCCAAGAGCTCAGTTATATAAGATCCTGACAGTTAGTAGCAAGTTATATCAGCATGACACAAAAGTTAAATCACCTGAATTTCCATCTGAGATTCTGTAACGAGAGTGGATGGCTTCTAAAGACGGCATAGGCTCTGCTAGCAGCCCCAATCTATGAATCTCTGACTGCAGATCTGGTTTAGCTACAATCAGTGAGTTGTACATTGAAGAACCCTTTTCCCAAGCCAATTTCTCCAATATTTTTTCTTCAATTGAATTGAGATGTCGCTTCAGCTCCCGGGGTAGCGTTTCCTCATGCCTTACAAAGCTTTCTACTACTTTCCACACATCAAAAGCAGTAATTCCTGCTGGTTCAAGGACTGCAGGGAAGTTCAGGGAAACTGTTTTGTAAGTAGCTAGAACTAGCTCTGCAGAGCATGCCAGTGTGCAGCGTTGAAACCTTTCATTGGTCACCAAAGCTGACAGATTATCACAGTGCAGCCTTTCTGACTCAGCTCGACACATGGACCCCAGAACTCTGTAGTACAGCTTCAATGCTTCAGCCCTGCGCTGCTCAGCCCAGATGCTATCTAAAGTCGCAATCCTGTCAATACCTCCAACTAGTCCCCAACTGACTGATCTTTCACTGGAGAAAATAGCTTCAAGAAGGATCTGCGCTCTGTTTTTAACTTGGTTTGCAACATCTGCACCACATAATTGAAAATAGTGCAACAATTCGGGAGAAGGTTCAGCTGGTAAAGGTGAAATAACTGTTCGAAGCCACTTTGCTGATGTCATCGTTGAGGTGATAGGGGTTGGTGGCAGCATCTTGTTACAGCTGGATGGCATTGAGTTTCGCCAAGGTGAGCGAGCTGGAGAAAGCAGGTTACTCTTGTAAGGAGAAGATTTGGCAGGGGATGCTATTGTATCAATCATTCTCTGAAGGCACAACATTTAAGTATCAGAAACAAGTGGAGACACCTTGACAAGTATAGTAGAACAGAGAAGTGAGGAAGCCATGCCTTAGCCCCAGGTATGGCTCCAAGTTCTGAGACAAAATCAGATGTTAATCCGAGTAGAGCCTCATCCTTGTCCAGAAATACACATTCATCCAATTCCCCCCTCTGCCTGAAATGTTCCTCATAATCCTTGTTTAAAATCTCCAGGTGAGAAGTAATTGCACCTTCTTCAAGAAGGCCTTCAAAATATCTCACCCTCTCTAGAAGAAGACAGGCAGAAATAGAGTAAGATTCCAACATGCAGACATGACAGGAAGTTCTAAGTCTTGGAAAGGGAAGAAATATCACACACCTGAGTCAACATCCGCAAGCTGATCTAACTGATCTGGTGATTTTGAACTGTAAGAGAGTTTCAGGACTTTCCTTATCATGTCATTGGCTTTCTCAACCATCTTCTGAACATCCTCTTCGGATGCTTCATAAGAATGGCATAAAGAGCCTACAATATTCACTCCAGAGGAACTTCTGAGAGCTGAAATTCATCGAACAATTGTCAGCTCAAGGTTGTGAAGAAACTACCGTGGAAGTAAAGCTGTTCAAACATACCAAAGATTTCGCTTTCATATGAAGGGAACTTCCTCAGGTAGTTTGGCATGTGAATTAATAGAATTGCCTGCAAAAACCAATATCGTCAGGAGCATCAGAGAGCTAAACTGAAATTTAGAAGGTTATCAAACACAGCAAATTATGAAAAGCCAGCCAATATGTGGATACTGGACTTCAACTTGTCAAACCAACTGGAAGCTATCTGAAGCATGTAATAAACTTCACCTTCACTACCAGACTGTATCCTATAAACAGCAAAGTATAATTTATAGTACCAAGGGGACCTTACTGAGTCTTCTGATAGACTTGGTTGGTAAGTACAAAGATATTGATCAAAAATGAGATGCTCAAAGTAGGTACCCAAATTTGGAGTCCAAAGCTATGAGGTGACAACATGATTCAGAATTTTCACATGTACAGAAAGATGAATAGCATGCAAGGATTATCAATGCTCCATGTTTTCCCCCTTCACACAAGAAAAAAAACCAGCAGCTTCTGCACTCATCCCTGCATCCTGAGCGTTAAACTCCATACAGAAGTATCCAAAGCTACCACTAAGGTCTACAGCTCTGCTCACAGTGAATCCTCAATGAGAGATTCAGACCAGCAAATTCAATAGAGCTCAGAATCAGTTCTGCTACATGCCCAAGTGATACTAGAACAGATATTTCTGGCTGTATCTCCATAATAATCCTCTACTTGTTTAGACTTTCTCTTGAACTGCAAACTCAAAAAGCAGAACACATTTCGGTATTTCGCTATACACCACTTGCATCAGGCACAAACTTCAACCATGTCTATACATCTCTGTGACTATCCTCCACGTGCATTCCAAGAGAGTCAGAGCACCACCCAAGAGACTTCAGTGGTGGGCGACACTCTAGACAGTCTATGCCTATATATACAGCATTGAATCCACACATTCATACTTTATCATTCACTCTTCTCACATTCTCTCTCTTTTCTCTCCAGCCTCTCCACTGCTACTCACACCCCCTCTAGAGAACAATTGCGGGTCATGGTTGGCTTATTATACCTATGAACTTCAAAGGTAGTAAAAGTGCATCCCAGGTGAAGTCTACATCAGGAAGATTATAATGCCACATATATGCAAGCAAGCATGTGGTTTTTTCAATCTTTTCTTGGTTGAATGGAAACAGGGGGACTGTGGGGACAGGATAAGCTGATATAAAATCTCACCATGACAGCAATCAACCCATTGGTGCAGGTTACCAAGTCAAATTGAGCTAACACATGTGAACGAAGTGCTAGGAAAAGCATCCAGCCAAACTGCAGGCATTGATCACTTGTTACAAGTGTATTGGCATCTTTGGTAATGCTAGAAGACAGGAAGTATGAGTTGAAGTTCCGATTGTATGACCTGCCACCAGAATTCTAAACATTTCAGTATCACAAAAAACTGCAAAGGAAACCATAAAAGTTGAGACATGCAACACAGTAGCTTACTTAAAAAGCACTGCCAAGTGCCGAAAACTAGCCTCCAAATCCTTTGCCTGCAAGATTCCAGAGTCAAAAAATTACAGTAGGCTAGCACTGTTTTCAGATTATCACAATCCTGTCATGTAGTGAAACTACAAAAAATGACTGCTTAATAAAACCTGATTAAGTCTGTCACAAGCATCACCATAGAGCGCTTCCAACACACTGTCACATTTTTGCATAAACTGGGGCAGCTCCCTGAAGAACTCTCCAACTCTGCATAGTAGGTTAGATAAGAACAAATATCAAGGAAGCTATCAAGCAAACAAGCTGTAGAAAAAGAGTACATATTTACAATCTGCATCACATAATTACCTAACATTAGCGGCATTCAAAAGATGAGAAAGTTTGCAGGTAGGTGTCTCGGATGATACTTTTATTGCACAGTAGAGGATGCATACATTCCATGAACGCACCAATTGATCCTCCTGTTTGACAAGGAAAAGAGAACCTTTTTACCAATCAACTAAGGAAGAGTGGCAGCATATGAGGCCTCGAAACTTTCAAAGACACTTACATTCCCTGCACCCAGGGATCCAATGCTGGCTAGAAGCAGGGATAAACTCTTTTGAAAAAGATTCATTGCATCACGTTTAGTAGAGTCATTCAAACCAGTGATCGCCTGCAGTAAATGGTCACATTGAAATTGTTAAGCATGGAACATTAAATGACAGACAACCTGGGAGGATAACCTTGAAATTCTCAATAGCTAAGACAACATATAATTGACATCTCCAATCAATGCACTGCAGGAATATTCAGAAATAACAAGGTAACCAAAAACGAATAAGCATCTACTACCCACATCAGAAAGCTGTCTGCACAACATTTCATAATCCTTACGTAATCAAATGTGATTTAGTTGGACACAACCGCCCTTAAACATATCCTGTGCAGTGGCAGTGTTATACCTCACAAAGCACCTTAAACTGCTCCTCCAATCGCTCCGATTCACTGGAGAGGCGCTGCCTTTTTGCTTCTCTTCCATCTTCGATCGAAGAGGGATTCTGCTGCATCGGTAATGCATGACCATTGCAATGACTGTTCCCAACACTACGATCAGGAACCTCCACACTTCCTCCATTTAGTGACCCGGGAGGGCTCCTACTTCCATTCATCGCAGCCATGCGAGAGCCAAATTAAGATACTCAATTGACTGACACAGCGCAAGACACAGGGCATTACAGTTACGGATTAGGGACAGGTGACAGCAAATCAGCAGCTTGCAATGACTGGGTGCAGCATCGGAAGATGGCGGCTTGGCGGGTGCGGGGGGTGGCAGGGTGAGGGACAATTCATGAGCGGCAGCCGAATCGAGGCAGAGGACTGGGGACAGGCGGGAGTGCTGAGGCAGGAGGCGCCAGAGGGCACAAGGATAACGCCAGGAGAGTGGTTCGAAGCGACCAAACGGAACAGGGGAAGACGAAGGCGCCCCCCTCAAAAAAAACAAACTGTCAGGCAGGGATTGTGTGAGCCTTGAGGGAGGGGGCGGGGGGGGGGAGGCAGCAGCCTGGTGTCCGATCTGACGATGGGCTAATTGGGGAACCAGGGGGATATGGAACTCCGAGGTAGTTAAGTCCCTCTACCCCTCTTAGGACACAAGACAGCTTCCTCTGGAGCGGGGGGGCGGGGGGAACAGCTTCGCTTTTGCAGATAACTTACCCTGGCGCGCGGGAAACTCTTCTGCATATATAGTTATAGTTATATCCATTTTTGTTTTTTTTAATTATTTATATTGATCTTATTTTCACTGTTATTATCACTCCTGGTATGAAGAAACTTATACCATACGAGACAACGTAAACTGGGGTCCCCCCGCCTTACACCTGGCGATGTGGGCCTTCTTCACCTTTTTGTATACATACTTAGGGTGGGTTCACACTTGCACGATGGACAAAAGGGTGAAAAATCCCCTTTTCCACAAATCCACAAGGATTTCCCGAGAGTTGTCCACCCTAGGGGAAGAAGGAAAGGAGTGAAAGGAGTGAAAGAAGATGACAATGATCGCTCCGTCGCTGTCCGCCACACCTCACAGGGCCTGCGCTTGCTCCCACTGTTTTCTGCTCGCCTCCTCTTAGGACATTCTTTAGAAATGTAAGAAGGCATCCAAACGAAGTTTTTTATTTCTCTGAAACTGACAGACCTTGGAGACTATTGAATGACAAAATTTTTGAGCTCTTATCAACAAGAGGATGAATCCCATCTGCCTTAATAAAATCCTTCTTTGCATTTATATCAATTGTCATGCTAAAACGTACAACAATTAGTGAGATATGCATGAAAACCCAACAAACTCAGATTTCTGTCAATCAGATAATGTCGTTCTACCTCATAAGCGCTGATGTAGCCACAGTTTGAAGCTCTATATTTTCATAGCCCTACAATCTTCTCAGCTTGAGACTTTGCATCTTTATGCATACTGGAAAAGAAAATCCATATTAGCCAGTCCTTCACTCACTTCTTGCAAGCTAATTGTTTGAAACTAGTCTCGAAAAGCCCAATTCACAGTTAGGCATTCATATAAAATGGCTAGTCAGAAGATACTGACAAAAATCAACCATAAGCCACAGAAGTCTAAGTGATTATCTTCTATTACAAAGTTGATTAGTTCTAAGCACAGTAACAAGAATCCAACTGTGAGAAAGCAGCAATTGTATAGCAAGTTCCCCCAGTTACTAAACAACTAGAACCCACAAAGGAGAAATGAGGTTGGTTTCTTCTGGTGGAGGCCTCACTTGATTTTGCATTATTGCCTATGAGCCTACAACATGCATGGAATCTGACAGTTGCCACCATGAAATTGCAGTTGCAGATTAAGCCACTTTTCTTGTTCACATTAAAGATTAAACATAATGCTCAGTACCTTGAATAGGAAAATATTATTACATAGGACTATAAGATAAAAAATAGAAATCTTACTGCATTGAATCTTAGACTAGGAGAATACTGCAACACTCTAGACACCAAATCAACTACCTCATATGGTCTTGGAAAACACAAACAAATCCATTATCAAAGCAACAATGCCCACCCCTTCTAGCAACAACAAATAAACAAGGCAAATGAGCAAATAGTCTTGAAAATCCAAAGAAGTATCTATGGGAGTAAGATTTAATGAATAGCTAAGAGAAATCTACTACCCTAAACTAAAAGTCATCTAAAACCATGAAAATGCATTTTTAGCACCTTAATAATCTCCACTAGTTGATCAACCCCACTTTCTCCATAAAAGAGCGGCTAAAAAAGGGTCAACCCCAATTAAAGTACATGAGGGAACTACTTTAAGTGGAAACAGGGGCTTCTTCTTTGCCAGATAGGCTCTTCAAAGACTACATTCTTGTAGCAAAGGAGTAAAGCTTGAGGCACATCAGGGGTCTCTTCTCTGTCAGATGAGCTCCTCACAAACTGCATATTGTGGCAGGAGGAGTAAAGCCTAGAGGCTAGAACACATCAAACTCACATTTAACTAAGAGACCTACAGGCCTTCACTTGTTCTTCTCTTTTGGCAAATCGGCTCCCTCTCAGCTTGCATGTGTTTGAAACAATTGGCCACTTTCTCATCAAAACTTATCTTCAACATGCCCTACAAAGAGTGCAGTCCAAGACAATGTATTGCAAAATGGCAACCGTTCAAACACTTTTTCTCCTTCTACAATAGAGCCACATTTGACATGCATATCGAGTTGCATTTGCTGAAAATAGTTGTCAACTTCCTCATAGAACCCATGTTCAATATATCCTACAATTAAACCATTCCATGAGACTGCATCACAGAATGACAAAAAACTTCATGTGCTTCCACATTTGAGCCACATTTTGATGTGTTGCCCAGAAGAAGATCTATCTCCACTCCCGATTTCCAAAATTCGGCATGCATCTCTTGCCTAGAGAAATAAAAATCGCAGCACAAGCAAATGCAGGAGTCCCATATAACAAAAGTGTTATTGTGTTATGGACTACATACCCTTCAAAATAAAAAGGAGGCATTACTACACTGCAAAATTTGCTACTGATGTACCATTAATTTTGGTAATAATAATAGAGTACATAGAAAATAACAAAAACGAACATGTAAGCAAATTTGTACAAAGTTGAAAAGAATAACAAAGTACACAGAAAAGAACAAAAATGAACATCTAACAGTGTATAGAAAAGTAACTTTTGAGTATAAATTTCAGATAATATTTTTAAAAATTGCTAAGCAGATTTGTACAAAGTTGAATCTGTAGATTTATATATTAGATTACTCATCTTCACCTAGAAGCTCATCTTCACTATCACCAAAAACCATTTGGATGTTTCTACAACAATGCTCCTTATACATACTCGAGCCAAATTGTCCCTGTGTTCAGTACTCTACCCATACTATTGGTCTCTACATCATCCGCTTCAATTTGTGCTCAATTGACCAACTCTGCTTCTGACATTAGTAGAGCTACACGAACTTCAAATAAGGTGGATGTTGATGTCCTTGTGGTCCCTACCTCAAGGTTTATTGATTGCATGAGGGTTGTTTCAGCATCCCTTACCCAATCCATGTCAAAGGTGTCACCATGTAGTATGCAAATATTATGCAACACAAGACATGCAGTGACAATGTCAGGAACATTAAGCAGATCCATGTATATGCATTTTAGGAGAATTCAAAACCTTGCCTTCAGCATTCCAAAAGCCCTCTCAACGGCCATCAGTGTACTAGACTGGATGAAATTCCAATAATACTTCATCTTAGACAAGCCTTCCTTGCTTCCTTTAAAAGGAACTAGCATGTACGTTTTTGCAGTGTATGCACAATCACCTACTAAGCAATACTTGCCAAGGTCACCTTTGTTGCATCGGATCCCAAGTGCGCTGTTGCCAAAGTTCACAGAGTCATGTATGGACCCGTACCAACCTACATCATAGTCCCAAGTAGTGAAATCAGGTGCAACTATCAACTGTAACAAAATAGAGTGAAAACCTTTTCTGTTATAGTAGTTTGTTGCATTGTCCTTAGGTGCTATGATGGGGATATGTGTTCCATCAATGGCAACAATCACAAAGGGAATGTCTCTGATAGCTTCAAATGGTTTGGAAAGCTTTTGCATTTGAAATGGTGTTGGCCAACGTATATATGTATCCTTCAATCCTGATGCTACCAATGTTGCACAAAATTGTAGCACTATGTGACATGTTGTACCTTTCCCACATCCATAGAGATCTGCAAGAACTTTGAGTGGAGTTCCACTTGCCAACCTATGCAAAGCTATGCAAATATGAGTTTGAAGTGGTATGGCTTGTCTCATGCAAGTGTTTTGCCTCCCAAACATAGTAGACAACTTGCCACAAAGATAGTTGAATGTATCCCTACTAACACAAAGGCGTTTCTTGAACATTTGGGCCGTGTATGATCCCATTAAAGTGGCTTGATGAAAAATTTGGGCATGTGGATAAGCCCAACACCGTCGAGTAAGGTGGCCTCGACAATGATTTAGAGTATTTGCCTTCATCATCTTGGCAACAACTTTTGCCTCATAAAGCCATGCCTTTGCAATGTCATCAACTTCCTTTGATATACAATCTAGCATGGCTAGCATCATAACAGATATCACCCAAGCACAATACAAAGCCATCTCTCTATTGCATGTCATAGACTTTGCATATGCAAAATCTAATCAAAACTTGCTAATCCTAAAAGACAAATTTGAAGATACACATATAAAAACTAAAATTGAGTTGTATTTTTCATACAAAAACACAAAAATAAAAAAATGGAAATTTATGATGTCCATTCAGCAAACTCAATAGATACATAACTATTAAGTTGCATTTTACTAAGAACCAAGCTTCAAATTAATAGTAATTCAAAGTTAGTATACTTTTGAAACCAACATATGCATTTTTGAAGACACATATAGAGACATTTTACAATATTGAGATTGCAACACCAACATGAGATTAAAATTAATATTCAAACTCCCATTACAATTCAACATTACTACACTAAGTAGGCTTCTTAGCTAGCTCTAGAAATGCCACCATGCTACCATGATGGCTTGAAATATATCAAGTTTGCGGGATTCTATTGCATCCCGTTGCTCAGATGAATCTTTTAGTTGTGAGACCAGCTCTCGTCTAGTGTTAACCATTGTAGATAGGTAGTCATCAACAATGGGCTTGCGACGTGTGTGATTAGATCCCAATATCTTTTGTGCATTTTCTATAGATGTACCACCTTCAAGATTCCCTGGGGATTCTTCTCCCTCTACATTCGTTTCTTGGGTGGAAGAAGCATGGTTGATGCATGTGACATGAGCTCGGCCATGCATGTACTCATCCACTACATCATACCACTTACATGGTATCTTCCTATCATTGCCCGAGATTGTGTTGTGTGATTTATCTTGCTTATATTGTTGATACACACAGGTCCACTTCTTCCTGAAAGACTCGCTATCCTTATCAAAATGAGAATACATGGAAGCCAACTGTGTGGCGATTTTTCCCCAAAGATCAACACCTTGTTTTTTAGGCTTGTTGAACTGGTCATTCATACTATCACGAGCATGAACTGTCTGCTCAACCCAAAAATCATTCCAAAAGTTGTTATTTTTTTCTTCTCCATCCTCCTCATTGTTTATGTCATTGGTCATGGCTTTCTTTCCCTTAGTCTTGCTCTTCTTAGGGAGAGGAAGGGTAAGTGACACATTATTGTGATGATCCCTTGTCTGGGCATGCTTTATAGGTTTCACAAGGGTTGCTAGATTTCTTCTCTTGTACAGATTGGGTGGACAAGCACATTATGATGCAAGCAAAGGTGGAATTGGGAGCTCGCTCACACAACCAACATTGAGTCGAATAGAGATGTTGCAATAATTTCTCACATAACTCATGATAGTCATCTACATAATACAAAAGCAACCAACAAGCGTGCATGATGGAAGTGCATGGGAGACCACCACAAACATATCTATAAACCAATCAAGACAATCATGATCTTCTTGTGCTACATTGGTAGATCCAACCATATTTACTTTTTAAGATTTTATTTTAAAAGTAAGTGTTTCTCATCCTAGTGCTTGGGTGACCTTGATGGAAGAGGAACATGTTTGCTAGCCAACTTGGCCATTTGCACCTAATAATGTTTGAAGTAGCCATTGAGGCATTTATGTGAGAAGCTAGGCTCCATTCGCAAGGATGGATTGGGGGATTCAAGCTCTACTTGTATGGTGGATTCAAGCTCTACTCGTACGGGGCATTGTGAGGGGTATCTAATAATATGCAAGAAATGGCTATGGGCATCTCATTAGGGGGAAAAAACCGTGGCCAATTTGCCCCTAGTGAGTCCTCGGTGCTTACCCTTGGGTGACTTGCTTCAAAGGTCTTAAGGGTGGGTTCAGACCCAGCAGACAAATAGGCGTCCCAAATACAGATGGCCAATCAAATTTCAATATGGAAAAGTGTATGTTCACACAAATGGTGGAAGGCCAAAAAATTTAGGGGCCCTTTTTGACACGTTAGGGCCAAGTTTTTGCTCCTCTCTTTTGGCCTGCCCAACATGGATACTTCTCCTTCACGCCATGTCTTCTCTTTGGCACCTTGCATCTTGCCTATGCAGCAAAAGCTTCAAGATTGCCATTGCAGTTCTTGAGCTCTCTCTCTCTCTCTCTCTCTCTCCTCTATATATACATGATGGTTCGATCACATCATCAAACTCTCTTTGAGCTTCAATCATCTACATGTACTCTCTCTCTCTCTCTCTCTCTCTCTCTCTCTCTATGGTGGTGGCAGAGTGATCGGGTGCATCTCTCCCTCTCTTCCCAATGACATGTAATCTTCATTGAAAATCATGTGCATCTTTTTTCTTGTTCGTAATAGTTGGGTGCATCTCTCTCTCTCTCTCTCTCTCTCTCTCTCTCTCTCTCTCTCTCTCTCTCTCTCTCTCTCTCTCTCTCTCTCTCTCCCTCCCTCCCTCCCTCCCTCCCTCCCTCCCTCCCTCCCTCCCTCCCCCCAAAGAGGCATGCAATCTGCATTGAAGTCAAAAATTGGGTGTATTTGTGTTTGTATGTCTCTCTCTCGGTGCATTGGATCAATAAATCAAGTCTAGACATTGGATTTGTGTTGAAATTGGCCTAATTTTTGTCTTTTGCCACTATGAGAGCTTTTATCAGCCCTTTGTTACGTCAAAGGACCTGCTCATCTCACTTCACTTGGCATGCTTATCCAAAGGGATCACTCGGGTACGTACAAAAGAAAATAAATTAGTAGAGTCCATGTTGTCTTTTTGCATGCAAAAGCTGATTTGGATCGTCTGTAAAAAGAAAAGAATTTAATAGAAGTTTACCAGAGGTATAGGTCAATTTGTGCAGTGAGAGTCTGCTTCTGACATGTAGCTTCTTCTCAAGCTGAAATATGTTTGCTTTGGCTGCCATGTGAGGGTGAAATCAACACTTATACATCACGGGGGCTCAAGACACTAAGGATGTAATTGGCCTAGTGATACCAGAGCCAGTGGGCCTATTCAGAGAATCTGCTGATGAGAGGAGGAGTCATAACTCCTAGCTTGTATCACTACTCGGATCGATACATCCTCTAATGGTAGTAAATCAAATATATGTGAAGTTATTTATGAGAGAGGGCCCTGAATCGCCTCTTTGGCATTGGAGAGTTGTGAGGGATGACGTGCATCAAGTTTACTAGCAAGCTAGAAGGGAGGCCTTGCAGCCATTGCTGGGGCCACATGGCTAGAGCCTGAACCTAGAACTATAGATGAGGAAGATTCGTCGATAAAGTTGTCACCCTTTGTCATTGGTAGTGCTGTGTCACACTAATTTTCCTTAAAATTTGGAAAAGTATTGCTTTTAGTACTGAGCCTTGGTTTGTAGACGGGTATTAGAACTCAATTTTGTAGCAATACATTATTTAATTTGGAGCATTCATTGGTGCACATCAAAACTCAATTTTCATTTGTTGTAGCCTTCACACATGTGGTAGAAAGTATGTGGAGCAGGATAAAATAGAAAAACAAAGTTAGGTCTAGTTAGGTACAATTTTGCTATTCTTTTCTCTATATATTTGTGAATGTCATTTATAAATAGAACTTGATTTTTGTTGTTGCATCCATTTGTTATAGCCTTCAAACTCTTGATAGAAAGTTTGTGGAGGAGGATAAAATAGAAAAAGGAGGTTAGGAACAAATTTGTCTTTTTTTCTCTATATATGTGTAAATATGTTGTTGATTGTAATCAAACGATTGTCTTATTTTGTAGGCTTATAGCTAAGTGATTGATTGTCTTGTAAATACAAAAGTATACACTTTGCATTGTTGCGGGTGGCAAAATGTCAAAAGTTTTATAGGTTCTTTGAAGTGTCACCACATGAAAATTGGTTGATTGCTTTCAATTATATAATGGATATTGTTGTCATTTGTGAGGGTCGCGAGCCCAAGTGTTGGAGATCAAGGATGATTGATTTTTGAGGAATGGCTTTCCGCCAATACACGCAAGACTCTCAAGATGACATTGTCATGGAATCAAATCCACAAATCTATTTGGATAGCCAAATCTCAAGTCCTTCAAGTTTGCTCCCAAATGCATCGTATTATTTGTAGCATCTTCCACAAATGGGTATGCAATTCGGAATACCTCCACATGGGTTTAGTGTTGTGCTTAATGATGGCTCCTATTGTGAACACTTGCATTACACAACACCTCAAGCTACCAACATCCAATGCATGTCCCTTTCAAATCCATAGCCTCCACCCATGGATATCTAGTCAAGTGATGTATAAATCCAAGGACCAAGCCTTCCTTCTCAACCCCTATGTGTAGAACCTCCATGGAAGATATAAAAAGGAGGGATACCTCTTGCCTTATATTTACCATTACCTGACCATCCTCTTACACAATGAAGAATATATGGGGGTCACCAACCAAGCAACATGGTACTTGTATTATGTCCCTTGTGGGAGAGAAGTGAACCATGAGTTGCTCCCAAATTCACTGAGGCCTTATGGGTAGGGCTACTCAATGCTCCAAATATGGCCTCCTAAAGATCCTGGTAGCGAGTTATGGAATGTTGCACTCCACCCAATAAATGTACCACTATCAGATTTGTTAGTGCTTTATAGATGTACCTTGAAAATATATTGGAATGGACCATACAAACATCCTAGACTATGCATTATATATTCTTGCACTCTTGCAATTACAAGACATCCATGTCTTTGAGCATCCCATTCTAGATAATCGGCTCCCTATGAATCTCCTCTTAGTAGCTTGGTGGTTTTTGCTATAGTACGTAGTGGCCATGGACTCTCTCTCTCTCTCTCTCTCTCTCTCTCTCTCTCTCTCTCTCTCTCTCTCTCTCTCTCTCTCTCTCTCTCTCTCTCTCTCTCTCTCTCTCTCCCCAAAAAGATTTTAGAGCCAAGTTTCAAAATAGTGGAGATTATTGGTTATTTCAACTATTGAATAATTGGTTTGGAAGCTTTAGATTTGAACATATTGGGAAAGCCATAGCTTTGAATCAAATATTATAGAATGACAATTGTATTGTTCAAATAAGAGCTTCAGCTCTTGAAAATCATCAGTAAGTTGGATTTGACTTTATCATTAGCATCCCACGAGGTCACAACAAACAAGTAGCTTTCCTTTATTCTTATCTATTTTAAGATGTACTACCTTAACACTTGCATCTTTGTTCCATGCTATCATGCATTAGTATTGGTTAACCTCGGAAGCATTCAAAGTCACGATGTTCACACTAAAAGCTATGATCTGGATATGCTTAAGCTATCATACAAGTTGTAAGCCATAGCTTTGAATCAAATATTATAGAATGACAATTGTATTGTTCAAATAAGAGCTTCAGCTCTTGAAAATCATCACTAAGTTGGATTTGACTTTATCATTAGCATCCCACGAGGTCACAACAAACAAGTAGCTTTCCTTTATTCTTATATATTTTAAGATGTACTACCTTAACAATTGCATCTTTGTTCCATGCTATCATGCATTAGTATTGGTTAACCTCGAAAGCATTCAAAGTCATGATGTTCACACTAAAAGCTATGATCTAGATATGCTTAAGCTATCATACAAGTTGTAAGAATGAGTTATTTGCAAAATCAATTCACAAAAACAATGATCACACTAGCATATGCATAAACTAGCTATGTTTGAATCCCTCTTCACACTATAGGCTAGAGTTATTTGCCAATGCAACCTAGCCACTCAATCTAGCCATAAGTTTGACTTGTCACTTTGGACATACTACATGTGCTTATGAAAAAGAAAGCAAAAAATCGATGCCTAAAATAGCTTGCCAATAGAATTAATGAAGGTGGTGGAAGAAGTGCAATATAAAGATGTCAAGTTTAGGGCTTAGTGATTTATGAATTGAAATATAGGGATTATGACTTGATTGAACTTTAGTAATCACATTATCTTGAAATTAAAGAAAATGCTTTTGAAAATACTATCTTTTGTAACTTGGACTAGCTTTTCTTTGCTTCTATGCTCTTATAATTAAGGAGATTCATTTATCCAATGGAAACATATGACCAAATGAGGAAAAGTTCTCACTTGATCCAAAGATGACAATGGATGAACCATATGGAGTGGAGATTGTAGGCAATGGATCCAACACAAGGTCACTTGATCCAAAGGCAATGGATAAACCATATGAGTGGAGATTGTAGGCCATGGATCCAACATAGGGTCACTAGCTATGCTAACAATGAAGGCAATGAAAACTCCTGAAAGGGCATCACTCAAGACAAGGGCTGAAGTAGTAGTGGTGGTGAAAGGCTAGCATGAGTAATGTATCTATCCTTATGGCACAAGGAAGCCAACATGGATCCTGCTTATGATATGTAACCTAGGATAGGTAAGTGAGTTGTCATGTGCCAAACATCACAGATCATTGCAACTCCCAATTTTAGATATGGATGAATTAGAATCCTAGGTAAGTGAGATTACATGGCAAGTCAAGGGTGCAATTCCTTAGCTCAATCAAGAGTAGGAGAATGAAGGAATTGAACTTAAGTAAATGAAATGTTAGTTGAAATGGATAATTGATTATTTTTTACTTGTGTCTAAAGAATTTGCAATGCACCTTGTTTAATGGGTTAATAAAGGAAGTTGATTTTATATGTTTCACTATGTGGTAGCAAAACCTAGTTAGATAACTAAAACCAACGAGTACATGGGTGTAAAGAGGGTGGACATGACCTCAAAAATTGCATCTATGGTTGAGTGGATCTAATAAGTTGGGAAGTTTTCCAATAGTTGAGAGTGAAATAAATAAAGAGATAGGACAAGGTTGGAATTGTAGTAGCTGACTTTGTTATAAGGGAAAGAGGTGGTAGAGTACTAGTTGGAAGGACTATAGGGGCAACCGCCAATCTCTATAAATCAAGTTCAAAGTTGGTCATCATGTGTGTGTTCAATGGCCCTAAGGTACAAGACCTTAGGACTAATTAATCATGAAATAGACAAAGGTGGAATGAGAGGTAGACTCCTTGGGCAAGCCCAAATAAGAAGGTTGTTAAACTAATGCTCACAATAATTCACACTAAAGAAGAAGAAGAAGCTTGAGGACACTATCCAAAAAAGTATGTTGAGTAATGTCAATGTAAAATATTTACAAGATTGAGTTTTCCCTACCTTGAATGGGAATATATACAAGGCTAAGGGAAAAGACCTCCTAGCAAGGGAAAGAAATGTCCCAATGGTCCTAATAGTGTTCATAAACATCATTACCAAATTACAATAACAAATCCCCCTAGGAATGATGCAAAAAATAAGAGCTACCACTCATGCAAGGGACTGCCAAGCCTAGTGGACTGATCAATCCATAAAGGAGAGTATACCAAAGCTTTAAAATTTTGGGCTACACTGATCTGGGTTACATATATGTTGTCAAGCTAGTGATTGTTGGAGTCCTTTATGACCCTGAAACTATCCATTCCTCCTTATTCACATTGAGGTTCCTAATTGAGTGACAAAATTCCCAACTGTGCACATGCAAAGAGCATGCCTACTCATTCATCAATGGTACACTCTCAATGTGCTTGTGAAACTTAGATTTGCTGCATATAGCTATAGAGGGCCTCGTGCCATGTTGTGCTCAACAATGGTGCAACATGTGGTTTCCTACTAGTGGCATGAAACTTAATTTGAAAGAATGGAGATGAGCTCTTAATGTAATGAATTGACAAGATATTCAAGTGATGTGTATGTAAACCCAATATCCTAGGAATGTGCAAAGAAAACAACAAGAATACATCACACAATCTCTAGTGCTTTGAAAGTCCAATAAAGATCCAACATCAACCTGCCAATACAAACACCAATCTTGACCAAAATATCAAGTGCATAAAGCAAAAACAAGACAAAAGGATCACAAACAACCCAATCTAAGCACACACCAAAAATCCCAAGCTATTCAAGCACAAAACTAACAACCATACAACCAAACAAACAACCAAATCCTATCTACCATGAGCAATGGTACGAGGTTTTCTAGCATCCCTTTTTTCCTCTCAACACTTAGTGATATATTGAATTGGTTTTGTGATTTGGTGTGGGATCACTATTTTGTTGCATGGAGCATGCTACTAGACAATTGCCTACCCCCCACTTTGTCTTCTACTATTGTCTTGAAGTCCAAGAGTATGTGCAACCATGAGAGATTGAATCATTGACTTGTTGTGTTGTTGAGTCTTGTGATGCTCATGATTCTATCTGTAGATTGGTTGTACTTGTTGTGATGCTTGTGATTCTAATTTATGGATTGGTCATAATTTGTTTGTGATGCTCTCTTGATTTTGTGATGCTCATGATTCTATCTGTAGATTGGTTGTACTTGTTGTGATGCTTGTGATTCTAATTTATGGATTGGTCATAATTTGTTTGTGATGCTCTCTTGATTTTGTCTATGGATTGATTGTAATTGTTGCGCATCCTTATAAAATGTTGGAAGGGTTCATGCTTTACCTTTTGAGAAGAGAGTTTCTTAGTTCTAAATGATTGCTATTTTGAAAGATGTTGTTTGAACTTATTTGTGTGCAAACATAGATAGAAAGAGAAGATGTGAGAAGTACCCACATAGGCTTTAGCACTGAGCAAAGGGCATAGATGCAATGAGGTTTTGATTGAGGACTGTAATGTTGGGTTGAAGAGGATTAACTTGCCCAAGACCATGGTTGTTATTGAATTCCTTCAAGTCTCATGTGGTTGTTGTTGGCCATTGTGCACAATTTTGAGCTAGTTGAGCCTAGCATGCTAAAGTCACAAGCCTTTATTGATGCTCTTTCATGTCTTGACCATATGTGGTAGAGAGGGTTCACTTTATTCACTACTTGCATGTTAATAAGTGATTGACCTTAACTACTAACTAGGGAATTTTGTGTACCTTTAGTTTATTGTAACTTTTGCATTTGAACTTCAAATAGGGCCATCCTTGTATT
Source organism: Lygodium microphyllum (assembly GCF_053477565.2). Lineage (NCBI taxonomy): Eukaryota > Viridiplantae > Streptophyta > Polypodiopsida > Schizaeales > Lygodiaceae > Lygodium > Lygodium microphyllum. Next base: position 31,109,134 of record NC_141153.1, on the reverse strand, counting down.
GAAAATGGTTGTAGAAACATTAGAAATTCGAATAAGGTCATTTTTGCACTAAAAATGATTTCAACAATACCATTGTGCAAGTTTGTGTGGGTGAAATTATGAAATTCCTTTGCTATTAAAAGTTATTACAAAATCTTAGTGCAATATAAGTTGACTCTAAGATGGCAATGAATTTCAAAGTCATAGTGTGGTTTTGTGTATATTTTTGAGAAATATTTTGATGAGAGATTGTGTTTATGTGTTTGCAAGTTTGCTCTTATTATTTGAAGGAAGTTGTGTTTGTCAATGCTATTTTATTTCTGAGTTATAAGATACATTAGCATGTGCTTATCTCCTTCCTTGCATTCATGATTGACTTGATACCCTACGCTAAGCTACAAGGGTCACCTACTATGTTGGGAGATCATTATTTTTTTGTGTTGTTGTTATTGGGGCTCTACTATTGAGTACATGAGGCATACGTTTTTTGTATCCTTGTTTTCCCAAGAGTGGTTGAGAGTTGTTGTCATGAGTGTTAACATAATATCTTGCTAAGAAGGACATCTAGTTGAGGTCAATACCTACCACTATAACTCATTTGCTTCATGGTTGGGTTTTAAATAACATTTTCATTATCAGTTGCTCATTCATCACCATATGGTCCAATCACAATTGTTTTTTATTTTAAAGAAAATCAAACCTTTGCATTAATAACCCAATGCCCTTAACACTTCATGGAGTTGTCACAAAGTATTTTCTATCCATATCATTGAGCTCAGCATTTTAAGTGATGATTCTAAAGGTGTAAAACTTTACTCTAAGAATTCAAAAATCACTAGTTCTTCACTACTCTTGACATCTTGCTAGCTTCCAAGCAACATTACCTCCTCATTTGTTATCGAGGAACCAAATAGCTACCTTTTCACTCTAAAATTGTTGATCATCAACCTATCTATAATGGTGAGGCCACCTTTCACCACAATGACCATTGTTGGTAACACTCAAGGTTGCTCTTATTCTTTCATGAGTTTCAAGAGCTCATCGATATGACCATCTCTCACATAGTTGGCTCACATGAAGGGAGAAGCCCAAGTGAGAGCACAAGCAAGCAGCTGCAATGGAGGAGTGAGCTATGGCGAATGGAGCAAGAGAGCAAGAGAGAGAGACTCAAGATGAGGGAACTCCTAGCAGTCACAATGTGTGACTAACCTTTCCTTATTCAAATGTCACTAAAAGAATAAAGAATGAAGTGATAGTGATGGGTGCTCACCATCGGCAGTGTACAGGTATGTAGGAGCGCTTGCTACTTGCAATGTATAGGTGTGCGGATATGGTCAATATAGTCATACACAGGTGGTATAGGCACACAGGTGCATTTATCCCCAACAACCTCCCACTTAAAGGCGAATGTGCCCCTAGTGAGGAGAGAACAAGAAAAAAGTAACACAGTACAAATGTACATAAAGTACAACCGGATAAGGAAAGGCATCATCTCGTCCAATGCCCATCAGTTTCTAAGGAATGCAAAATGCTCCGCTAAGAGACTTTTAGTGAGTAGGTCTACAAGATTTTGGTCAATTTTGAGACCTTGATAAGCTCAATGGACTTGTCCTCACAATGACTAGTAATGCACCTCAATGTGCTTTATCTTTGCACGGAATATTGGATTCTTGGCCAACCGAATAGCACTAAAAAAAACTAGATGTACTGTAAGGATGACATCAGTAATTCCAAGGTCTACAATTAGACGGTCCAACTAGAGAGCCTCCTTGCAAGCCTCTATGGCTATACTCTACCTTTGTAGTAGATAGAGCTATGTATTTCTATACCTTGGACATCCAAGAAATAGCACCTCTAGCAAAGATAAAGATATAACCAAAGGTGGACTTTCTACTATCTCCATGTCCTGCATAATCAGAGTTAGTGTACCCCATTACTCCTATATAATAGCCAACCATAACATATGCACATATGTAGTGACCTTAAGGTACCTCGTGATACCTTTCACGGCATCCCAATGTTGCTTGCCAAGTGTAACCATATAGCATGCCACCACTCCCACTACAAATGCTATGTCATGTGAGTGCATATCATGGTATACATAAATTGCCTACTACATATGCATAAGGGATATTGGCCATCTCAGCTTTCTACTCATCAGACTGTGGACAATTTTACTAACTAACAATCATATGAGAAGATAGAGAATAACCAATAGGCTTAACATCATGCATAAGAAACTAATCAAGGACCTTTTGGATGTATTGCTTCTGCGATGACAAGTAAAGGATCTCTTTAGAGCGATCACACATGACAGTGTGCATCCCAAGAATATGTGAGGCTTGTCCCATGTCCTTCATCTCAAAGCTCTTCTTGATTTCACTTTTCAAGGTATCTAGCTGATCAACAACGAGTACTCCCATCAATCAGTATATCATCCATATAGAGTGCCAATATCAACCATCACAAGCCTTCTTCATGTATAAACATTGATCCATATCACTGTGGGTATATCCATATAAAATGCATGAAAGATCCGAACTTGTGGTACCATTTCCTAAGTGCCTACTTAAGGCCATAAAGGCTCTTTCTCAACTCGCATACTAGGTATTCCCTATCTTTTCCCTCAAAACCATGAGGCTGCTGCATATAAATCTCATCATCCAAGTCCCCATGTAAGAAAGTTGTCTTGACATCCATCCGATAGAGGTCCAAATCTAGCTACGCAATGAAAGCCAAAATTAAGTGTAGGGTATTTATTGTGACTAGAGGAAATAAGCTTCATAAAAGCCAACACCATGCTCCTACTTAAAACTCTTAGCAATCAATTTGGCCTCATAGGGTGATGTGGGGACATTCAAGGGTACTTTTCAACTCGTACACTCACTTTCATGGAAAAACATGCTTTTCACTAGGCAAAGGAACCAAATCCCAAGTGTGATTTTTCTACTGTGAGTCATACTTTGATTGCATGGCCTCTCCCAAGAGTGATTATCACCTCTACACATGGTCTCATCAAAGGTAAGAGAGTCACTAGTATCTGTCACCATAACATAATGCATAAAGTGCAAACCAATCAAGCTAGTGTCTATCTCTAGAAGACCATCTCAAAATAGGTTGTGGAGCCTGTATCTATTGTCTAATATCATGGTTCTAGACCAATGGAGCATTAACTATTGTAGGTTGTCTAGTTGGCTATACAATAACAGGAGGCTCCTCCTAAAATATCACCTTATGTACTTCAATAACATGCCCAAGCTGCTTATGCATTTTCTCCTCATCGAAAATAACATTATGGTTGTGGATGACCTTCTGAGCATGCAGATCTCATAGGCGATAGCCCATCTCACCTATATCCCCATAACTAAGAAATATGCATTTCATAGGCTAATGATCTAGCTTATTGCGCTTGTCCTTGGGAACATGGCGAAAAGCCTCACAATGAAAGACATGAAAATGAGTATATGATAGAGGTTTTCCATACCATACCTCCTTTGCAACTTGGTAATCAAGAGCAGTGCATGAGGATTTTTTAATCAAATGTATGATAGTAGCACTGCTTTCCCACTTAAGTATACTATGGACTCGCTCATGAATTGTCATATTTATGTGCTCAACCATATCATTCTAGGATGGGGTGTATGGGATGGTCAACTGATGCTTAATACCTCTCTTATCATGAAACTACTCAAATGCTTCAGATACATACTCACCCCCATTGTCAAGTCATAGGCATTTTAGCCTATACCCAGATTGGTTCTCAATAAAAGAAGGCCAACACTAAAACATGGCCAAGACTTTTAGTTTCTACATTATGGGTATTCCCAAACCTTATGTAAGAATTCATCAATGAAAGTAACTAAATATTTCACACCACCCAATGGCTTGTAGGGCATAGGTCCATAAATAGCAAAATGAATAAGAGTGAGAGGCTCACCCATGTGCATAATGTCAAACTTCTTATGCAAAAAACTACATGTCTACCTACCATAAAGACAATGATCATAAGAATTAAAACATTTATAGTCAAGGGGTAGAAGATATTGCAAACATGTAAGTATTTTCATTCCCTTTAATAACACGTGCCCAAGGTGATGATGCCATAACAATAGATGTGATATTACAGCCACTACTGAAACATAGTTGATGGACCCAAATACAAGTAGGGGATTTTCATGCCGAATCATCTTGATTTTATGTATTCTTGATTGTACTTGGTGGGAAGTATCATTAGCTATCAGTTCGTGGTCATTTTTCCTTGATTTTGGGTGGTATTTTGGTTGTTCACAGCAGAAAACAAGCAATTTGGAACTGTATGCACTGTTTTGGATTGCATTATGGGTTCTTCTTCCATTGACAGTGCTATCTTCAACATCACTAAGCTTGATGGTATGAATTATGCCTATTGGAAGAGCCAAGTTTGGTAGTAATTGGTGCAGAAATCGCAGATAAAGCCACTAAGGATGCATAGCGAGTAGCTTGAAACTATGATTGATGACGAATGGGATGAGCTTGATGAGTTTTGCAAGTCCACCGTCATCTTGTCTCTCATTGAATAGGTACATTACAATGTGGTTGAGGAAGCACAGAGTGCTTGGTAGCTTTGGGATAAAATTAAGAACCTCTATGACAAGAAGTCCAGCAAGTTAGCTGTATTGGCTGAAGCAACTTATGGACCTGCGCCGCATGAAGGAGAATATGACAATGTCTGCTCATTTGAGCCAGTTCCATGCTATTCTTAAGAACTTGACTTCGTAGGGTATTACCTTTAATGATGAGGTTACTTCATTGTTTTTTATTAGGACTCTAAGTGAGTCATGGGATGTATTCTGCACTGCCTTATATGCTCCTGCTACTATTTTGAACTTGCTTGATGTAGAGAGTGCTCTTTTGGAGGAAGAGATCAACCATAAGAACTTGGATGCCTCTCGTGTGTCGCATGCTTTGACTGTTAAAGGGCAGAGATGGAAATGGCAAGAATGACCATGGCAGAGACTCGCAGAAGTCTAGGTTTAAGTTGCATGGTAAGTTGCACAGCAAGTCTCGTGGGAGAAATGCTAATGTGACATGTCATCATTGCGACAAGAAGGGTCATATATGCCCACAGTGTCATGAGTTGCATAATGAGAAGCACAAAGAGAAGGGGAAAGACAAAGTACAGGAAAAGTCCTCTGATCGCAACATTATGCCTACGAAATCCAGTGTGACAATCGAGGAGATAAATGTCATGCAGACTAATGACTCCGATGAGGAGTACATACTTATAGGTAGTTATTGTGATGCTGCATCATTGATCGATATTTACTCTATGTATGCACAGTGGTGGCTTTTGGATTCTAGTGCTTCATTTCATGTTACACCATGCCGTGAGTGGTTCCACTCCTATCGCACTGTCTCTGGTTTTGTTCACTTGGGTGATGACATGTCACTTGCTATTGTTGGCATTGGGGATGTACAGCTGTAGTTCTCTACTGGTGGCAGTACTTTTCTGTTACAAGTTGTACGTCATGTACTTGCACTTACACGCAGTCTTATGTTTGCAGGGCAGCTTGATGGTGCTGGGTTTCATGTTTCATTTGGGGATTCTGCTTGGAAGATCGCCCGTGGCAGACTTGTGTTTGCTAGAGGTGCCAAAGTTGAAAGATTCTATCCTCTTGTAGTTTATGGGTCCTCTGTTAACCATGTTTTGTCAGTGGGTTCTATCCCACATGTATCTCTTTGGCATGCCCATTTGGACCATATGTCCTTGAAGGGAATGAAAATGCTTTATGGTTTGAAGTACTTACTGCCCCTTGAATACACATGTTTTGATTCATGTGAGCATTGTCTTTATGGCAGACAGACTAGGAATACGCATAAGAAGTCTAGTAAGACATGCATGACTAAGCCCCTGGCATTGGTACATATTCGGATGTTTATGGACCCATGCCTTGTCAGTCTATGGGTGGTGCAAAGTATTTTATGACATTCATTGATGATTTTTTGCGTAAAGTCTGGGCTTACCCCATTAAGCTTAAGTCCGAAGTCTTGGCTGTGTTTCAGAGATGGCTTGCATTGGTTGAGAACCAGACTGGGCATAGGCTGAAATGCCTTAGGACTAACAATGGGGGAGAATATGTGTCATGTGCTTTTGAGCAACTATGTGATGAGAGGGGTATTAAGTGGTGTCAGTTGACTGCCCCCTATACCCCATCCCAGAATGGTTTGGTTCAGCGGATGAATAGAACCATCCAGGAGCGTGTATGCTATATGCTTAGCCATACAGGCTTACCATGGAGCTTTTGGGCTAAGGCAGTCAATACAGTTGTGCATGTCATAAATAGATCACCTTCTAGTGGTTCGGATTTCCAGGTTGTAGAGGAGGTATGGATTGGGAAATCTCCGTCTTACTACGTGTCTTTGGATGTGAAGCATTCTGCCATGTGCCCAAAGCAAGCATACTAAGTTGGATCCTAAGAGTGTCAAATGCATTTTCATTGGCTATGGGGATGTAGGCGAGATGGGTTACTGCCTCTGGGATCTGCAAGCATGGAAAGTCATCCACAGCCATGATGTAGTCTTCCATAAAGATAAGATGCATAGGCAGCTTGAGAGGGTGGTAGAGATATGCAGGGTTATATTCTAGGAGGAGCCACGTGCTCCTGCACAGCCAGTTGGACAACCTACAGCAACAGTTGGTACACATGGCCAAGGTGTTGGACGGCAAAGCCTGTCGTGAGACAGTCTACTAGAGATAGACGTCCACCTGATAGATTTGAGCCCTCGATGCATTATGTCTTGGTTACAAATGCAGGAGAGCCTCTCACCTATGATGAGGCTATGCGTAGGGGTGATAGTCACTCATGGGAGAGGGCTATGCAGACTGAGATAGACTCCTTACATAAGAATATGACTTGGGATTTGGTTGCAATGCCTTAGGGCAAGAAGGCTTTGCCATGCAAATGGGTGCACAAGCTAAAAAGTACCCCTGGAAACTCCAAGCCATCTTATAAGGCAAGACTTGTCGCTAAGGTTTTAAACAGGAGCATGGAGTTGACTTTGATGAAGTCTTTTCTCCTGTGATCAAGATGACCACCCTACGCTTGGTTTTGGCCTTAGTCGCGCAGCTTGACTTGGACATGTATCAGATGGATGCCAAGACTGCATTCTTGCATGGGAATTTGCATCATGAGATATACATGGAGCAGCCTAAGGGCTTTGTAGAACCTAGCAGGGAGCACCTAGTGTGCAAATTGAAGAAAAGTCTTTACGGCTTGAGGTAGGCACCTAGGGAGTGGTATCATAAGTTTGATGTCTTTATGCAATCACAGGGCTATAGCAGGAGTGCTATGGATATGTGTCTTTACACGAAGAAAGCCCATGATGGCTCCTTGCTTATTTTGGTACTTTATGTGGATGATATGCTGATAGTAGGGGAAAGCTCATGATGAGCTGGATGCTCTTAAATCTCAGCTGAAGAAGAGCTTTGAGATGAAGGATTTGGGATAGGCCTCTCACATTCTTTGCACATTAAGCACGACAGGCATCAGGGACTACCCTACCTCTCACAGAGGGAGTACATTCATAAAGTCCTTGAGCGTTTTCGCATGCAGGATGTAAAGCCTATTGGCTGTCCATTATCTTCTTATGTGAAGGTTTCATAGGTCGATTGTCCGCAAACGGATGAGTAGAGGGCCGAGATGGCCAAGATCCCTTATGCATCAGCCGTGGGCAGTTTTATGTATGCCATGATAGCCACTCGTCCATATATTGCCTTTGCAATTGGTGTTGTTGCACACTATATGGCTACACCTAGCAAAAAGCATTAGGATGTCGTAAAGGGTATCATGAGATACTTGAAGGGCACAACAGATATGTGTATTTTCTATGGCAGCCAAGATACAGGAGTTTTGGGCTACACAGACTCCAATTGTGCAGGATGTGCAGATAGTAGGAAGCCCACTTTCGGCTATATCTTTACCTATGCTGGAGGTGCTGTTTCTTGGATGTCCAGGGTTTAGAAATGTACGGCTCTCTCTACCACTAAGGCCAAGTATGTTGCAGCCACTGAGGCTTGCAAGGAGGCCACATGGTTGGGCCGTTTGGTTCATCACCTTGGGATTAATACTATATCTACGCTGCATTCGAATTCTATGAGTGCTAATTAGCTAGCCAAGAATCCGGTCTTCCATGCAAAGACGAAACACATTGAGGTGAGGTATCACTTCATATGTGGGGTCATGGAGGACAAGTTTGTTGACCTTGTCAAGATCTCCACTGACAAAAATCCTACAGATCTGCTCACTACTAAGCACTTTGCCTCCCTGAGGAGATTGATGGGCACTGGATGAGATGACATTTTTCCTCATCCTGTTGTATATGTGTACATTGTACTGTCTTTTCTTTTTCTTTTCCCTCCTCACTGGGGCAGATTCGCCTTTAAGTGGGAGGTTGTTGGGGGTAAAGGCGCCTTTGCCTAGCCGCCTGTGTATTATTACACTGATAATATCTGCCGCTGCACATTGTAGGTGGCGGCGCCCGTCACCGTCACTTTATTCTTTATTCTTTTAGTGACAATTTGAATAAAGGAATGCCTGGTCACACATTGTGACTGTTGGAGTTCCCATTTGTGTCTCTCTCTCTTCTTGCTCTTGCTCTCCGCCATAGCTCACTTCCAAGCAAGCTTCGATCCTTCTCACCTTTCAATACTAGGACAAGATTCCCAAGTGTAATCTTCCATGAAAAATCACCAAAAGGGACAACATAACCTACATCATCCAATTATATAGCATAAAGTAGGCTTTTAGTCAAAGTCGGAACATGGCATACATCATGTAAAGTATACATATTGCCTAAAGGATATTGCAGTTGGACATAATCAATACCAACAATATTTAATTCCAAGTCATTGCCAAATCTAATAGAGCCTATCATGCTACAATAGGAGTGGAACCACTCTTGATGAAGGGTAACATGATCCGAAGCCCTTGAATCAATCAACCAACATTGAGCATAGGTGGATGATGTATTAGTTAGCTACGAAACATTAAGGGAATAAGCTAGAAGTATATAATTATCATCAGAATCAGTCAACTATGAAACATCAAGAGAAGAAGCTACAAGTATGTAATTATCATTAGAATTAGTTTGCATGATATTAATATCTTCTATCTTGATGCTAGACTTGCTAGGGACAATGCTGCAATCATTAATCTTCTATTGGACTTTACTTGTCATCAAGAACTTTGTGGCATTATGGTTGAATATGTCCTTGCTTCCCACAATAATGACAAGTCAATGTGGATTTACAGCCATAGGACTTACTATGAGACTATCCACATGACTGAGAACAAGACTTTTAAGAATCCCTCCCACATCGATCATTACCACTCTTACCATTACTACCTTTGACTTTCAAAGCATGAGAACTATATGAACATCAACATTCTTCCTGTTAACCTCTTTAAGAGTGCACCCTCTATATCCTACAATTTTAGCCCACCATTAGTCATATTTACACACATAGTAGTACAAAATGTATCCCATGACTCAGGCAATATAACCAATAGGAAGAAGGGATGAAAATTCTCCTTAAAGGAAGTTCCTCCTTTTCATACGAAGGTCCATGAGTTGCTTCAGCCAATACATCTATGAAGTAGGACTTTTCTTGTCATGGATATCATAAATCTTCTCCCATAATTGCCAGGAGATTTGCCTTTCAAAGATAATATTATAGAAAACTTTCTTAGAGAAAGTGACAAAATGATCATAGATTTACACAACTCATCTAGTTCAATCCAATCCTCTATATCAAAGCATTCATGCTTTACAACCTCATGTCCGGCTTAATCTGCAATTTTTGCACTAGAATCTACCATATTTATACCTTCCAATAGCTATAATTTATGCCATCCAACTTGTCAATGTTAAAGATAGCACTGCCATTTGATCCACCAGCCATAATGTAATGAATGAAAGCACAGTCCAAGACAAACAAATTGCTACAAATGATAATAAAATAGTCCAAATTACAACCAAAATAGTGTCTAAATAGATGAAATTAACAAAGAGGAGGACTATCCACTAATTGCCAACTAATTGCCAAAGAATGACAATCAAGTCAAAGTATCTACCCTCACGGATGGTGTATAAACCACTAGCAGTCACATTGAGCATGCAACTAGTACCGAGAACTATCAAACTCAATGTGTCAGATTGGGATACTTCTGATAGGCATAAACTATCATGCATATAGTAGGTCTCAAGATAATTGAAGAGAACTTATAAGTACACAACTAACTGAGCAAGTGTAAAGAAGCTCAATACATAGTTAAGAAGGTTGGCAACAACCTGATAGAAATAGATACTAGCTCGAAGCATGAATCAAATCAGCCCACTAGCAATAACTGCATCCAAATAACATCTAGAGAGCATAGGCATAACTCAACCGAGTCCTACAGTCTCATTGAAGTAATCTAAGCTACATAAACACAAAGCTTTGTTCAAATGCAAAATAGCTAAGTATCTCAAGTGTCTCCCACAGGAACAAAACCGGATGCCAAATGAGCAATACAAGCTCAAAGCATCAAGTACATGGCCATCCAAAATTCCAAATACATCAAGTATAGAGCTAGGAGCATAAAACCCAAGAGAATGTTCAAGCTCATAATTTCAATGATCACTAAAGTAATTGGCCAAAGCTCTAATACATGTAACGAAGCTCAAGTGCAAAACTCAAGACATTCCATAAGCATATTTGAGTGCATAGTATCAATGTCATACATCAATATATCCATTGAAGTACCGGAATATCATCATATGGGAATAGGCATAGAATTTCATGATCTATTGGCTTGTTGTGACAGTATATAGTCGGTATGTCCTGAATTGTAGTTAACAATAAGTTTGTCTTGAACACAATAAATAGCAAGTCCACTGTCCTCAATGTAGTGAACAACATGTCTACAATATAATGAAGAGCAAGTGTGTTTTGCAACACAATGAATAGTAGGTCTATCTTGCACAAAGTAAACAACATGTTTGTTGTGCACAAAGTAAAAAATAGGTCTATCCTACATAGAGTAAACAACAAGTCTATCTTAGATAGAGTAAATAGCAAGTCTATCTTGCATAGAGTACACAACAGGTGTGATATCTCAACTTTGATTTAAAATCTTCCAGACTTCTCACATTACGGAATTGAAGAACTCTAAAAACATTAAATAGAGAAGATCTCGAAAAAAATGACCCGAGGATTGTAACCCGACATTTTTTCGGATTGTCAAGGATTGTAGCCACCTATCAATCATGGAATTTAATGCGTGAATGAGAGTTATGAGCCATGTTAGTCATTAGTGTCAGTGTCTACAGTATGGATGGTCCAAAAATACTAGATTTTTGGACAAAATTAGCATATTTTTTATATTATTTATTGTAAATATCCTAAAAAGCTATGAAAAGTTCTAGAATAGGGTGTCATGTAAAAAAACAAGTGACTTTTTAAGTCATTTTTGGAGATTTCATGTAAAAAGAAGGATTGTCAAAATTGTGCACATCATGATCGCAGCTTACAGGCAGCAAACAACACTCCAAACGAGGAGAAGAAGGAGTAATCTAGAAGAATTCTGAACAGGTGTCTTGTGCTGGGGTTTTACCCCCCTTTCAAAGCCAATGAAACCATCAGATTTGCAGTATGAGCATCAGATTGCATCTTGGAAGCTTCAGAATGCTAATTTTGCCAAGATCCCCTCCATAAAGAGCTCTTCTTCTTAGCCACAACCTTTCTTCTCCAATTTAGCTATAAATAAGAGGCATGGGGAGTTGTGGAGAGCAGTCAGAGCAAGAGAGGAGAGGCCCTTCTTAGGAGTATAGAGCAAGAGGGAGTGGGGCAAGAGAAGCACAACCACAGGAATTTCTTGTCAAGAAGACAAGGAGGATACTTCGGCGAGCTCTCGAATTCAATTCCTCCATCCCTTCTATTCTATTTTTCCCTGTGGAATCAAGACTCTTCTTGATTTCTTGGAATTCTTGGTGATCGCTTCCCCCCCTCCCCCCCCCCCCCCTTCATCAATCAAAATTTCGTCAATCTAATTACCCCTAAGCTCCTTTGCCAAATTTTCATTTTTGTAATCTCACGATCAAAGACCATGGCCCCAAAGAAGAAAGCTACAAAGGTCGCGGAGGCAGGAGTTGCCAATAACGTTGTGGACACAATTACTACAAACAGAATGGCAAGTACGGGGATTACAAATGAACCCACAAATACCATCAACCGAGCACTCATCATGGATCCTCAAGTACTATTTTTTAAAAATAAAAACAACTAGCAAGCCTTTATCCCATGAATAGGCAACAGAAGCTCCATGCATAAAATAAGATTTTATTCGATTCTTGCATATAATTTATTTGAGGAATTCTTAACTGTGAATTCCAAGGGGTAACTTGGCTATGTACAAGATGAACCTAAGCAAGTACGAGGAAGGTATTGTGTCCCTAAAAGATTTAATATTTTTGTTTTTTTAAATGTTGATCAAACGAAATATCTCATGGGTAATAATAATCCTCGGTATATAAGAGACCTTGAGATGCAATTGCCAAATGATATTGTTCGTAATTAAACTAACCAAGATTTTCTTTTATTGCGGGCAAAGACCCACCAAACTCTAAGGGATTTATCCTCAAGTATGAAATTCTTGCTTAAATTCAGTCGAAACTAATCCCCAAGGAAGAGGAAGTCAAGGAAGACTATTGGAAGGTATTGCCACTTATGCTGAATTGTCTTGAAGTTATCTTGCCACTTATGCTGATTTGTCTCGAAGTTATTTTGCCACTTATGCTAATTTGCCTATATGTTATTATTTTTGAAAAGAAAAGATTTGTCTTGGAAATAAACTTGTTAAAAGTTTATGTATAATTCATTCGAAATAAGATGTTTGTGATTGTAAGCTAGGTACTGATCTTTCCTAAAATCATCAAGCTAAAAAATGGATGACAAGTACAAATCATTGAGAATGAGGTAGTGTTTTTGATGGCGCTAGACCTCCCCAAGGCTAGCGCGAATAAAATCTACTCCAAGGGTTTTTTTTCTTTTTTTGTTTCGCGTTAGTGAGTTTAGACCAATCATGACGCGAAAGGTCTTGTTGTAGGGAACTTTAGTTAGCAGGAGGAGGTGAGGATACCAGGGGGCTCTGGTCATAAACTCCTTAGGCTCTTACAAATTGCCAATTATCCTTTGATTTCTAGACTGTGTTTGGAAGTTCCACCAATACTAGTTGGGGAATGGAACTTGGAGAGAATAATGCATTCGAACAAGAAAATATTTGTAAAATGTCATTTTTCTAAAAGGAACTATTAAGAAGGAATTGCTTTACTCTATTTTTGTGTGGTGAATCAAAGGCGTTTAACGAATTTGTATTAGGAGATAATTCAAAGAAGCTATTTTTATATATTGAACCTAAAGTGATAGGTAATTAGATAACTAAAACTACTATATGGCGGGAAGCATGAGGATGGATCCTTGACGATCCGGACATATGACTGGGTGGTCTCGATAAGCCGAGAGCTTTTCTAAGAAGGAATAAAAATCGCACTTGATGGACCATTAGAAACCAAAAAGCCTGATTTGCATCTCTTCAGAATTTGCTAATACTAATTACCCGCCGCTAAATAGTTAGCAAACTCTGAGGGTTTTATCAAAATCCCAAACGACACTTCTTAAGACATCTCTTGATAGGCTACTAAGAACGTACCACCAAGAATAGCTTGGGCAGCACGTTACAACAGGGTTGTTCTACACAAAGTAAACATCAGGTTTGTCTTGCATATAGTAAATAGCATGTATGTCTTGCACAGAGTCAGTAGTAGTAGGTCTATCCTATTTGTTGCTATTGTTGGCCACACTAGAGCACCTGGTGAAGCTCAATTAGGTCTACTTGATGCCAAGAAGGAGCCCACATAAGCTAGGAAGAGGCCTATGAATCATAGGTTTGATGCATATATTCTTGAGAGATAGCCATTAAACCTTGAGTTGTAGGTTTCAAATTTGGGTTGAAGCACATTGAAGAGAAGCTCCTTAAACCAATAGCATGAGTAACTGGAAGCAACGAAGGAGTGAGCTATGGTAGATGGAGCAAGAGATCAAGTGAGAGAGACTCAAGATGTGGGAGCTCCAATAGTCATAATGTGTAACTAGCATTTCCTTATTCAAGTATCACTAAAAGAATAAAAAATGAAGTGACAATGATGGGTGTGCCACTTGTAGTGTATGGGTGTACAGGGGTGCTCGCCACTTGTAGTGTACAAGTGTGCGGGTATTGTTAGTGTACTATTACACAACCAACATAAGCACACATGCATTTATCCCCAACATCACATTCTAACCTCCAAGCCATTCACTCTCTCCTCATCATCCCAAGTAAGTAAGAAAACAAAGATCAATAAGGTTGTAGTAAACTCACATTCTCACCTTTGTGTATTGCACTATAAACACCTTTAAAAGTCCATCAATGGCCTTAAAGTTCAAGTGGTGCCCTTAAATTTTCTCCCACTACTCCATCGCAATCTATTCAATCTGCAAGCGCTCCAATAAAGAGAGAAAATATAGAGAAGAATGCCTCACACTCTACTTCTCACCCTCCAAGCTATGGAACAAGAAGGGAAAGAATAGAAGAAATATAAGATAAGAGAGAAGCTTCACTTTCTAAGTACTTCATTCGTACTCTCGCTCTCACTCTCATGTGCTCTTAAGAAGGTACACAAGTAGATGAGATGGAAGTAAGGATAAGGGTCTGCTCTCAAAGTTGTGCACACAAGAATGAGGTTTTCTTCATTTTTTGGCTCATATACACAAGATTGGGTTTAGGATTTAGTCCAACAAGTTGAGCAGCTTGCCCACTTTTTAAGAACTTGACCATTCCCTTTTTAATATATGCATACACTTTATGTTAGTTGGACCAATTTGACTAAAGTGAATAGAAGCTTTGTGCACAAAACCTCACATCTATGCAGGTTTTTCTAACTAATTATCGGATATTTTACAATTTGCACGGGAGGGAGCCTAGCTCTCATGTGATATTACAAATTAATAATGCAATTGCAATAAATTGTTAGAGCCACAATAGTTAAACATTGCAAATGACTATACCTAAATGGAAATAATACAATCTGAAAAATAATCTCATCCAAAAAGAATTTTGACACTTTGAACTTGTGCTTTGACTTTGCATCCTTCTTTGATCGTTGAGGTTATACACCCCCCCCCTCCTAGTTCCTTGGCACTCATCATTATAGGTAGCATGCTTTAGCATGCACCATAGAAGTGGAATGCTTGAGACATAATGATGTTGTCCTTTAGAGGAGGTGCTAGTATTTGTTGATGAAGAATGCTATGTGGTGCTTAGTATTTGGTGGTGACGAGGCTCATGAAGATCATATCATTATTGATGATATACTTGATTGGTAGCCCTTGTTGGTGGATTATCTTAAATGGATAGTGGGATGGGACTGTAAATTGAAGAAGATGGAAGAGTTAAGGTTAAAGGGTAGATGATAGCTCAAGACTCTTCACAATCTTTTGTTCTTGCAATGGAAAAACCTCATGTGCATTCACTTCCTAGGGGAAGTGCTAGTCTTCTTTTTAGTGCACATGGCATATGTTGTTCATTTGGGAGATGGGTTAAACTCCAAGCAAGCCTAGAGTATCATCCCATACTTGAGGATCCAAATCATACATGTGTTGTGGTGCAAAACTCTTCTCTTTATTGGCTTAGACCCTAGCAATGCTCCTCCTTCCCTGCATGTAAGTTGGTTGGCCTGATAAATATAATCTTCTCTAAATTCTACTCATTCTCATTCATCATACCCTTATAACCTAGCCTTTTCTATCCTATTCTAGCCATATATACATTTCAAGGAGGTCCTCTATTCGGTTGCTCCACCACTTTTTGGTGAAGCCGTCTGTTTGTCACACAAATGTTGGTTCTAGCGAAGCTTATAGAGAGTGGATTTAGTTTGTGTGATGGCAATGGAACAAAAATGTTAGGCTTTATGAGGAGATCAATAATGGGACTTGGATAGACATATTATTGTGTTTCCTCTCTCTCTCTCCTAGCCACCTTGTACTCTTACTTTGAATTGACTAGTTCTCTTCTCAATCCAATGAAAAAAGAAAAGCTTAAGGATTTAAGAATGGATGTATGAGTATTATAATAGTCCTCTACACTTATTCTAGCACAATTTATTATACGATTTTTTAAATAAACTCCATTATCTATGGCTCATCTCAATCCATCACTTCCCTCTTTATAACAAAATTTTGACTTGTAAAAAAGTCAATGTTGGTACTTCACCTTTTTTTACTAGTGTTTGGCTTTTGAGCGCTCTATCACCATTGCTCTCTCTCTCTCTCTCTCTCTCTCTCTCTCTCTCTCTCTCTCTCTCTCTCTCTCTCTCTCTCTCTCTCTCTCTCTCTCTCTCTCTCTCTCTCTCTCTCTCTCTCTTTGTGCACATGAGGGGAATCCGTTATTGAGACATTGCATGTCTAAGTGTGAAAGAATGTTATAAGATTTATGTGTGTGTATCTATAGGATGAATTATTTGATGATTTATGTGATTTGTTGAAAGAGTAAGTCTATGTGAATGACACAGTGTAAAGTACAATCCATACGCGTGATATGTAAGTGACCAAATTTAAATTATCAAAGACCATTACTAGTGTGCCAAGCAAAAAAATATTGAAAAATGACCCATTTACAAAAAACTACATTTTGGCTATTTTGATGGGATTTTCACAATTAAACTCTTGATAACTTATCGATCAAGTCTATTTGCTTCAATTTGAGTACCATGATGATGCTATTTTGAGTTTGTATGTGAAAGTTATGGTCGAAACAAGTTGCAACCAAGCAGAGAAGATAAACAAATATATGAGAAACAAATAGCAAGAGTTTGGAAGTCAAAGAGCATGAAGAGTAACAGTGAAGAACATGCCTGAATTGTTGTAAATGGTTATAAATAGAGATCTATGTCATTATTACAAGCCTATGTGAACAAACAAGTGATTTGTTGTTGTAATTAATAGGGCTAAAGAAAAAGACAAGTGATTCTACCTCTTTATGGGTGCCTTTTAGCCCAAAAAGGCATGCCTATACAAGAGGTTATTTTTGGGACAAATTTGAAGATTTATTTGCCTACTATTATAGGTGAGGACAAAAATTGTTCCGTAGGACTTACTATTGTAATTTTATTTTGGGTTCGAAGAGTGGTGTTGAAGTATTGTCTTAGACAGAGTCTGCCTAAGTTGTCGTCTCTTAGGCATAGTGTATTTAGCTTTTAAGGGATTTCTTATAGTTGTGCAGAAGAGCAATACAATTGATTGTTGGGTCTATTTGTTTCTATAGTATATTTAAGAGTTCTTGTTTTGGTATTCCATCTATCTTTTCTTTTCCTTGATCCCCAGCAAATTTAGGCCTAGACCTTTCCAAACCTTGACATTTGGTGAACCTACAATGTGAAATGCCTTCCTTAGAATCTATAAGATGGGAGAACTAGTTGAAGATAAAGTTGTTGTCAGGACAACAAAAATCTGAGATCTTATGGGGACTTATGAATTGATTCAACATGAAGAGGCTATTACCGAGGAAAAAAAGATGAAGTTTGACAACATAAATATTTTCAAGTTCCTTCACTTTTATGTAGAGAAGCTAGGGTTGGCAGTGTACCAATACATGATATGTTAATATATTTTACTAGGGTTATTTCTTATCAAATCCAGAGCCGCATAGAGTCCATCTGCACAAATGATAGAAATACATGGGCTAGTTTCAAAAGAGCCCTAAAAGAGGAGTATTTCATAGAGGAGGGTGGATTGCTAACTTGATTAAAGACATGAAGACCTAAAGAAATATAAAAATGTGGAAGCCTCAAAACCTCAAAATTTTTGGAAATATTATGCCTTAAGAAAATAAATCACTATCGTAAAAGAGAACCGGGCTCTACAAATTGGAATTCAAATTGGTAGCAGTTAGCACGGAAATGTATATCTAAGTGCATGCAAAGCGAGAAGATCAATCTTTGATCCAAAGGATGGGTAGGATGCCTAGGGGCATAGGGGAAACTCTAACCTTGCTTTTGCACACATGCATGCATGCACACACACATAGAGGTGATTTGAGAGTGAGTGAGTGAGTGAGGGTGATGGACCAAGAGGGTGAAGCTTCTATCTTTTCTTGCACTCCCTCATGTCTTGGTGTATGCATTAAAAGGAAAAGATTTAATGCATAAAGGATTTAATGTACGGGCATCTACGTAATGTGGTATACTTATTATGGTGTAGTCATTGCCATATGATTCTTTGTGATTTTTTTCTTTTCAATATTTATGTGTGTTTGAAAAATGAATATTTTTTCTTTTTGGTGTACCATTATTTATGTGAATCCATGTGTACCCAAGTGTAGCCATGTGAGCATAGAGCCCACCTTCTTGCATACTCGGCTATCTAACCTATTGGGAGGAAGGATTGGCACGAGTGGCAAGATAGGACGAAGATCTGATGCACCATTGCCACACATAGGTACATGTAGCCATAGATTTTTGCGTGATTAGAAAAATGATTTTAAAAAAAATTGTGTGCTCTTACTATGTGTATCGATATGCACCCAAGTGCGGCCATGTGAGCATAGAGCCTATCTCTTGCGCATGGCCATCCAACTTGCTGGGAGGAAGGATTGGCAAAAGTAGCAAGACATGCTACCTTCTCTCACACTCGGCCAATTGGTAGGAGTGCCAAGGTAGGATGAAGCTTTGATGCACCACTGCTATACATAGATACATGTGGGCATACATGCATCACATTTGGTATGCTTTGATTTCTATATTAATGATTGGGACACCGCACTATTTAAAGATGCCGCCCTGTCAAGCACTCTGATGAGTGCCAACATAAATATTTCCAACAAGAAAGGATAAAATGGAACTCACACCAATGATTGCCCGCCAACCCTTCAAGAAGTGGGGCATAGACTTCATATGACCTATCAGTCCAATTGCCAATATTCACAAGCTTGATACATTATCATAGCCCACGGACTACATGACTAAATGGGTAGAGGTAAGAGCTTTTTGAAAAAATGACACAAGAACCATTGCTTGATTTCTTTGGGTGCAAGTCATTTCATGCTTTGGATGTCCCATAGAGATCATTAGTGAGACTAAGGGACCCACTTGATTAATGAAGTGATTCAACACCTCTTATCCATGTTCTTGGTCACCTATAAAAAATCTAGCCCATACTACCCTCATGCAAATGGCTAAGTAGAGGTTACAAACAAAGTTCTTGTTTGCATCTTGACAAAAACCATCTCAATATCATGCACAGACTAGGATCATAAACTCATGGTAGCTCTTTGGGCCTATCGCATAGCTTATAAGATTGCTATTTTGACTTACTTAAGATCTTATGCCATCATGCCAATAGATTTTTTTATCCCTAGGGTTTGCATCACTCTCCAAAAATAGTGGGAAGACACTAAGGCATGGCAACATCACCTCAAAGAGCTAGAGCATTTAACGGAAACTTGGTTACTAGCTACTCATGCCCTACTTGCAAAAAAGGCTCAACATAAGGCTTGGTTTGACAAGCATGTAAAAAAAGATCCTTCTTTTAGGGGGGATCTTGTTTTACTCTATTCAATTAAAGGCCAGAAACAAAAATTGAAATTAAGAGGCCTCGGACCATTTTGCATCCCTGTTATCACCAATAAGACAAGGAACATTGAACTAGAAACTTTGGATGGCCAACCCATTGGGCATTTCAATAGTTGTAGGATCAAGAAATACTATCCATTAGGGTAGCCCTCCCATCCATGTTGAATTTATATTTGCGAATCAAACAAACTTTCTATAAGTTGTTTGAGTAATAGTAATACTACCCTCCCTTACCCCTTTCCAAAACTTCCCCCATCATCCATGTCAAAGCTATTATTATTAGAAGTCTCAAAATGAATGATGGACCTATTTTTATAGATGTATACCTTTGTCTTTTCCTCACTATAGCAAGAACACTTACAACCGATGCACTGATCGATGAATGCTCTAATTACAACATCCTTCCTTACTACTGGAGTAATCTAGGGCAACCCCAATTATAGCCCATCAATGCAAAGCTGAATCCATATGGAGGATAGGCTTATTCCTTGTTAGGCAAATGTAAATTGATGCTCACTATTGAGATTGAGAGCATCCTACTCCTCTTTTTTTCTTTCGAACATTGAGAGCAAACACCAAGAGACCACAACAATGCCAATCACTCTACAAAATGGCTGAGGACTTATTAGTATTCACTAAGAAATTGATTTTGGATTGCTTTGTGCAATTGGACCCCACCTTCAATACCTTTGCCAAGATTTTTGCACTCATGGACTTAGGCTTGGCCGACCCTAACATGCTTTTGCTTGCATCTCAATGAAATCCTACATGGGAAGAACATGAGTATCTCTTTCACAAAAGTTTGACAGTCCTTGATCAATTAACATAGGATATTCCATAAAAGTAATTAGAAAAGTGTCAAATACTTCCTTTATATATGAAAATAATGATTCCTAAGGACTCTTTGTGTTATTGAAAATTTGCACAAACTATGCAGCTCTATTACTTGCTTCTTGAACAAATGGTACACACTTTGCCATCAGGCTCTATGACCCTCAAATGCAAAATTGTCACCACAATCCAGCATCAAAAGATCGTCAACATCATAAAATATTACCCAACATGCTACAAAACAACATCTCTCCATGTAATCATTGAGTCTCATGCATTGAATCCACTAAAAGAGCTACTTCACATACACTTTTTGACAAGCTATCAACAAAGGAAGAACTCCACATCACAACCCTTTTTCAATGGACCATTGCTCCTGGATGGCCTCACATCATACCTTTGTAAGCTACCTATTTGTCTTGTTGACTTGGACTTGTTGGTTGAACTAGAGTATAATCTAAACTTATACAATTGGTAGATTTTTGGCTCTTCTCCTAGTATACATGAATAAAAACCACACATTCTTTTGTATATAATAATAATAGCATAAAAATTAAAATCATTAAAAAACTTGCTACACACACATGATTACCTCTCCCTAAGTTGGAAGCTTGCCTCACTTTTGTAGGGGGAGAGAGACCAATGACCATGCAATTTATCATCATAAACTAAGCAATGCTGCCAAACAAGTAACATTTATGGTAATAACATGGTAAGAGGTTGGTAAGTTGTGACTTTTTAATTGTACAATGATATGCATGTATATGTGAGAGTGCACAACAGAAAGAAGAAAGTGAACATGGAGAGAACAAGGAGACAAAGAGAGAATGAAGGTGAGAGAAGGAACGATGTTACTACAATGGTTGAAGATACAAGGTTGCAAAACAGTCAGCCCCAACACACAGCTCTACACATCAGTGTGGGCACCAGAGACAGTATAGCAAGGGGATGAGAAAATAACGAGGGTTAGTTGCTCACAAAGGATCAATGATGGATAATGGAAGTGGGATTGTAGGCTACCTATATACATGCAAAAAAGAGGGAAAACCCTAAATATGGTCAAACACCTAAAAAATAGCCAAAAGTTCACAAAAAGAAATGCACTAATGTGCCCTCCATCTAAAGTGTCTAAAACACATAAAATGATAGACAAATACAATGTTAGAGCTCCTAATGTCTTCATCTGACTTAGATTGAGGCTCACAGGTAGGAGATGACTACACAAGACACACATGACTATTGATAGTATAGAGTATTGATGTAGCATTAATTGGCATATAATTATGAAGGCATGATTTAGGAATTTATGAAGCAACTCATGAATGCTTCTATGGCTTTGCAAGAATTAGAAGATCCTAGAATCGAGAACAAGTCTCACTTTTGCAGGGGGAGGGAGACCAATGACCATGCCAAAACCATGCCAACAAATGACCAACAAGCAACCTATTAACATCAACCAACCAAGGCCACCAAATAAGTAACAATTGTTGTAATAAAGTGTAAGAGATGGATAAGTTGTGACTTCTTAATTACATGATGATCTATAGATACAGAGTATTGATGAAAGATTAATTAGCATATAATTATGAAGACATGATTTTGGATTTTATGAACTAACTCAGGAATGCCTCTGTGGCATTGCAAAAATTTGAATAGCCTAGAATTGGGAACAAGTCTGTCCTTGTCAAAGACCCTCTTAAGACAATAACATATTCTCGATCCTAGAGTGAACCAACTTTGGCATTAAAGTGAGCATGTATGAGGTGGGATACATTTAATTTCGTAGTACAAATAGTCTAGAAAATCTAGTAGCATAACACTAGTCACTCTGAGAGTTGATAGTAGCAAAATGTGAATTGGGCATCTACATCACAACCTTGTGCAACGCCATCCATTTCATAGCTTGTGAGACTACTATCTACTACTATGACCTAGAAAGGAAAGCCTTTGAGATGAAATTCAACATAAAGAAGGGAGACCACTGGGAGGCCCAATAGGCCATCATTGAATTCACCTCAAAGATAGTAGAAAAACACTAGGCCATAAAGAGAAAATTAGGTAAATATGTAAAAGCACAAAAGTTGGTAGTAGTATCCTAGCAATGGAAGGATCAAGTTGTAACCAAAAAGGGGGTGCTCATGTCTAATATATAGGATGAGGAGTTGAAAATCATAGCACAGGTGCTCCAGTACTTCTTCAGTTTACAACAAGTCCACAACTAGCCTCAGGATCCCCAAGTGGTTCGTGGAAGACATCATGATAGAGAATATTGTGAGCCAATATCTAAATGCATTATAGCTAGAATGCATCATCGAGTCTCTCACCAAGGCACCACAAGGTCTATAAGCAATATATGACCTCCAAACTAAATCCCATGGATGCAAAGGACACCATAATAAATTATGGTGGTGCCTTATCTAATCTCATAGCAATCCATACTATAGGAGCCAACATAATACCTCACCCACTACCCAACCTAAAAGAACAAGAAAAGGAATCAGAGGCTCGACCAAAAAGATAAAAATGCCACAGAGAAGTGGATGATGACAATGAAGATAGGAGACTAGTAGGCAAAATCTCAAGGTTGTCTAAGATAGAATTTGATAAGCGGGAAGCTTAAAAAAGGGTAATTTTCAAGATAAGAGAAGTAAGACTATGTAAAGATGGTCAGGGATTCCATTGAATCCTTGATGCATAAGCAAATAGGTGCTATCTTGGATGAAAGAGGGAAATGCAACTCTAGAAAAGCTAAGGAAAAAGAAAAAGAAGCCTCTATTACTATAGCTCTCCTCCTCAACATACAAAAATAGGTGCAACAAATGCAAGCTCAAATAAAGCAAATGGACTAGGTACATGCTCATGTTTTTGAGCTTGCAAAGTGCAAAACTTCACAAGAGATTGCTAGTGACTAGCAAAAAAAAAAAGTCACAAGAGGAGTCCACCAAGAGCACACACTATCATCTAAAGCAGCATATCAAAGTGGGCGGACTAGAGGCCTTGGAAAATATGTGCAAGGAACTAAAAAGAGGCAAAGCCAAAGCACGAGTTGCAAGAAATGCTAGAAGAGATCCAAGAGGAGTAGAGAAATTTCATAATCCAAGTTGAGTGTGCCTCTAGCATTCCAAACAAATATGGGAAAAGGAGACTACACTTTAGGCAAAGTCAGGAACTCGACAAAAAGGAAATAGCGCTACAAGAAGAGTTTTAGAAGACACAACAAGATAAGAAAACTCTCTATAGGTAGAATTCCAAGAGGCATTATAGGAAAAAGGGAGTGTCTTAAGGGAGGAACTCTAGAAAGAACTATAGAAAAACGAGAAATCTTAATGATAATGAATCCAAGATACTAGGAGAAAAGATGTGGCACAGATAAAGAAACTACAAGAGAACTGGATGTGAAAGAGAATGCCCAATGGGACACCATCATTGAGCTTCAAGAAGCCAAGATAGAACTGAAGGAATATAGAGCAGACAATGATACATTGTATAACAAACAATTGAATTGAATAATAGTTGACACAAAATAGCCTTGAGCTTTCTCACGTGAAGGCTAAAGTTTAGCATATGGAGAGAGAACACATGCATCACATGTAGGGCAGAGAACAATGGAATATCACATTTCACCCTGCAGTAGATATGAACCAACCAACTACCCCAAGCTATGAACTTTGTGGAAGGGGAAGCCTATCGATCGTGTGGGAAACACTCTTGAAGTTGTCCAAGGATTTAGGCATTGTTTTGTGTGGGGAATCCTAGTACAAGATCTAGCTAGACACTTACAAGTATATCCTCACCAAACATCAAGAAATATACAAGAAAGTGGTCCTTAGAGCTTGCATACCTCAAATAGATGATTCTAATGAGCTCAAGGCATAGCTTGGAATTGTACATAGCATCCTGGATAGCATAGAACAAATCTAGAAATCTATTTAATGATAATTGAGCTAGCTAAGAAAGATCTCATATGACAACTATAGTAGAAAGGGTATGAGGATCGTGAGTTAGAAGAATTGGGGTTCTAGAGGATGAGCCTTCTCCTCCTAGGTTCCCTGTTACTTTGGAACCATCGATTATCATAACACTGGTAATAGATTTTCCAGATCTACCACCCTTTGATGATTTCACAACATGGCCACCTAAAGAACATATTGCTACACAAAAAGAGGTCTATGATGCTATGGTAGAAGAGCTTAAGGCATAACCTTAAAAAGTATCAGATCCCCCCATTTTGCTTGAGCTCATGAAGAATGAAGATGAGAGTAGCATAGAAGAAAAGTCAGAGGAGAAACTATAGAGGTACATGGCACAAAAAGAATCAAATAAGGCAATAGTTTTTTATTTCAAGATTGATGAGGTTGATAAGTTTAAGGAGCCCATACTCCCACAAACAGTCAAAGCCCTCTTTTGAGTGGCCGATAGCATAACATAGAAATGGGCCCACTAGTAGGTGGGCCGTGACTCCTTCAGAGCATCCTATTAAATGAGGTGAGATGCAAGCAGATATCTCACCATGAATCCTTAGGAAGCTTGGCTAGGATTGCTAGAATGGAAGTACCCAATCTTGGAGTAGGATAAAGTGGCATGGAATGCATTCTAATGAAATTGAACAAGTAGATCTACTTGTATGTTCTTATGACCACCAACATGGCATTGAGCATGATAAGAAAGAGCATAGGAGGTACACATTTTCAAAGATTCTAAATGTGAGGGCCCATGAGAAGAAGAAAATATATCTATTTTAGCCCCTCGACCTCATTCCTTGTTCATAAACTTTGTGAAGAAATTCACCAACTGTCCGAACCCTTCCTTCATCACTACATGTGATTATCTTTGCCTCCTCATCATCTTTCTCCGAAATCCCATCATACCCTACAAGGAAGGGTTGCTGCCATTGTAGATTTGCTCTATGCTCTATCAATAATCATGCCTATAGCTATCCAACTCACATAAATAATATATACTTAGTAAAGGATGCCTTCAGTATGCACTCAGGCCAATCCCAGACTATTCAAAATGTATGCCATATTATTTCCAAAAAAAGAAACAAAGGAAAAAGGAAAAGACAAAAAGAAAAAGAGAGAAGCACATGACACTATCACATCACCTAGGGACCACCATAGGTCACTTCCCCACAACATAACCCTAGGGCCCATCAAAAGGGCAGGATATTCCAAGCTTGCTTGGCAAAACTATCACCTCACGGTGGAACAACGCACTAACCTTTCATAAACTGGGTCTTCAAGTGTGGGACAACATTCCTTGGAACTTAACCCATCTCCTAGTTTCACTATATGAGCACCTCACATCACTAAGATAGGTAGACATATCCTCAAGGAGAGTACCATGACAGGTATATGGAGCACTTGAAGAACTATTGATATTAGTGGCCCATGCTTCCTATCTCTATGACTTCCTCCACCTTTAGAGACCATTATCTTCCTATTCACTACACTTTGCATCTTTCCCTCATACTATCACAATAATTTGGCCCTCTAGAATCCCGTCATCAATTGATCTAGCACTTCTCACCAAGTAGGTCTAGTGCTCAAAGTTGTAAGGCCCCCATTATGAGGAGAAGCCATATGTGAACTTGTATGTTAGATGAGGTCTATGTGACTAGATGGCAAAAAGGTGACTATTGTGGGTCTAATCTTTGGGTTGGATGGAGTAGTTAAGCTAGTAGCAACTCGAGGCACATTGCATCGAGTTGCACGGTAAGGGAGTTATCAGGGGCCCTAGCCAACGGTAAAGTGAATATTCCCTAGCCAACTAGTGGAGGTGCACATGGAAGGTCAACAGAAACATATGCATATGGAAGATCAACAAACACATGGGCACAGGGAAGGTCAACAGACACATGTGCATATGGAAGGTCAACAAACACATGGGCACATGGAAGATCAACAGACACATGTGCATATGGCAGGTTATCCATCATGACCCCCTTCATGGGCTATAAAAGCTAGACCCCTTCACAACCATCAATCATCTATCTTTCACCCAATCAGAGTTATTCCAACTAGCCTTAAGCTCTTCACCTATCTTTTGTCTAGATTGCCATCTAAGCTTCACAGTGGAAGTGCATGGGTGGATAGAGCCATCTTTGTATTAGTTGTTTGAAGCTAAAGAAAATTTTCCATTCTCCTTTTATCTGTTGTGTACTCTTTATCTCTTTCTTAGATTCTGTTCACTGTGCCGTGTAATTTTTACATGGTCCCTAGAGCCCAGGGAGCTCTAGGGATCGAAGAGTGCGCAAGAGGCAAAGGCTTCAATAGCAAAGATAAATGATGTCATCTTCTGAAAGCGGTTTTGGCACATTAGGAAGCAGTGCAGGAGGTGGTGCTGCAGTACCGGTAGCTATTCAAACATTGAGGATTCCTCCACCAACCTTTAGCAAAGGCAAGTTACATGGTACGAACTACACCTTGTGGAAGTTCAAAATTACAACTATCCTTGATTCTTATGAGCTTTTGGAGGCTGTGCTGGGGACTTACGTAGAACCACAGACTATCCCCGACCCATCAAATTCTAGTGTGATGATTCCTCTGAATGTAGATCTTCTACGAGCTTGGAATGCAGATGCATTGTATGCCTTAGTTACAAGTTGTTCTAACAGTGTTTGCATACAACCAAAGCATTAGAGACTTGGAATGTACTGAGGAGCCAGTATGAAACGTGACACCAAACAAGGATTCAAAACTTGGAGAATCAACTAGCAGTGGAGAAGTTTGTTGAAGGAGAGATGGCTGAAGCATTCATCACTCGGATTAAGAATCTATGCGACTAGATGACTGGCACTAGGATACAAAAAACTAGCAAGGAGCTAGCTCGGAGGTGTCTTCAGATTTGTCCACAAAAAGTTTGATGGACTAGTAACTGTCCTTAATACTCAAGTGAGACCTCAGGCTTTAACTTTTGAGGAGTTTTATGCATTATTGTGATGGAGGAGAAGTTGAGGCTGAAAGCCCGAGAAGGAAGCAACAATGGCGATGCTGCATTCTCTGCCAATGCAAAAGGCAAAGGTGGTTCCTCTACCAAAAATGATGGTAAAAAAAAGAAGAAGGGCATTAAGAAGAAGTTTCAATGAGAGTGCTTCTACTACAAGAAGAAAGGACATGCAATTGTAGATTGTTGTGTCAAGAGAAGGAAGATGAAAAGAATGGTACCCTTAAAAGTAAAGGGAAAGAGACAGCCAATAGAACTAAAGCAGAGTTGGAGTTATTCATGGCAACCATTGAGGAAGTGTGCTCCTCGGCACAAGAAGAATCTACCACTAATTCATGGGTATTGGATAGTGGGGCCTCGTCACATGGCCAACAAGAAAGGTCTATAAAGTTCTATGCATCCTTTACAAGAATCCATCACTATGACGGTTGGAAATGATGCAAAATGCCCTGCTGCGGGCACATGTACTATTTCTTTTGTTGTTGCAAATGGTGAAGTCAAATGTGTTGTATGTTTCCAAAATTAGAAGAAATTTGTGATCAGTTTTGCTGCCATAATTGATCTTGATCATGAAGTGAGGTTCAAGAAGACAGGTGCAGAAACTCTCGATACTGATGTGGCAAAGTTGTTGGCAAAGGAGAAAGAAGGAACAACCTATATGAGTTAAGTGCTCTTATAGCCACCGCTAGAGTGGGCACAAGTAAGCTTTGGCATGAAAGGTTTGGACACATCGGATTTGCACTATTGAAGGAGATGCACAAGCAAGGTATGGTTGCTCACCTACCAGCAGTGATTGAATTGAAGGAACCGTGTGAAGGTTGTATGATGGGCAAGCAACAGAGAAAGGAATTTCCACAGGAAAGCAAGAATAGAGCACATGCTCCTCTAGAGTTGGTGCATGCTGACTTGTGTGGTAAGATGCCTACACAGGCCTTGGCGGGATCTTCTTATTTTATGTTGATTGTTGACGACTATAGTAGGAAGATGTGGGTGTACTTCCTTCGTGATAAGGCTCAAGCTTTTGGTAAGTTTAAATAATGGCTAAAACTTGTCGAGAATGAAACATGGAAAAGTGTGAAGAAATTTAGAACAAATGGTGGTGCTAAGTTCAACTCAAATATGTTTGAAGACTTTTGCAAGAGCAAAGGGATCAAGCATCAATTGACGACGCCTCACACACCTCAGCAGAATGATGCTGTGGAATGTAGGAATCAAACCATTGTGGAGATGCAAGATGAATACTAAAGGGCAAGGGATTGCCTAACCATTTTTGGGCTGAAGCTGTTAATACTACAGTCTACATTCTACATTGGAGCTACACAAAGGCTCTCAATGGGAAAACACCTCATGAGGCTTACATTGGTAAGAAACCATCTGTCTCACATTTCAGAATTTTTGGATGTAAATGTTATGCACATGTTCGACCGAAATGGGACTATGCCATACGGGTTGAGAAGTTGAGCGACACATCCCTCTCGTTTTCCATTCTCTTTGAACTAAGTGCGCCCATGGATCGCGACCATGGATCTACTTCAAATTGGGTATCTCTGCATAAAGTAGGATGTCCAAGACCTGATTCTAGAATGATGTTAGGAGCCCTTGACCACTAGGGACCTAGATTTCAAGTCAATCACAATGGGTTCGATCGCAAACATTTCGATGCAAGGCAGACTCGAGAAACCCTAGGTGACAAATCCCTTAACAATCCACGGGAGTGTCAAGTGGCATCGCTTAGATTTGATGGAATGCTATAAACGTGCCTGGATGGCACGTTACATTTACAGGGATGGTGAAAAGTTTGTAGTGATTTTCCTACATGTGGGTGACCTTCTTATTACAGGCAACTATGAAGATATGATCAACCAAACTCGAAAGGCTTTGAGTTCTGAGTTTGAAATGATAGACTTGGGCTTGTTGCACTATTGTTTGGGGATTGAAGTTTGGCAAGAGCCAAGAAAGATCTTCATCTCTCAGAAGAAGTATGCATGGGAGATCCTGAAGGCATTTTGCATGACCGAGTTTTTAATTCTCCTCTTATCTATTGTGTACTCTCTATCTCTTTCTCAGATTCTATTCGTTGCACCATGTAATTTTTACATAAGTGCCATGGGATTGGAACTCCACTAAGAGGGGGCTAAACGTTAGCCTAATTGAAGACAAGAAGACCAAAAGACATAGAAGAACATGGAAGCCTCAAAAGCCTCAAAATTTTTGGAAAGTATTATGCCTTGAGAAAAGAAATCATTGTTGTACCTGAGAGGTGCGCTCCCTCCCATGCATATTTTCAAATGTGTATCTAAGTGGATCCAAAGGGAAAAGATAAGTCTTTGGCCCAAAGTATGGGAAGGATGTCCAAGGGCATAGGGGAAACCCTAACCCTAGAATGTGTACATAAAAAGGCTAAAAAATAATGGAAATGGCTATTCTTATGTGTGCCAAATTTGATTCTTACCTTCTTGCTTTTGTGTGTGTGTGTGTGGAGAGAGAGAGAGAGAGAGAGAGAGAGAGAGAGAGAGAGAGAGAGAGAGAGAGAGAGAGAGAGAGAGAGAGAGAGAGAGAGAGAGAGAGAGAGAGAGAGAGAGAGAGAGAGAGAGAGAGAGAGAGAGAGAGAGAGGGTAATGGACTAAGAGAGTGAAGCCTCTATCTTTTCTTCGCTCTCTCATGTCTTACCATGCTCTCCTCTAACATGGTGAAGGCCATAGAGGGTTTGAGAATTTAGGAGGTACATCTTGGATCGTGGAGTGTGCATCGAGCATCCTTCATTGTTGGAGGTATGCTTTATGCATTCATTACTACAAACAAATCTTACGTTCATGTGCAAGAGGCTACGTGAGACACATTCATTGATTAAGTGATCAAAGCTCCTAAAATAATAGGAGTGCATTCAAACATCTCAAATACATTGAGCACATGTTGCCCAACAAGGACTTATGAATTGATTAAACATGAAGAGGTTGTTACAAGGACTTTGCAAGAAGTAATTTGTAGAGATGAAGAAGTTTGACGGCAAAAATATTTCCAGTTTCCTTCACTTCTATGTAGAGAAGCTAGAGTTAGCTAGTGTACTAGTAGATGATATATTGAGATAATTTACTAGGGTTATTTCTTATCGAATCTAGAGCTACATAGAGTCTATCTACATAGGTTATGGAAATACATGGACTAGCTTCAAGAGAGTCCTAAAAGAGGAGTATTTCATGGAGGATGCAAAAATACTAACCAATTGGCCTTCTCTAGAGTGGCTTCATAAACGTGCAAAGATGCAGTTTGATCAATTAGATAGTGTAGAGCAATCATCTTTACTAATAGAGAAAGTTCTTTTGGTCTTATAGGCTATGGGCCCTCCCTTGCAACTAGAGCTAGAGAAGCTATTTAGAGGATGACACCTAACTACAAAGTAAGGCATAAATATTGAATGGAAAGGCATAAGGATGTTGTAGCAAAACTAGTGAAGAGATAGAGAGGAAGAGAGTTGTTGGTTGCCTGGTCAATGAATATGAGTGTCAAAGCTAGTGAAAAGGTAGCTACTTCCCATGACTTTTGTAGATTCTACAAAATACAATACCATGGATAAAATTATTAAAATTATGCAGAATTTATAGATCAAGATTGCTAAGCTTGAAGAGTCAATGAAAGCTTCTACTTTGAAGAACCTGCCTAGGGAAGATTTTGTCTAATGTTGCATATGGTGTGACAATACAAAGCATGACTGCAAAAAGACTACCATTCATACATAGATGCTTTAAGAAATAATTTGATTTTTTGGAAGGATGTGAAGATTCATTCAAATGAAGCTGGTATGTCTCTTTCTAGAAACTTCGAGAAGGAAGGTATATAGAAGATTCTTTAAGATCTTGTAGTGCAAAATTATATGCAACAATAGATACTACTAACTATGGACTGCAAATAGAAAGATCTCTAGTTTTTAGTGCATGTAAGAAAATAGAATTATGGATCCATGCCATGCAAACTACATGTAAGGGTAAAGTGCCAAAGACAAAGCTAAATGATGCAAGTTAGAGTATTAGAGTGAAGACTAGGTGGCATTCCCATGTGGATTCCTATTTTGTTAAGGCTTATTGGTAGTAAATCAACAGGATATAGATGTAATAGTGAAAGATAATATAAAAGAAGATGATAGGTACTCGGGGACCTCAAAGAGGGTCACTAGAAGGGATGGTAGGATAGAGCTTGAGCAGTCTATGCTTCTTGCTAGACTTGGTCCAAAGCAAAACATGGAATATCTACACAATAAGAATATAAGAAAGAAAAGAAATAAGAAAAGCCAAAGGGAAAGCAACTAGGATACAAGCTACCCTCTAACATTGAGATGGCTACAGATCTTAAAAAGGTTTTGGAAGAGAGGATTCTAAACAACAAGTTGAGTTTACATTGGGCGAAATCCTTGGAATACCAAAAAGAGAGTTTCATGAAGAAATTATAGACATTATAAAAAGGAAAATATAGTTTGTGGGTGAGTCAACTCAAGCTATGATACAAATTGAAGAAGAAACATGTTTACAATGTATACAATTGGTTTTTGAAGATGATGTGGATGCAAAGGCAGCTTGTGAAGAAGCAAAAGAGTTTATTATAGACAATGCTAAAGTGAACACAAAGAAGATTATGATATGTACTAAAAGCACAAGAGATGATGGTCTATGCACTATATAGAGGACAAAGTGACTTCAAGGGTGATACCTATGAGTTAGTATTCCAAGAACCATTGAGCCTATGCTACTACAAAGACTATAATAAAGGTTGAAGAGCTAGAAACTCCATGTGTTGCACTGATAGGCCATGGCTTAGAGATAAATGCCATGGTAAGGAGTATTTATGAGAATTGAAGATGGCTTGTAGATGTCGACCACTAGAACGGAGGATGTAGGTAGCGAACAACTCCATAGAAGACTTGTATGCTCCTTGTCCAAATATGAAGATTATCAAAGAAAATGTAAAGGACGATTACCATTTTTTTGTGCATGATTAATCTTCATACCTAGTGATCTTAGGGCAGCATGGATAGAGACTAAAGTTTGATGATGATTTTGCTTATGCAAGAATCAAGAGCAAATATAATAGAAGAATAGTGAAGTTTATGAAAATCTATGTCAATCATATAAGAAATAGTGATATATTAAGGGATTATCCACTACCTCGCAATGCCAGAGAGTTTCAAGAGCTAGGTTTTTAGTAAGTATTGTAGGACTACAAGGGTACTAAGAGGATAAAGCTCTTGCCTATCGCTATAGGTGAGGATCCTTTTACTTTGGGCTTCATGGGATCCTCAGTAGTAGTAAGAAGGTTCCGTGAAATTCCAAAGGATTGAAGAAATGAACAAAGCTTCTAGATAGTATGTTTGTAGGGTAGAAAAGAGTATGAAAGGGCAAGGCTTATTACAAGATGATGAGAAAGATTACAAGATTATATAATGGGGTATCTTTTGTAGACATAGTTGTAGAGATTTCGACTCTATTGAAAATAGAAAAGAGTGTTAGTTCTACCATCATACAAGTAAAAGAATCAAGACATTCAAGAGAAGAGAATCAAAGAAATAGGAAGAGACAGAGCTTGAAGATAAAGATATTGAGTAGAATATTGAAGAAAAAGAAGATTCAAAGCTTATGGAAGATGATGAAGACCTCAAACATGCAAAAGAGCAATGGCACATGTATTGGTGGATGTGTAAGTTTGGAGGGGGTGGATGTCAAGACATTGTGCATTTAAAGTGTGAAAATAAACAAGTTCTTCAATGTTATAGGGTTTTAGTGTGTTCCTATGAGATGAGTTATTCAATGATCTATATGACTTGTCAAAAATAAGTCAATGAATGATATGGTGTAAAGTACAAGTTCATATGTCAAATATGTAAGTGATCAAATTTATATTATCAAAGACCATTACTAGTGTTTTAGGACTTATTTTAAGTGGTACAAGTCTTCTAGGCCAAAAAATATAAAAAAGTGACATGTTTACAAAAAATGGCATTTTCAATTACTCTGAAGGGATTTTCACAAATCTACCTACGGTGCTTGTCAATCAAGTATGTTTGTTTAATTTAAGTATCTTGATGACCCCATTTTGAGTTTGTATGCAAAAGTTATGGCTGAAACAAGTTGTAGCCAAGCACATGAAAACGAATACATGAAAAGCAATAGCAAGAGTTTGGAAGGCAAAAAGTATGAAAATCAACAATGAAAAGCAAGCTTGAATAGTTGTAAATGGTTATCAACAGAGATCCAAGTCATTATTATAAGATTGGGTAAATAAAAAGTGATCTACTACTATAATTAATATGGCTAAAGTAAAAGACAAGTGATTCTACATTGTTATGGGTGCCTTTAGTCTAAAAAGGCATGCTTGTAAGAGGTTATTTTTGGGACAAAGTTAAAGATTTCTTTACCTATTACTATAGGTGAGGACTGGAAGTTTCTCTTAGTACTTGATGTTTTAATTCTCTTTTGGTTGGAAGAGTGGTGTTGAGATATCATCTCGGACAGAGTTTGCCTAAGCTATCATCCTAGGCACAATGCATTCAGATTGAAGGAATTTATTGCATGTGTGAAGAAGAGTAATCCAATTGCTTGTTGGGTCTATCTATTTCTTGCATTTTATGGTATATCCAAGAGTTCTTGTTTCAATATTTCTTTCTTTCATCTATATTTTCTTTTCCTTGATCCCTAGCACATTTAGGCCTAGACCTTTCCAACCCCAACATCATGTAGGTTTTGATGGTCTTTGCTAATGTGACAAAATAGCTAAGGTAATCCCCATTTGACCCAAACAGACCAGAGCCTTTACCACATTGTCAAATTCACATAGCATGTATAGGCAAGCAGGTCCCATGTTTCCTTAGGATCTAATCTTATCATGGAACACCAATCAACCCTACAAGCTCCCATTTTCAGCCCTCATCAAAAGTTATTGATTTTTCATTACTACTATCCAAAAAAATAAATATTAATAATAATTACACCTAATCATAATACATCAAACCCTATTAACCAAACATTCTTTATATTGAATGTAGTTTCAATACCAATTTTCATCCATAAATTTTTCCATTTACTCTTAATATTTACTAATTACAATCCAAAAACACCCAAAAACTACTATTTTCACCATTAAAATTCAATAACTTTAATTTAAGAAGTCCGTTTAAGTTAATATTTAGTAAATAAATCTATAATGATCTAATCTAACTCTATTTTTGGTTTTCATCCTTAATATTTTTCTAATACTCTTAATTATCACTAATTATAGTAAAAAACTTCCATTTTTGATACTAAAATGCATATATCTTTTAGTAGATTCATCTCCAGCATAGGAAACTTTGTTTTTAGGTTCCTTTCAATGAATTATAACTCTATTTTTATTTACTTACTATCAAAATTATACAGAACTCTTAATTGTTCCTAATTATGGTCAAAAAATGTAAATTTTACTCTAATTTCAGCCATTTCTCTATCAATTCAATCATTCTAATGTAAGAACTTTAATTCTTCTCTTCCATTCTACCTTTAGGGATCATAAAATGAATGCATACAACCATAAATCATACATTCTATGCATTGATTATTCACTTTTCAGTGAAAATGTTCAAACCTGACTAAGAAGATAATTAAGGATGATCCACCATATTTGAGAGTGCTGGTGCTTGCTCCTCTTCTCCTTTACTTCCAGAAATCTTTAGAATCCTTAATCTTTCACTTCTCCCTCTAATATATACTAATCTCTCCTTAATCTTGTTGAAAATTTCTCTCTCTACACTCAAGAATCATGATCAAGAATGGTATGAGGTTGAAGGAGATGTAAGAGAGGATCAAATGCAACCAATGCATGCTAGAAACGATGCAACACTTGCAGCGAATTAGCAAGAAACCCACAAAATGATGGTGCCCATTTTTCTCGTCTCTTTCTCTCTCTACAACTCCCCTCTCCACTTGATAGTCCCCCCCTCAACTTCTTGAATAACCTCTTTTCAAAAATGATCATTTTTCCACGTGAACCGGTTTCTTTGACATCTATTCACATCTCTAGACCTAATTTGTCCCTGCCCACAACTTCTTGACTCAAACTCCATGTATGCATGCTAAATTATACCCGTATTTCTACCCGACTCCAAAATATCTACGTTTTTCACTAAAATGTTTTCCACATCCGCCTTCTATCACTTATTATTTTTCCGCTCCCTAAATTCTTCATCTAAAAATACCATGACTCTCAACTTCTAATTCCACCTCAGCATAGCCCAAATACGGCTTTACAACCTTATTTTTAATTAAATTTTATGAAAAAAATACATAATATAGAGCCAAAGCCCTTTAATTTTGCAAAAAAAGTGTAAAAATGACCTAATTGTACTTGCTTCTGTCTTTGCATCTGCTTAATTAGTTGGTCGCTTCAGGCTCACATGTTCCCTCACTATTTCCTACAATCCTTCAATAAATTTTCGTTTTTGCATATCCTCTGAGGGAGCATTTTGTCCCGTCTTTCTAATTAACGTCTCCATCTTCTCAATGTAATGTTCCATAGTTTCTCCTGGGTTCTACGTTAAATAGTCAAATTCCAATCCCAAATGGTCCTGGAACCCTTGATGTCTAAACTTCGTTAAAAATGCCTCTCTTAAAACTATATAAGCTGCCCTTGTGGCAACAGGAAGGTTCCCATACCACAAGGCTGCTTCATCCTTCAAAGTTGCTAGAAATATATGAAGTTTTTGGTCATCATCTATAATCTCATTTGCTATGCATGTAACCTCGAACTGATGGATATGCATGTCAGGATCATCATCCCAATGACTAGAGTATTGCATGAAATCTGTAAGTCGCACAGGTGCTCTCATAGCCATATAGAATATTCTTAAGATTTCCTCTAAATCTTCGAAGATTGGAACCCGCTCTTTTGGGTCAACAAATAATCTACTAAGACCCCAATACTCAGCAAAACTATCTTTTTATTATCTTCTATCTTATGATCAACATGAGTGTCATTTGTTCTATATCCTACCGTTACCGTGGAAGTGTTATCAGAACCCACAGAATCATCATTGTTTTGACCCTCTTCCTTTGTATCTTCTTCTTTCTTCTTACTAGCACTTGATCCCTTCTTCGAGCTACCCTTATTGGTACCACTCGTTCCCTTGAAACTTCCTTCTTGCCTCTCCCAATTGTAATCTCCAATAGAAGGTGTCTCTCCAGTGACTTTTCTAGTTTCTAATGACAAACCCCGCCCACCTTGCAAGGTATTTTGCAATTCAGCATTCAATTGTTCTAATTGCTCCACTATTCGCTCAGTTTTCTTTTCCAACCTTCTTTTGGCTCTCTCTTCCCATGCCAACTTTTGGCTTTCACTCACTCACTTTGGCGTGTGATTATTTTTCCTATCAAACACATCCTTCTATCAATCTCTACTGTGAGAGACCCTGTTTGTGTAAACTCAACTTTTGAAGAATGTCAGGTAGTTCCTTATCCTCAGCACCACATGGTATGTTCTCACTAAGCTTTTCTACTAAATCTAAAATTTCAGCCACTTCCCACACTTCCTTTGTATCAAACGTTACCTTAACTCCCTTTGTTATTACTACCACTGAGACACTTGAGCCCAATCCATTCTCCTAAAAGTCTTATACGACTCTCTAGAAAACCTATCGTAATTGGGGTGCACACTAATGTTATTAAGTTGAATTTCATCGATGGAAGAATGTCATGTAGTTCCTTATCCTCAGCACCACGTGGTATGTTCTTACTAAGCTTTTCTACTAAATCTAAAATTTCAACCACTTCCCACACTTCCTTTGTATCAAACATTACCTTAACTCCCTTTGTTATTACTACCCACTGAGACACTTGAGCCCAATCTATTCTCCTAAAAGTCTTATACGACTTTCTAGAAAACCAATCGTAATGGTGGTGCACACTAGTGGTATTAAGTTGAATTTCATCGACTAACTTAAAATGTGAAGCTAACAAGACAATCCCCTTTGCTTCATTTTGAAACTTCCAATGCCAAGTGCACAATTGCTCAACATCAACCCACAGTTGAAGTTCAAAATGCTTACCCCCATCCACCAAATCGGTGTCCTGTGCCTTATTGACAATAATGCGTTGTATATCCTTTGGAAATTCAGGAAAGAAACTTTGCAACAAAGCTTCGTTGTATCGGTACATTAGAATCTTGTTAGGTTGGATGGAAAATTCATTGGGCAGGTCTCACAATCGCAAGTTAAATCCCACGGCAAGGTCAAATAGGCGTAAGATTCTAATCCTAGGCTCTATAGCTTCTCCCTGTCTCTCAGGGAAGACTCCTTATATGTTGCTCCTACCATACTTGTGGCGGTTTATTATGTGCCCCTTTCGGGATATTGAACTTTTGAAGAGAATGTGGTTTTCAAGTGATTGAGAGATCTATTCGATCTTTCCTCCCCATTTTTGTTCCTTGTTAATATCTTATCTCCGACTTAAAATGAATTTCCTTTTTAGCTTATGTTTAGATTAAAAACCAGCCAATACCACCCCCGCTTCTCCTTAATTAACATGCTTTTCTCTACTGGCAAATGCACAAAAAAATGACAGCCTCTTAGAAAGCCCCCAGATACGTAGGCAAAATGGCTATGTGTAAAGCCATTGTATTAATTAAGGTTTAAGGTGGATATTTATATATTATTTATTTTTAAATTATCAGCATAAAAGTCATATTATCCTCTTTCTTAGTAGTCCAACTAATAACCCTCTTTGCATACTTACAATTCACTAAACATCACTGTTTAACTTTCATTTTGAACTACAACCTATAGTATATAAATTTTATTATCTTTAATATTTCTACGAGAGAAATAAATTACTTAAAAACTCTTAATACATAATTAATTTCTATTAATACCTTAATACTATCACTAATATTTACTAATCACTATTTCAGTCTTGAATTATATTTAACAAAGAAAGTACATACAAATGAATTCCATTATTAGTAAAATTTTATAAATGGATTTTAAACAAAACATAAACTATAGTCTCTTTTCAATATTTCTTCTAAATCACTCATCATCAAAAGTTATTGATTTTTTATTACTACTACTTGGAAAAATAAAAATATTAAGAATAATTACACCTAATCATAATACATCAAACCCTATTAACAAAAAATTCCTTATAATGAATTTAGTTTCAGTACTAATTTTCATCCATAAAATTTTCCATTTACTCTTAATATTTACTAATTACTACCCAAAAACTGCTATTTTCACCATTAAAATGCAATAAATTTAATTTTAAAAGTTTGTTTAAGTTAATATCTCGTAGATAAATCCATCATGACCTAATTTAACTCTATTTTTGGTTTCCATCCTTAATCTTTCACTAATACTCTTAATTTTCACTAATTACAATAAAAAACTACCATTTTTTATACTAAAATGCACATATATTTTAGTAGATCCATCTCTAGCATATGAAACTTTGTTTTTAGGTTCCTTTCAATGCATTCTATCTTTGTTTTTATTTACTTCTTATCAATACTATACAAAACTCTTAATTTTCCCTAATTATAGCCTGAAAATGCAAATTTTACCCTAATTTTAGTCATTTCTCTACCAATTCAATTATTCTAACGCAAGAAATTTAATTCTTCTCTTCCATTTTACCTTCAAGGATCATAAAATAAATGCATACAACCATAAATCATACATTCTATCCATTTCTTATTCACTTTTCAATGAAAACGTTCAAACCTGATTAAGAAGATAATTAAGGATGATCCACCGTATTTGAGAGTGCTAGTGCTTTCTCCTCTTCTCCC
Source organism: Lygodium microphyllum (assembly GCF_053477565.2). Classification (NCBI taxonomy): domain Eukaryota; kingdom Viridiplantae; phylum Streptophyta; class Polypodiopsida; order Schizaeales; family Lygodiaceae; genus Lygodium; species Lygodium microphyllum. The sequence goes on along the minus strand of NC_141153.1, from coordinate 31,069,900 downwards.
TTTACTTCTAGAAATCTTCAGAATCCTTAATCTTTCACTTCTCCCTCTAATACGCACTAATCTCTCCTTAATCTTGTTGAAAATTTCTCTCTACACTCAAGAATCATGATCAAGAATGGTATGAGGCTGAAGGAGATGTAAGAGAGGATCAAATGCAACCAATGCATGCTAGAAATGATGCAACACCTGCAGCAAATCAACAAGAAACCCACAAAATGATGGCACCCATTTTTCTTATCTTTCTCTCTCTATAACTCCCCTCTCTTCACTTGACAGTCCCCCGCCCCCCCTCAACTTCTTGAATAACCTCTTTTAAAAAATGATCGTTTTCCCACTTGAACTAGTTTCTTTGACATCTCTTCACATCTCTGGACCTAATCCAAATGCCAAAAGCCCTTCTTGCGTTGCCTCTGCCATGCTAGTTTTTTGTGCAACAGCATGCGTAGAATAGTTGCTTGCAAGTGCTTAGTTAGAGTAGTAATGTAGCAAATAACTTGGACATGCTTCAACTATAATCCCAATTATAATGATCAAAAGTCAAGAATAGAATTCAATTGAACAAACAAGTTATGTCTAGAATTCACATTAAGTTTTCACTTACATTGAATTTCAAACCTTGACCATTCTTGACAATCATTTTAAATATGGTATTTGAGATGAGAAGGTATATAAAGGCATTGTAGCAATCGGCCTTGATAAATATTTTATGAATGTCATACTAATGAACCTATCAGAATGGATGGCCTCCATAGAGAGAGTAGCAAAGATAAGAGGGGGTTGAGATTGTAAGATTCCCATCCTAATAGAACCAATCTCTAATTCAACACCACTCAAGACATTCTAATTGCCTTCAAGCAAGAGCAATAAGAGCTTTTAGAGCACATGGAAACCCTTAAGGCTCGTAGAACATACAAAAAAAATACAGTGCATACATTGTGGTCATTTGGAGGTTAAGAGTCAAACTCACCATCAGCTAAGTATGTCCAAATGTAAGCTTCCAATCATAAAGAAACAATATCACATGATCTATAGAATAGTTGAAGAACTAGCATCGGCTAACAGTGAAAAAATGCTTACCCCAACCTCATATCACATTTGCAACTCTAGCCATATAGAATGATTGATATGGGCATCATAAATGATGATGTAGTCGAAGTCATGTCTTGTTGGTCTATGACCTAGGAGGATAAAAAACACATCTATCTTAAGAAAATTTTGATTTAATAGGAATTCCTAAAGAATTTGACAAAGAAGGAGAAAATAACTCTTTGTCTCATACACTCTATGTGCCATAATGAAGATCACAAACAAGTCAAAGATAGAAGAGCTAAAATAGAAATCACAGTCAAAAATCTACTCTTTGTGTTTATGCCTCATCTCCACCATCCTTTCAAGTGATATGGCTTCCTCCCCTTGCTCTTCTAGTTGTGCTTGTGGCTACAGAGGGGACTTGATTCATACAATTGTTCTTCCTCTTCTTGGTCTTGGTCAAAATTAGGTCCTTTGTCTTGGATCAGCTCTGTCGGCTCTTATCGAGGTGACTGCACTTGTTGCTCCTCTAGCTCCCCAAACCCTAACAAGTTGAGTTTTTATGAGGCTAAGCCAACTGAGACTAGCTATGTATAATGGGAATATCCATCAACAAGCACATGGAGAAGAAGATGCTCATTTTATTCTAAGTAGTCATTATTCACGAACTCATTGGGCTTGTGCTACAATAGAGACAATTGTTAAAGTGGGAGAAAGAGAGACGCCTTGCATAGCTCTCTTGGGTCATGGTTCCAAAATCAATGTTATGGCATTCAACTTGTATGAGAATGGAGGTTGGCCGATTGATGTAGATCTGAGATGGCATATGTGGGCAGCAAACAATTCATCAGGGGATCTTTATGCGGCTTGTTTGAATGTACTCGCGACTATTGGAGATGTTACGGATGAATATCATTTTTTTGTGCAGGATTCATGTAGTTATCAGTGATTTTGGGGTAGCTCTATGTTTCAGAATCAAGGCTCGAAACAACAGCCTTGGATGAAGGTTCTTCACTTGGATTTGGAGTAAAGACAATACAAAGGTAGTACAATTTCTCACTATTTGTGTAAATCATCCCCACAATTGAGATAGGTTGTGAGATAATCCTATGCCACTTAATGCATGAGAGTTTAAGGGTTTTTAGACAGCACTACTGTAAGTGGAGTCTATGGCAGTGCCTCTAGGAAGATAATTATGACTCCAAGAAAGGGGGAAACTGTGTTTGTGTTTGGATTGTAGGAATGGGCAGCATGTAGTCTTGGCAGTTTTAAGAATATTTTAGTCATTCATGAATATTTAGGATGGGATGAAAAAGAGCTGAAGACATACGGTTTGATGGCTACAAATGAAGGTATTTCAGGGCTATTTTCAGGGCTGGTTGATGTTGATATAGTGGCTGGAATTTCTATGGTAATTAATGCTGAAAATAGGGCAAAAACAGAGGTTATTCAAGAGTTTGCTAAGCATGAACATGAGAATATGGAAGAAGAATAGGTAGAAGATGAGGACATTGAAATGACAAAGGATACTTCTTCTGATACTGTAGATCCGTAAGACTTCGGCACATGCTAGAGGATGTGCAGGTTAGGAGGGGGTGGATGTCATGCCGCTACACGGTCACAGTGTGAAAAACTCTAGAGTGTAGCTTCTTATTGATCTAGAGAGTGAATGCCATTAATGTCAGTGTTCGTAGTGTGGATGGTCCAAAAATATTAGATTTTTGGACAAGTTTAGCAAAATTTTGATATTTTAGATATTATCTCTTGCAAAAATCTAAAAACTATAGACAACTTCTAGAATAGTATGACATGTAAAAGAAAGCATGTAGCTTTTAGTCATTTTGGGAGGATTTTATGTAAAAAGAAGGATTAGCAAAATCGTGTGACGTGTAATCGCAGTTTTCAGGCAGTGAACAACACTCCGAACTAAGAGATGAAGAAGGAGTGATCTGGTAGAATTTTGACCATATATGCTGGTATTTTACCCCCTTTTGAAGCCAATGGAAGCATTAGATTGGCGGTCTTAGCAACATAGAGGAATGTATTATTTTATGCACATTTTTGTTTGCAAGAGATTTATCTTCTCATAATGCAAAAATAAATTGACAAGCTTCACCTCTGTGAGTATTCTTCTACATCTTCTATTTCTTTGAACGCCTTCTCTTCCATCTACTCCTCTCCCTAAATCTCCCTTCTATTGTCTCTTATCTCCGCGGTAGATTTTCAACCCAAAATGCTCCGACAACGTACGTTGTGGTGCACTACCTCGTCCTTAGGGTTGATACTAGGTTTATCTACTAGGTGGTGCTACATGTTTTTGGATAGATGTGGTGCCCTTGTTGAAACCCGTTACTATTATAACATTACTGATGGCAAGATGGATGTGATGCAAGGTGTAGTCAACATTATAAAGAGCTTGTTTTTTGAATATGCACCCCAACACTAACTTCTTACCAATGCCTTGTATGCTAGGTAGCACGTAAAAGATAATGGATAGGCTCTTAGTCTCCATAGAGACAATTAGTTTGCATTTCCCTAAGAGTGGATAGGACTCCCCCCTAAACGGGCTAAGTTTTGCATTGGCTAGTTGCAATTGGGGTTAACCCATGGCAGCCTAGTGTTTACACATTAAGATATTTGAGTCGGCTCCCTCATCAATTAGTGCATCAATAGTGTATGCCTTTTGAGCGGTTATGGTTATTCGTAGGTAGGTTGGTGCTACTACTTCCTCATCCTCCTCCTCTAGTTCAATGATGGTTGCACCCTCACATTCATCAATGGATCTATCATTGGAGGTTCATGAAGTAGATGTGATGGAGGGTAATACTTTTTTATGCGACTTCTATTGAAAAAGTCGATGCTCTCCCCCCTCTAGGGTTTTGAGTTCCACATTGCTCATCCTATTGATATTGGGAACCTTGAAAGGTCCCGATTCCCTGAATTTCATTTTCTACTTGTGTCCCTTGATGATAGAGTGCAACAAGACTAGGTCTCCTTGACCAAAGTCTTATTGTTTAACGTGTTTGTCAAACCAACTCTTGCATCATACCTTTTCACAGATCAGAGCATGGGTTGTAATGAGATGAGTCTCATATAGGTGTTCTAGCTCCATAAATTGATTTCTCCATGCTTCTTGGCCCTTCCATCTCTCTTGGGATGCTATTCTCAAGCTTGGAACAAAGAACTCTACTGATAGAATAGTTGCAGTTTTGTAGGTCAATTTGAATGGGGTCTATCCCATGGCTATTTTGTAGGTTATCATATATGCCCACAAAGCTGCCATGAGCTTACTATCCTAGTCATTGCTGTGTGAAGAAGAGACTACTTTTATTAGGATATTCACCAAGATCTTGTTCATGGTCTTGGCTTGACCATTGACTTGAGGATAATATGGTGAGGACTTTTTGTGGATTATTAAGAAGGTGGATAACAAGTGAGTGATCACTTCATTGATGTAGTGTGTGCCTTGTTCACTAACCAATTTTATGGGGCAATCAAGTCGTGAGATACTTGCTCCCAAAGGAACTTGGCTGTAGTCCTAGCATGATTTTTGAGAGTTTCTCAAGCTTCTATCCACTTGGTGAGATAATCTATGGCAATAATGATGTACTTGGCTTGAGAGTATTGTGTTGCAGGGTTGATTGACCTAGTAAAGTTGATTTTCCACTTCTCAAATGGTTGGCATGCGATCATCGAGGTCAACTCCATTTTGTCCTTACAAATAAGAACTTTGCTCCATTGGCACTCATCACAGTGCTTCACAAACTTAGTTGCATTGTGGAATAGCATTGTCCACCATAGTTGAGACTAAAGTACCTTGCGTGCTATGGTGTCTCTACTGAAATTCCCTTTAGCAATCCTGCCATGTGCTTCTTTGAGTGCATCATACATTTCGTGTTCGCAGACACATCTCCTTAAGAGTCCATTCTGTCCTAATTGATACAATTGTCTTATAATCAATTGATAGGGTTAGATTCTCATTATTAGTCTCCTTAACCTAGCTTTTTCTATGTATCATTTTAGCAATCTATACTTTAGGATGTGGACTATGTCATTCTCCCAATATGATGTGAGGTTTGCTTGAAAATAATATTGTTCAACTGGACATTCAAAAAAGATGTGCATCTGGTAGGTCATCAGTGATGCCCTATCCAATGGCTTCACCTGTGGGTATACATGACATGTGATATACCATGTAGTGCTATTTGCCCTTGCGTACTACCAAAAGAAGTCAAATTCCAAAAGTAAAAGTAACCATCGAGAAATGCATCCTGTTGTGCAGGGTTTGTTCACAAGGTAAAGCAATGCTTGATGATCCACAAAGAAGGTAAAGGGTGTTGCTAGAAGATAGTGTCTAAACTTCTTTATAGAGAACACCATGGCTAACCCTTCTCTCTCTATTGTGGAGTAGTTCATTTATGTATCAGTTAGTTGTCTACTAGCAAAGCTCACTGGATAGTCCAAGTTATGTTCACCAGGTTGGCATAACACTTCCCATACGACAAACTTTGATACACAATGTGCACATGGAAGGTAATGGATCAATCTGGGGCTCTTAAGATAGGAGCTAAAGTTAGAGCCTATTTAAGCCTTTTGTAGGCTTATTGATATTCTTTGTTCCACTCAAATAATATTAATAGCTTGTACAAATATCTAGCAATCAATACATAGTTTAGCACAAACCGCCGATAGTACCTTGTGTGCCTTAAGAAGCATTAAACTCCCTTGAAGTTGGTTAGAGGGGGAAGGTCTATAATTACCTTGATTTTTGGGGAGTTTGTGGCTATCCCATTCCTCAACACAACATGCCCTAAAGTACAATCGTGCTTCACCCAAAACAAGTGGAATTGTAAGGGGTTCAATGAGAGATCGTATTGCTGACACCGTTCAAAGACTATTTATAGCTTTTCCAAGTGCTCTTCCTAGTTGCTGTGGACACACACACCATCGACAAAGACTTCTAACCATTTTCTGAACATGTCCTTAAAGATGGCACACATGAGGTGTTGGAAGGTAGCATGGCGTTGGTCAGTCCAAATGGCATGAATATGTAGGCAAACACCCCCATTCGGTGGCAAATGCTATCTTGTGCCTATCCTTTGGATGGACTTGCACTTGGTTATAACATGAGAAGCCATCCAGAAAACTACATGATTCATTTCTTGCCACTCTCTCTAGCATATGCTTAGTGTATGGTAATGGCTAGTTATCTCTCTTTTTGTAGCTGCGTTGACCTTCTTATAGTTTACACATACTCAAATCCTCCCATTCTTTTTCATGACTACGACTATGGGTGATACCTAGTTTGTATGCTCTATTTTGTAAATGAAACTTTCCTTTTGTAGCTTATCAATCTCTTCCTTCACTATGTGTGCATGCTTAGGATTTATCACGTATAGTCATTGTTTGACTAATACTGCATTAGGGGTGATATGGATGTTATAAGTCACGATACTCGGATCTATTCGTTTTAGCTCGTCTAAGGACTAAGCAAACACATCAAAAAATTCCCTCGAGAGATTTATGAGATCATTCTCCTCCTCCTTAGTTAGGTCATCCACTATGTACACAGGTCGAGGCTTGTCCTCTTCCCTTGCCAACTTGACCTCCTTAACTTTGGCTGGTCCTTTGATAGATTCACTTGCTTGTCTTTGTTCCTACCAACACCACTATTCGATCACCCTTCTTGAATTTCATGACGTGCTTGGGCAGGTCTTGGGTTTCTTTTCTCGTTTAGCTTTTGAAAACTTTGACTGTTTCTTTCTCTCCTCCTTTATCCTCCTATGCCTTAGGTAGACCGGAAGGTCTCCCCCTTGGTGGGTTCGGTCCTAGGTGGTTGAGGTATTTTGGGGTCACTATTAGAGCTCACCTTTGACTTAGATTTATACTCACCATCCTCATTGGAAGAGGTTGTATCCCCTAACAGTCACAACTTTGAGGTTGACTCCATTCCAAATAATGGTGTGGTGCAAGGCTACACTAATCTTGCTTGCTCATAATCTACCACCTCTAGGCATTCTAGCCAACCTTGATCGCAACTCCTTTGTTCAGTCTAAACGCGTTGATCTCTGAGGGTTTAGTTTCTATTCTAATTTTCTCAATCACTCTTCCATTTGTGCCATATTGTATGGTCTCTACTTCCTCTTTGCTTTCCTCATTGATGGAATATCAGTCTTCGTACTCATCCTCGAAATCCTCATACTTAAACTATGCATCATTTTCGGGGTTCCTATTTTCAAGTTTTTTCTCACTCATCATGAGAGTTTAGTTATATGACAAGTTTAAGTTGTGGACCTTGGTCCATTTCCACTCTTTGCTTTCCACAAGATCCTTAAGGGGCTTTAAATTGGCAGCTAGGTTGCCACCAACTCACTTGATAGATGCTCAAAGATCTCATGGAGTTTCCATTTGTTAGTTGGGACATGATAGGTGATTGGCATTGGTCAGTTGATGGAACTCCTGGCCATCATGCACAAGGGCACTATGGGTAGGTTAGAAGTGATGGCATTGTTAGATTTGCTAGTTGAGTTTACAACTTGCCTATATTCATCCTCATCCTTTGAGAACGGGAGATCAATGGTTACCAATACATGCATCTAGTCATACTCATCCTCAGGGCAAGGAATGTACCTCGTTAGAGGTCCATAATCGCTTCTAGCATTTGAGTCACTCTTTAGTATGGTAGAGATGGCATCGAGGTCCATTAGTAAGGTTTTACAAGTGTCCATCTCTACTCGGATTGCTTCTTATCTATTGTTTAAGAATATTAGGCTATTAACCGAGTCCTTTATCACACTAACATTCATGACTATGAAATTCACAGAAAATTGGATTCCCACTATCTTTAGAGGCCAATCCTTCAGGATTCTAGAAGGTCTAATCTTCATCCCATTCATTAGAGTGACATTGAACCGTGCAGTTTTTATAGGTGGGTTTCCCTGTCACTAAATTGATTGCTTATTACACATTCTCTATTTAATAAATTTATGTCAATAAATTAATGACTCACTTTTCTTTAAGTGTTGATGATGATCTAGCATGGCCATGAGACCATTTAGAGACCAATATTCCTAGTGCATCAGTTAATGGGGTGATTAGAGCACTATGATGGGGATATCTGGTACATGCAGTACAAGTTATGAAGGGGGAAGGAAGTCTCTGCCAAGTATAAGAGTGTACACAAGAACCAAGGAGTTACACATAAATGAAGATGGATTGAGTTCTAAGAAGAGGAAGTACATTAGCAATGTGTATATGTATTTATGTGTGCATCTGAGGACGCCTGGGAACATTTACTTGTGTGTAATGAGCATTGGATTCATTTGGGGTCATCCTCTCCCTTACAAGTCAATGTTTTAAGGTCTTTCATTAAGAAAGACGAGAGAGGTAATTCTCTCACTAAGAAAGATGAGAGACGTGATCCTTTGGAAGTGAGGAGAGAAGCGATTTTCTCTTTCTATGTTCCAAAATGATACAAGCTTTTGTGTGGAAGTCAATCTTAAGGTTGAGGCCCAAGGCAATCTAATGAACTCTCCTTAAGGTGGTTGCATGGACCACAAGTTAAGAGTATAGTTTAAAAATCTTGGGTGAAGCTACACGCCAGTCAATCGAACAACAAAGTAGGGAAGATGACCTAGGGGCTATGATCCCACACAGAGAGGAGGGGCCCAGTTCCAGCACGCAGGTGCTAGAAATTGTACCGCTAGCCATCACTGAGGGCAAAGGCAAGGCTCCCATCCACCCTATTCCGACCCTCCTGGTGCCTCCCACCGAAGCAACAACCCTCACCCCGAGCATCCCCACCAGCGTAGATGTCTCAAACTTCGCGGTGTGGATGCAATACTTTATTAACAAAGAACTGGCCCAAGGGAAGAGCACCAAGACCACAACCATAGGGCAGAAAAGGCTAGCCACGAACGCCGAGTTAAGGTAGGATTCGAAGTGCCAGAAAGTGGAGGTCTCGACCACTCCCATCCACACAACAATGACGCCACCAGCTAATTACGATGAGTACATAGTCGAGTTGCTCTCTCAATTGGAGAAGGCTAAGGAGGAAAGGAAGATAGCTGTGGCTGAGTTGGTGGCAAAAAAAGAGTCGATGGTTGCATTTCAGCTCGAAAAGACCCGAGTAATAGCCATGCAACAAAGGGAGATCTCTGATCTCAAACAGGAGCTGAAGGCTAAGGATGACATGGAAGAGGGCTAGAGGTAGCAGAGTTGGAGGATGAAACACAGGAACTCGTGAAGATGCAAAGAGAATACAAGCTCTTGATCGTGCAATTTGCAGAGTTGACTGCAAAAACCATTCAAATCGAAAAGCTTATGGCTGAGTTTACCGCCAGGGACAATGAAAGAAAGCAGGAGTTAGAGCAGCAGTAGAAAGAGATCGAAATCATGACCGACAAGCTGGACCAAGGAACGAAAGAACAAGAAACCATGAGGAAAGAGCTAAAGGACCAATAGCAAAAACTCGTGTCCCTGGTCTAGAGACAGGGTGAGAGCATGGAAGAGATGAAGAAGAGAGCCGAGGAATGGGCATGGAAAAATGAAAGAAGGGTAAAGACAGTGGCATGGCACCTCGCTTTGATAGAGAAAGAGAAGATCCTTGCAAAGAGAGAAAAGCATAAGCCGCCCAGGTAGCCTTTAATACCCAGAAAAAGGCCTTCCTAGATACACTGATGGACACCACCCGCCCAGAAGAAGGAGAGTCATTAGAGGTGGTTGCATGCAGAGCTCTGCATGGAGGGCTGCAAATGCCACCCCAATCTGCAGAGGTCAAGCTGAGCTTGGATGATCAACGAAAGTATCTGTTTTACTAGCCGATCTAGCCCCCTAGGAAATTGATGCGATAGGGTTTGAAGAGGGAACACAACAAGGAGACCAGCAGGGGGATGAAGCTGAACTTCAATTCGATATGGGAAGGTTTAGAAAAGAGGTGATCTCACAGCCCCCCTCGCCGCATTCCCAAGAGCAACAACCGATCGACACATCTGTGGAAAGACAAGCCGCGCTCATGGAAAGAAGGAAAAAATTAGTAGAAGAAACCAGAAAGTAGCTAAGGGCCAAGCCAATCATGCAGCCGTCCGCACCCCTCCCACCATGCCCTGATGACATTCCCACATGATTTCAAGCAGAACTGGTAGTTTGGGAGCGACAGGAAAGAGAAAAAGAGCCATTCACTTTCAGCTTTCTCATGCCCAACAGTCTGCAGAGGGTCTTACCACTCAAGGTGATGGAGGAGGTGATTGGGATTGGTAGCTGACTAGGGCAGAAGTGGCTGGAAGAAAGAGAGAAGAACCCCACTCTTTGGGGAACTGAAGAAGCCAAATTCTGGCAAAATAAAGTGTTTGAAGTGCCACATTCTGTGCAAGGTTATAACTGCCAGCCCCTATGGAGGAGGTGGGTGTGCAACATCAACATTCTCGCTTGGATGGCTTTTTGCAACACCCTACCTTACGAGAGGAACAACCCACGTTTATGGCATACCCTCGTAGGGTAGGAGTGGATTTTGATGCCACCCTCCACGAGCGATATGATTTTCCCATTATCTACAACTCTAATGTTGTCTCTTTTGAACACACCCTCATCTTCAACTCGGAAAGCTTGGATGACTCCATGACTCGCTTCCTCGCAGACTTCTCCTCTTGCCCTGATCCAACTTTCATAACTACATGTAATTATCTTAGGCTTCTTAAATTATTACTTAAGGAGGACCAGACTCCGCAAGAACGCGGCATGCCTCCCCTCTTCTTTGATCCTAACGCCATCGACAGCTGTGCCATGGCGCGCCTGATGATGAGGGCTAGCCTCCTCCCTTCTTTTTGCCTAGCTCTCTTGGAAGACATGAACGACAGCCAGTTCACCAGATGTAATCATCCCTTCCTCTCCACCACTTCACTCCACGTTCGCATGAATCTTAAAGGATACATGCAGAGTTGGCAATTTTTGAGCAAATCCATCCGACCCCCTTCTCCACCTAATTCAGATGATGAGAATTAGGCACTGGCTATCATCCTACTAGTGTAATACTTATTATTATTATTTTAAAAAAAAGAAAAAAAAAGAAGCAAAAGAAAAAAAAGAAAAGCATGAAAGAAAAAGCAAGAAGAACATCACACAAGGACATGGAAAAAATGACTCACTTGAAGAAGCACTTAGCACCACATAAAACACGATCATTGCATCTAGGGGTCCTCAAGTTAGGCATGCTCGATGGCTTTGGTCGGCTGCGGCTCTGCTCCTAACCCCCTAGCCCTTTTGATCCCCCACTTCACACTTAGAGCCCATCAAAGGTAGGACATACCTAGGGAGATAACACTCGCCTATGGTTAGACCTGTCACCCTAAGCTACTTGCACCACACCTCCCTTTGAACGAATGGGGTCCTCAAGTGTGGGATGTCACCACATCAAAGGTAGGACATACCTAGGGAGATAACACTCGCCTATGGTTAGACCTATCACCCTAAGCTACTTGCACCACACCTCCCTTTGAACGAATGGGGTCCTCAAGTGTGGGATGTCACCCAGCCTTGCCTGTGGTTATATCCACCTCCCCATTCCACTAGCACGAGCACGATGCACCACACAATAAGGTAGACACTCCCCTTAGGTAGCGCACCACACCTTCTCCTTTCAGGCATTACAAAAGGCGACAAACCACAAACTTCGGAGGCCCCCATCATTCCACTTGGCATCCAATTGGCTTCTTCGACAAATATCATTACCAAGCTTCCACAAGCACCTGAGTCTACATGTGGCCCTACCCTCACCCAAACAATTTGCCAACTGCCTACTATTCTCAAATAGCAGCCAGAAGTGCCATGGGACTAGCACCTGTCTCGGAGAGGGGTAATGTTAACCCTAAGTCGAGATGACAGAGAAAGATGGCGGATAAATGAAGGAAAAAGTGGAAAAAAGATGGAAAAAGAGCAAAGACATGCATGCGGCCTCTAAAGCTAAGCTAGGACAAAAAGCCCAATTTTAAATGAAAGGCGCCTCAAAAAGCTCTAAAAACTCTTGTAAAAGAGCGCCAGGCTTCCTCCTGTGCCAATTGTAAAATATTAGACGAGTGTAGGCTAGAGGCATAAGGCTAGAAGAGGGAAATAGAGAACGGACCTTGCCACAATGGCCGATTATGTAAAAAAGGAATGGGTGTCCATAGGATTCTAGGGCTTGTATATAAAGTTCAAAAAGTGAATGGAAGCTCATTCTTTTGGTGTGTGGCTAACAAAAGTTCTCTTCTTCTTCTCTTCCTCTCTTCTCCTTGCTTGTGTGTGCTCTTGACAGAGGGAGTGTGAGAGTGTGAGGGAGTGAGAGATCAAGAGGGTGAAGCTCTTCACTATCTCCTCTTTTCTTCTTCTCTTCTCTTCTCTTCTCTTTTCTCATGCATGCGGCTATGGTGGATGGAGCTTGGAGATAGAGGAGGCTTGAGGATGCGTGAGCTAGCATCTAGGATCATGGAGCTACCAGCATGTGCAAGAGAGGAGGCAACTCATTCGGCATCAAGGTAAGCTCACTACACTCGTAGGATCGACGACGCGTCGGCTAGGTGAGAGATAGCCATTAAAGCTCGCTTGAAACGTTTGAAATAATAAGCGGTCCATGGGTCTTGGTGGTTGAGCGTGAGCTCCCTCTACAATAGTGGAGAAGGAGAAGAGAAAAGATGCATGAGAGAAGAGCACAAACAATGCAGGTGCCGTCCAACTGAACTGACAGCCTTATTGCACTATCATATTATATATGAATAAAGAATGGGCGGTCATAGTGTACACGGGCAGGACCAGAGGCCTTTTACCCTAACATTTTCATCCAAGCAATGCATAGACAAGTATCTCAAAATTGGTGCTGTAGAGTAGGTCCTGGAACAACCACATCTTGCATGAATATAAACCTTTCCAATATTGGCACTCATGTCTCTCTCCAAGAAGAGAAGCTCTTGAAAGCTTATAAAAGAGGAGGCTCTCCTTGACTGTAGGAGAGGTAAAGGAAGCATTACTTTGCGTGCATCCAAGATAAGAGAAGGTGCAAGTGCTGCAGAAGCTCTGCTGAAATCAAGTGTTGCGCAAGCTCTGCTAAAATCAAGTTCCAAGAGGAGAAGAGAAGGTGCAAGAGCTGTGGAAGCTCTACTGAAATCAAGCTCCAAGAGGAGATCCCTACACATATTGTGTAGGAGAGAAGGTGCAAGTGCTGGAGAAGCTCTACTAAAATCAAGTTCCAATAGGAGAGCCCTACACATATTGTGTAGGAGAGACTCAAGAAGGATCAAAAGGTGCCAACTTCCAAGTTGTGCAAGTGTTAGCCGATTGTATACCGTGCAAGGAACCGTGATCTTGTTTCCAACATCTACAAGTAAAAACTGGTTTATGTGTAACAAAGGAGCTTGCTCCTTGTCAATAATATAACTCCACAAGGGGGGGACTGGCCAATCTTCCAGTCCCTACTATGTTGTCAATCTCTCTCTCTCTCTCTCTCTCTCTCTCTCTCTACATCTTTCTTTTCTCTCATAAGTTCTCTCTCTACGCCAACATAATATTCACCATATATCTTTTAATTATATAAGAAATTTGAGCGTGTATCTCAGATCTTATGACATTCCCCAAGCTTACAGGACTGTGTGGCTAAGTACACTAACCCCTGCTCATGTGTCTACTATTCCTTTTTACGTAGTATCTCCTAAGGCAATGATAGGTAAGATTACATGCATCTCATTGCCTTCCCAAAAGGCATTCACTTGTAGGGACTTAGTTATTGGATTCAACGTTAAGCTTGGTATATGTGTCACTGAGAGTATTCTGAGAAGTCTTATGCTCATTATTTTGTTTTACCCATTGCTTCAATTCTTGCCATAGTGTGAGGTTTTGCCTAAACAATTCTCCCAGTGACAATGTCATCGAAGTTAATATTAGTGTGGCTAGCAATTTTTCATCTATCTTTCCCTCCTCGGCTTCTAGCAACCTCTTCAATACATTGGTGAACACCCCTGTAACTCTAAGCTTAAACGATATGCTTAAGCAACACCCAACGCTATGGCTAGAGCTGAAGCAGTGGGTTGAAGAACCAAATGAGCCAATTACCACGGACTTGCCTGAGCATGACACAGAAACTCAAATACCAAGTCTAACACTACACTCCGTGCCTAAATCCCTAGATGTCAATGCCTTTTGGAAAGGCACAAAAATGCATGCAGTTCTGCTCTGGGGGATGTCACAAGAAAGGGAATTGTGGACACAGGGGCACGAGTGAGTATGCTAAGCCATGTTGTGCTCCAAACTTGGGGTAACCCACCAGTCGAGACTGCTAGGTTTAATGTCACACTGGCAAATGGAATGAAGGTGAAGCCATTTGGAGTATTGAAGAATTGGCTAGTAAAGATCACATGGATCCAATTATATGTTGCCTTCATAGTCATAAAGGGAGTGGACTACGACATCCTGCTAGGCCGACCCTAAATGTGCAAGGCAAGAGTCGTAGAAGACTGGGGCAACAGTCTTATCTTCTTAGGCAATCGAATAGAAGCTGTGAGAGTGGAGATGAACACTTGGAAGACCACACCAATCGACCTAGATGCCATCTCCACCATGCTGAAGGGTGATGGACACACTAGGGGATCATATGGAGCTCTTACCAAGTATATCCCATGCCCTGAGGATGAGTAAGATTGAATGCATGTTCTTGCTACCATCGACCTACCGTTTGCAAACATTGAGGAGTACGAACAAGCCATCAAGGCAACTCACAAACTCAAGGACACACCTTTGGTGTCAGTCTGCATGACAGGAAGCCTACGTGGAAAACCCGACCCTGTTGCATTCCAAATCCCGAACAATAGTTGAGAGCTCCTGGAGATCCTAGGGTACTTGACTGACAAGGGCAATCCAACAACGAATCTTAAGCCACTCCAAGATCTCTTAGACAAGCCTGAATGGCGATGGTCCAAGGTGCACAATTTGAACTTGAAGTACAATTGGGCCTTACTTCTCAACCAGAAAGAATGGAATAATCAGAACCAGGAGAATCAGGAGCAATTAGACAAAGACAGCTCCGATGACAAATATGAGGACTGTTGTTCCTTCAGTGATGAGAGCAAAAAGGAAGTCGATACCCTAGAGTATGACACTAGGGGGCATATGATCGAAAAAATACAAGTAGACCCCAGACCATGCAAGTTGAGTGCACTTAGAATAGAGAAAGGAGTCATACACAAGGGTTGCGATTGAACGTGGTTGGAGCACAGGGGTACAATTGACTACAAGCAGGCAGGCCTAGCCCTGCCAAATGATGCACCACTGATGTGAATGGACTCACCTTCTAAGCTACGACTGCCAAGGGAGAGCCCCTCTTCTAACAAAGATGAAGAGTTCAATTTCGAATTAGAAGTTAGCTTAGATAATGATTCTTAAATACCTCAACCTCCCAAGACTAGATGGACCAAGGGAAACCTAGCCGTCCACCTAAGGCACCAACGATTGAGGGAGGAACAATGGAAGCTACCTAAAGAGACATAGACAAAAGAACAACAAAAACCGCAAGACCTACCGAAATGATTCACAAAGTTCAATAAGGGAGATAGGATGGTGATCTTGCTAGGAGCCAAACGACAGGGGTAAGCAAGTGAACCAATCGAGGGACTTGCCAAGGTCAAGGAGGTCAATTTATCCAGAAAAGGGGAGACCCCATGACCTATCTTTATAATAGATGACTTGGCTGAGCAAGATGAAGCAAGTCTCATTACTCTCTTGCGAGAGTATATAGACATCTTTGCTTGGTCCCTAGAAGAGCTCAAAGGAGTAGACTCGAGCGTGGTGACTCACAACATACCCATGACACCTGACACAATGCCTGCTGCCAAGCAGCGACTGTATCCTATGAATCCAAAGCATGCTCAAGCTATTAAGAAGGAAATTGAAAAATTGATGAGAGCAGGATTCATCTACAAAATTGAATGCAGAGACTCGGTCTCGCCCATAGTCATCGTACTAAAGAAGAATGGGAAGATTAGAGTGTGTGTCAATTACAAGAAGGTAAATGCAGCAATCAAGAGAGATAACTACCCACTGTCGTACACCGAGCACATGCTCGAGAGAGTAGCTGGCAAGGAGGTCTACAATTTTCTAGATGGTTTCTCTGGATACAATCAGGTGCAAGTGCATCCTAACGATAGGCATAAGACTGCATTCGCCACTGAATGGGACGTTTTTGCCTACATAGTCATGCATTTTGGATTGACTAATGTGCACAACCACTTTCCAATGATTGATGTGTACAATATTCAAACACATGCTGAGGAAGGAGTTAGAAGTCTTCGTGGATGACTCGTGTGTTTGTTCCACTTGGCGAGAACATGTGGATAGACTTTGAGTGGTTTTTGAAAGGTGTCGACTATACCGTCTCTCATTGAACCCCTTGAAGTGCTAGTTTTGGGTGAAACATGGATGTATCCTAGGACACATGGTATCGAAGAAGGGCATTGCCACATATTTTTCAAAGATCAGGGCCATTGTCGATCTTCCATCCCCAACTGATTTCAAGGGTATTCTATGCTTCTTAGGACATACAAGGTATTATCAGTGGTTCATATTGAACACCTCTATACAAGCTATTGATCATATTCGAATGGACCGAGGAATGTCAATGCTCGTATGAGGAACTGAAAAAGGCTCTGAACCACAACACCAATTCTATGAGCCCCAGATTGGACACTCACCCCAGATTGGACACTCACCTTTCATGTGCACATCGACAATTCGAAATTTGCCATAGGAGCGGTGTTGTGCCAACTTGGTGAGCACAACCTAGATTGCCCGGTGAGCTTTGCTAGCAAGCAACTCACTGAGACCAAAATGAATTACTCAACAATGGAGTGAGAGGGCTTGGCCATGGTGTTTGCCATAAAGAAATTTTGGCATTACCTTCTAGTTACACCTTTTACTTTATTTATTGACCATCAAGCCTTGTTGTACCTGGTTAACAAACCGTGAACTACAAGACACATTACTAGATGGATTCTTCTACTTTTCGAGTTTGATTTCTCCATGACAATGCGCAAGGGGAAATACCATTACATGGTTGACCATCTATCTCGCATCCACACGGGAGAACTGGCTGGACAAGGCATTGTGGACGAACTGCCAGACGTGCATCTATTCCGCTTGTCGAGCGAAAAAGATTTGTTTAGAGTTGACATGACGGCTTATTGGGCAGATGACATAGTTCAAGTTATTGAACACAGAAAATCGGAATGATCGATAGAAAAAGCCCGACTTAGGTGGCTTATCTTGAAAATCTAACCTTATCAGTTGATAGCTGGCCAATTTTACAGGCTGGGACAAGATGGGTTACTATGTAGATGCGTGTGTGAGCATGAGATGCATGACGTACTGAGACAGAGGCACACAACACAGTTGCATGAGGACATTTCAACGGAGACACAATAGCTCGCAAAGTGTTGCAGTCCTAGTTGTGGTGGCCTACCATCTTCCGAGATGCGATGCAATTCGTGAAGCATTGTGATGAGTGCCAATGAACTAAAGTACCCATCCATAAAGATTGCATGGAGTTACGCCCAATTATTGCATAACAACCTTTTGAGAAATGGGGGATTGACTTCATCGGCCCCATCAGTCCCACGGCACAATATTCACAGGCTAAATACATCATTGTGGCCATCAACTATCTAACAAAATGGGTAGAAGTGCGAGCTACAAGAAATAATGATGCTCGGACCACTGATAAGTTCATATGGGAGCAAGTGATCTCACGATTCAGCTGCCCCATCGAACTAGTTAGCGATCAAGGCACCCACTTCATTAATGAAGTGATAGCTCACCTTCAGTCCTCCTTCGTAATCATCCATCAAAAATCTTCACCATATTACCCACAGGCAAACGGTCAAGCTGAATCAATAAATAAAATCCTAGTGAACGTCCTGACCAAGGTCGTCTCCATGTCACACAGTGATTAGGATAACAAATTGATGGCGGCCTTGTGGGCCTACCACATGACTTACAAGATGGCAATAGGACAGACCCCCTTTAGATTGACATATGGTACAGAGGCAATTCTTCCCTTGGAATTCTTTGTACCAAGCCTCAGGATCGCCCTTCAAGAAAGATGGGATGGGAAGGGGGCATGGAAAAAATGCTCGATTGAACTCAAACGCTTAACAAAAACCCGGCTTCTAGTCACCCATGCACTTATATGCAAGAAGGCAAGACGTAAAAGTTGGTTTGACAAGCATGTCAAGCAGCACAAATTCAAATAGGGTGACCTCGTACTGCTATACTCAGTCAAAGGACATAAGCAAAAGCTGACGTTTCAGGGGCTAGGACCTTTTAAGGTTCGGACCATCACTCAAACTGGCAACGTAGAACTTGAAATCCTAAAGGGTGAAGGCATAGGATTCTTCAATGGCAGCCACATGAAGAAGTACTTCCCTCCCACACATCCATTGCATGAGCCCCCAACACTAGCACCTCATGTCTATGTACGAGTAGCCACTATCACTGAAAGAGATGGTGAGGATGAGGAAGCAGTACCCCCAGCCTACCTCAACATGACAGTCACTGCTAAGCACACGTGCACGATCAACGCATTGATTGATGAGAGAGTTGATTTTAATATCTTAACCCACGACCATTGGACCCAAATTGGCAAATTGCCATTGCAACCTACTGCTGCTAGTCTCACCCCTTATGGAGGCCAATCCTACAACCTTCTGGGAAAGTGAAAGGTTGCAGTTTCTATCGAGTCTGAGAGCATACTAATAATTTTCTATGTGTTGCCCAACACTAAGGATGCATGTATAGAATCTCTGTTAGAACAAATTTTCAAGAAGCAAGCTCGTTGCAATGTTGACTAGGATTTGCAGCACATCCACCTAGCCGTGGGTAACGTTCGCATAGTTAGAACTTTCAGCAAGGGCAGTGCGACTCTTTCCAAGTCCACAAAGCCACTGGTAAAGAAACCCACTGCCAAGTATCAAGATGGAGGTTGTGACTTGTCACAACCTATCCAACCTCGAGGCCAGCAACCCACTAGGACCACCACTGAAGCCCATGAACCCCAGTTCCAATGGGTACCTAAATAGGGAGCGCCACCTAGGAATAGAAACCCACGGCCTCGCAAGGCTAATAATATGTACCCAAAACCTAGGAGGCCAAGGCTGAACCATAAACATCGACGCACCGTCAAGCCACGATGGGTCCCTAAGACCTTATTGCGCACACAAGGCTACTATGAGGGTAACAGATGGATTTGGATGCCTAAAGCCAGAGTGACCAAAGGCCCTACGCAAGCTCCACCTTCAAACTTAACCACCCACAACATCATGCCAAGAACACTCAAACTGCCAGTGAATCAGGCCACTAAGCCCATAGAACCTCCGAAGCCTAGCTCCGTAGAACGTAAACCAATCTACCGCCCACAATCATTGACTACTACTAACAAAATGCCCAGTTCTAGTGCACATGATGCCACTCAGATCTCACATGCATCTAGTAGCATGACAACTGCAACCACCACCAAAACCATCAGACGGGAAACCAAGCTTCAATCTAAAAGGCGAACCACGTTGCGATCATTATCAACTGGATTATCTAGTCCTATCAAGCCTCAACCACCCCCTGGCCTTCAACCCTCTTATGCACGATGATCAATTCTGACTTTGGCCGCCGCAGACTTAATTGAAAATACGGGGGATGACTTGGTTGCTTGCCTCCGATGCTTGGATGCTACTTTCATGATCTTGGCTAAAAGCTACGAACTACTAGACTTAGGCTTCTTGGAAACCTATAGCAACGAAAGTACGAACACTCCCTTGCTCTTGGGAAGAGTCAGAATTTGTATTCGTCAAGGCTTTCGAAGCAGCTTAGGAATTGATTGCAACTGAGATACCCCATGAGCAAGCTATCAACCAGTGCCTCATTACATCGTATAACAATAATACAACCCCGGCCACAAATCAAAAAATTGCGGATTTGAAACAGCTTACCGACCATGACTCCTCCTTCTTGCAAAAATGCTACACTCTACTATTGCAATGGGAGCAAGCGGGATACCCAATAATGACCAATGATAAAAAGTGGTGCATAGTCAAGGCATCTGAATACGACCCAATCTATGTCGATCCAACTTCCTATATAGGGTGTTGACTTCTATTCGTAATTGACCCCTATAAGAACACATTGAGGGACATTCGTATTTAGATCGCATCATCACTAAGGAGGAGTTGCATGTCACTAGTTGAATGGACTCTGGTGACTTCTTGCTTGACGTTCTCACTTATATTATGCACATAGGCATTCACCCTTTCGACATGGATAGCTATGCCAATCTTGAGTATAATGCAAATTTCTATGCTCGGCTCATGCGAAGGTAAAGCTCTCACATTATGTGCTGAATGGTCGTCATCCTTTAACCCTTTAATTCTAGGAAGGATTCTTCTCAATTCAGAGAGGGGAAAGCATGATGAAACAAACCAAACACATAGTAAGAACCATAAAGGAAAATAACTCATGCGGAACATGAGGAACCTCAATAGTAGGACAAAGCAACTTGTGACTGAGGAATTGACAATAAAACTTGGAAGCAATATACTTAAGAATATTTGGAGAAAAAAGTCTAATTATGTACTAAAAATGAGTTTATCTGCCAAGCATGAAGTCTTTTCTTTCAATGAATAGCTAGATGGAAAAGCACTAATGGCAAACCATGGCTTATGATAGGAGTTGAAGATGTTGCAACAAGACCGAGCCCATCGCCTACCCTTCACAGAAGAGGAAAGAGCGAAGTACGGCCTTATCCTTGAATGTCATGCATAGAACCAACTCAGGTTTAGGAGCATCCACAACTCCGAAGGGGTGGTGACCAATGAGGAAGCCGTCAAAAATATTGTGGATCAGTGCAACCTCGCCATGTATATCCAAAAGTTTGAGCATGACCACACTAAGTGTGTGGAGTTCCTGAGGACATATGACCCTGATAAGGAGAGTGGGACTGTGTCCTTGGCAAGCAAGGAAGGAACCAAGCAAGTGTAGGTCCCACTCAACAAGCCCTTGGTGGAAAAGGCATTGGGATTGGAACCAAAGATGGAGAAAAGGCACAAAAGAGACGTCTATGCCATGTTGGGGATAAAGAATGAAAGTGTCTTAACAAATGATGGCATAAGTATCCAAGACATTCCCGAGCAGAAATCAGATTGCAAGCAAAGGTGATCCACACCCTTTTCTCCAACCTAAGGTACAATTCGCCCATGCTAGAGAGCATGGCGGCTCATTTGTTGCATGAAGTGGATTGGAACAGCTATGTTAGGAAAACCATAGACCCCAATCAACCAAGACACTCAACCTTGGAAGTAGACCGACGGGTGGAGAATCCCCAGCATCAAAGGGAACTAATAGGAAGAAGCCCTCGGCCAAGCCCACATTCATAGGTTATGGAGGAGTCTTGATTGCCCTTATCCGAGAGGATATAAAAGAGGCACAAGACAGAGAAAAGGGATCATATGAAACGCTTGAGAAGTCACCTTCTCATCACGAGAAAGAACCATCAAGTGAGAGGATGATTAGTGAAGAAGAGGGAGAGCAAGAAGCTTAATCCAACAAATGGAAGGTGAAGACACCTAAAAAGAAGGCAAACGAAGAAGAAGTAGAAGGAAGAGAGGAAGAAAAAAGAGAAAGCATACCTACTTAAAACCAAGGATGAGTCAAAAATAAAGCTATGAAACAAGAAGAGGAGTTGAGAAAGAAAGAAGAGGATGACCTGGCACAAGTTGTGCACATGTCCATTAAATAGCAGTGCAGGCAAGATGAACTAGCAGCAATGAGCCCGCCTAGGTAGGACAGTGTGCCCAAGCAATAGGAGACTTGCCTCCACCCATCCTTGAAGGAAAGGGCAGAGCCACACTCCACTCAACCCCGCCTACCCTCTTGCCCAGTACCCCAACCATCACAGCCACGCCAGGCACCCCAGCCACAATGGATGCCAGCAACCTCATGGAATGGGTGCAATTCTTAGTCAATAAGGCACATACCCCGATACCCACCTCCAATGCAGGAACCCCAACTATAGGAGTGAAAAAATCGGTTGTTGCAAATGCCAAATCTTAATAGGGACCCAAGCGACCAAAGGTAGATGCTAACACCATGAAGCCATAGGCCGCAGACCAGGACGAGCATGTCATGGAGCTCTTTGCTCAGTTGGAAAGGCAAAATAAGGAGAAAAGAGTAGCAGTGGTGATGCTAGAAATAGAAAGGGAAATGGCAAATGCCTCCCAGCTAGAACAGACACGCCAAGTGGCCTTGCAACACAAAGAAATCCATGTGCTGAAAGCAAAGCTAAGGGCCAAGGAAGACGACAAAGAACAATGGCAAAAAAGACTGGAGGAAGAGAACCAGGAGCTAGTCACAATGTAAAGAGAATACAAGCTCCTGGTTCTACAACAGGCAGAGAGCTCGAAGCACAGGTGAGAAAACTTCAAGAGGACATGAAAGAGCTCACCGCGCTGGAAGCAAAGAGAGCACAAGAGCAGGAAGAATGGAAAAAAGAGAGAGAATAAGTAGAACGTGGAACGCAACATCAAAGGGAAGAAGGAGCAACACTAGAGGAGAAGATTAGGCACTAACATAAGAAAAAGAGGGCCTTGTACAAAAATGGAAAAGGCAAGAGCCGATGATAGTGGCATTGTCACAAAGGCAAAGTGAGGCCTGGAAGAAATGAAAAAGAAGGCAAGGGAATGGGAAGCCAAGAGCGAGAAGCAAGTGAAGGATCTAGCGAGCCACTTGGCCCTTGCAGAGAAAGGCCAAATATTAGCAGAAGGTAGGGTGGGCACCACTCAAGCTAGCCTCGAAATCCAACAATGTGCCTTCCTCAGCACAATCTTAGACGTCACACTCTTTGAGGAGGAGGAGGAGGAGGAGGAGGAGGAGGAGGAGGAGGAGGTAGTTGATATGCTTAAAAGGAAACTAGAAATAGCCTGGAAGGCGATCAAAAAAGGGATGTGCTCCTAGATCCAAGATGCAAGCCTCAACCCGATCAATCAAGATCATCAAGAGAAATTGTTAGGCTTGACACTAGAGGAGATTGATGCCCTGGAACTTCAAGAATGACAACCCCAGGAGGCAAGGGTAGGGTCAAGCTGTGAAGGAAAGCAATAAGATGAGGAGTGGATTCCGCCACCCCCCTCACCACAACTAGAGCTCCCTCAAGAACAAGATGCCACGGTGGAAAGGAAGGCAGAAGCAAAAAAGAAGAGGGATAGAATGTTACATCAAGCACACAAAAGAGCTCAAGCACAACCACTTGCAGTTTTGCAGCCACCCATCCCACTAGAAAGGGACTACTTACCCATGAACTAGAATACAGAGCTGTCGATGTGGGAGCAATGGAAAAATTGCCGCCAACCCCTCGACTTTACCTTCCAATATGCAGTGGGTTTGAGCAAAGTACTATCCCACCAAAGCAGTAACGGAGGTAATCACCATGGGAAAAAGGCTTGGTGAAAGACGGCTCATTGAAAGAGAGAAAAATCCAACATCTTGGGGGACAGAGTCCCCATATTATTGGGAAAACAAGATTGAGGAGGTACCCCACACGGTGAAAGGCTACGAATCCCAACCTAAGTGGAGGAGAAGAGTCTGGAATGGAAACGTGGATGGCATTTTGTGGCTCCCTATGCTTTGAACAGAATGACCCGACCTATCTACCATATCCTCGAAGGGTGGGAGTAGATTTTGACCCTAACACCCATGGCCGATATGACTTCTCGAGGATCTATAATGTCAATGCCACAAAACCAGAGGAGGCACTTGCCTTCTCAGAACAAGATCTATGGGACTCCAAGGCCCATTTCCTAATGGAATTCTCCTCTTGCCCAGACCACGCCTTTGTAACAACATGTAGCTATATTAGATTACTTAGGACTCTTCTCAAGCAACCCCCCACACCGGCAGAGTACCATCTTCCGCCACTCTTTTTTGACATTAATGAGGGAATAGATGGGTGCTCCATGACTTGACTAATATTGCGTGCTGCTTTACTCCCATCCTTTTGCATGGCCCTTCTTAGGACATGAACAACAGCCAATTTACCAAATGTAGCCATCCATTCTTGTCCACCACACCTCTCCACGTTAGAATAGGCCAAAAAGGGTATATGCTAAGCAGGCACTTCCTTAACAAATCATTAAAGCCCCCAACTTCCCCATCCCATGCCCACAAACCCAAAAAATGAATCTATCATCTTGTACTTCTCCAAATTCAAGAAATTGTTTATTCAAAAAAAAGAAGAAGCTGCACATCGATCATTGTCACTGCACCTAGGGATTCTCAAGTTAGGTGCACCCGATGGCCCCAGTCGGCTGCCTCCGTCCCTAACCCCCTAGCCTCATTTTGATCCCCCACTTCATGCTTAGGGCACATCAAGGGAAGGACACACCTAGGGATGTAACACTCACCTATGGTTAAGACCTATCACCCTAAGCTACACGCACTACCCTCCCCTATGCACAAATTGGGTCCTGAAGTGTGGAACGCACCGAGGGCTTGCCCAAGGGTGTACCCATCTCTCAATCCCACAAGCACCGGCACTACACTCCATGGCAAGGTAGAAATGCCCCTAGGTAGTGCACCTTCTTCTCTTTCTAGGTACAAACAAGGGCTCCCACCACCAACTCTAGAGACCCCATCATCCATGCAATGTATTCCCCATATTATGCGACCTGTCACCATGCAAGCACAACAAAGCAAGGGGAAAACACAATATGCCATTCAAAAAGTGAATGAAGAAGCTCATTTTAAACATCACTGGAAAAGGTAACCACAGAGGGGCAACCAACAGATCCATCCAACTTTATCTTCAATTTCAAAGGCATAAATCCCTCCAACACACTTTCCACCAAGGCTAGTACAAGGGTCTTTCAACTTCCATAAATCCCTCCAAAGGTCCATAAATTCCTCCAACACCAGGGCTCGTTCACAACTTAAGGGCCTTCCAGTTCCATAAATCCCTCCAACACACCCTCCAACACGACTTGTATGCATACTCAAAAAGCCACTTGGCCTCCCCAAATGGGACTAGCACTCAACTAGGAGGGAGGTAATGTTAAACAAGGTGGAAAATCCAAAAAATCTAAATCAAAAGGTAAGGCCAAGGAAAAAGTAGAATGGAAGACGAAGGCGCGCCAAGAAAAATATGGAAACATAAGAAGTACGAAAAAATCCTAAATCAAGGAGAAAGTGCACAAGAAAATGCGCAAGTCAATACTTTTATAAAAGAGTGCAAGGCGCACTGTGATTTATTTTAAGAGCGCCGTGCAAATTGTAAGGGTAGATGGACGGTAGGAAGAAAGTTAAGAAGATAGGAGGAAAATGGGAAAAAGAGCCTAGGCCACGACCAACCATGTAAAAGGGGGATAAGGGGATGACAGCCCAAAAGGGATTTAAGGCTTTATATATAAAGTTTAAAAAGTGAATGAGAGCTCATTCTTTGGTGTGTGGCAAAGTGGACTCTTCTTCTTCTCTCCTTCTCTTCTCTTGCTTGCTTGTGAGTGCTTGAGGGAGGGAGTGTGAGGGACTAAGGGACTGAGCTTTTGAGAGTGAGGGATCTTGGAGGTGAAGCTCTCCACCTTCTCCTCTCTTCTTCTTCTCTTCTCTTCTCTTCTCTTGTCTCATGCGTGGCTATGGAGGATGAAGCTTGGAGGAGGCTTAAGGATGCTTGAGCTTGCATCATGAATCATGGAGCTATCGGAGTGCTTGAGAGAGGAAGTAACTCAATCGGGCATCAAGATAAGCTCACTACACTCGTAGAGAGGGATAGCACGTCAGCTATGTGAGAGGTAGCCATTAGTGCTCGCTTGAAACGCTTGAACAATAAGCAGTCCGTGGGTCTTGGCGGTTGGCGCCTCTATAGATTGGCTCCATCTCTAACCCCCTAAACTTTCTCCCCTACTTCACAAGTTCAAGGCACATCAAGGGTAGGATATCCTAGGTTGTTGAATACTGAAATGACTAGACTTTTTGGTTGATTTTTGTTGTTTTTGAGGCCGGAATGGTTGATTTCTTATGGATTTTGAGTGATGTTTGGATATTTTGGAAGTGTTTGAAGAGTGTTTTGGATAATATTGATTATGTTTTGGAATATGTGATGATTCTTAGTAGAAATATGAGGTTCTATGATGTTCTGATAGGTTTTGTTGAGGTTCTGATTGGTTCTGATACCTTCTGTTTAGATTCTGTTTTGTTCTGATTTTCTTCTGTATGAAGCATGGATTGATGATTGATGAAGGTTGAGGTCTTTTGAAATCTTATTGAATATTTTTTGATAGTTTGGAATGGTTTTAGTATGAGTTATGAGGTTCTGTTGTTCTCTGTTGACCTTCTGTTTGACCTTCTGTTGAACCTCCGTAGACCGTCTGTGGAGCCTCTGTTCCTGTTCTGTTCTCTTCTGTAGATCTTCTATATGTGTTCTGTGATATGAGGGTGTACTTTGGAAAAGTTTTATAACTTTTGGAAATGATGAATTTAAGTTCAAAAGAGCTAAAACAAATGGAAGAAGCAGCTGTTGAAGACTAAAGAGAAGACTAAAGTGAAGTGACAGAAGTGAGCTATGAAGAGTCACTATAGTGGCTCTGGTGCCCTTTCATACCTCCCATACCACTTGGGAGGTACATCCACGACCAAGAGAGGATTATTGAGAGTGATTATTGAGTATTGTAGTGAGGAGATGATGTACTATTGATTGAGTGATTGAGAGAGAGAGAGTCAGCGATAGCCAATTCTATCAAAACAATGTGTCCTTCTATGAGAGATTGGGAGAGAGAAATATGAAGATAATGAAGATGAATACTATGTGATTATTTCCATTTAAAAGTGATGTCTTTATTTTGTGTTTCTTGTTCTATTGATGGATTCTATAAAGGTGTTAAAGATTATGGTTTATTCTATCAAATCCGTGGGAGATATCTACTATGATGTTGCGTGAAGATTTGTTATTTTCCTTCTTATGGTTCTCTAAATAATGAAACAAAAGCTTGTTGATGTTACAAGATAGATTTTCTTTCAGTAGAATCCCATTTTCCTTGGCGTTCCTCTTGGGGCTCCATGTTTTTAGTGTGCAGTCGAGGAAACTTGCCATCAACAAGCATCAGAAGAGGCTGAAAATGAAGGAAATCTAAGTGTTCCACTTGATGAACTTGTGACCTTAGATTCCATCACACCAACCACCCAATCATCAACTAGTCCTAAAGTGTGGAACACACACCAAGATCTCCAACCTTTGGTGTTAGACTCATCTCATAGTTGCACTTCCATAAGCATTTTATCAGTGTACCACTCATATTTAGACATGCCCCAAATGAAAAGTACAACTTCTATGTAAACATATCAAACATGGAGCTAAAGGCCCTCAAGATCAGTGGCTATTTATCCCTTGTCAATAGCAACCACCTCTTACATTCCCCTCCCATCCTAAGAGTTCCATACACCTTCCTGATCTAGATCTTTATGAAGATAACTAAATAGAATTGAAGGAGCATGCCATGGGACTAGTGCATTCAACTATCAAGGGGGCTAAATGTTAGCCCTTATAGAAAAATTAATGAAGGTAAAGACAAACTAAAGGGTAGAAGAAAAAGTAAACTAGATTGAAAAGACCAAGGGGATGCCTTGGGTTTGTGCTTAAAATTTCAAGGAGTTTAACATATCATCTTAGGTGCCACATATCCATCATTCAATCCATCACAAATTACTATCTACGAATAAATATATTCATTTTAATAAATTTCTAGTGAGAGCCATGCTTGCTCTTATGCAAATTGTAAAATTACCTAGAGTTACATTTGGAAAACCTACAATGGATGAGGAGGTTGCAAGAAATCTCTAGGCATTTTTCCTAAATAATTTCCATAAAAGGTCAATTGTATGAAAAAAAGAAAGGAAAAGCCATAGCTTAAGTGGAAATTGATAAAGAGTTCCCAACTTAAGCAATAAGCCATTTTCTTCTTCTTCTTCTTCTTCTTCTTCTTGGTAGAGCTATTGTGGATTGGATCAAATGTGAAGTAGTAATGGGAGGGAATCACGGACCATACAAATGGTGAGGCTACCAATGAACATTCAAGGAGTAATGAGAGTGGATTGTGGAGCACCATACAAATTGTGAGGTTACCAGTGAACATTTAAGGAAATTTGAACCATAATGGGATGAAGCGGGAGATTTAAAAAAGCAAGCCCCCAATTTGAAGTTTTTTCACAAAATTTTCTAAAACTTGGAGTTTTTCGATGTATTTGTCAAAACTTGGAGTTTTTTCACAAAATTTGTAACTTTATGAGGGATAATCTTGTTACCCATATTGAAAATTTGTATTAAATAAGCTATTCAAGGGACCATTTTTTTCAAACTCTCAAAATATACCGAAGAGAGAAAAATGAACAAAATTGGGTTTCTACCATACATCTCAAAAAGTACCCTTATCAATCAGACTAATCTCTAAAATTATGAGTCAATCTAAACAAAACACAAAAAGAACTCAATATAGGAAAATATAATTATTTCTCTTGCAATTATTTAGGCAAATTATGAAAGCCACTTATATATAACTATTATATAGTATCGATATGTGGACTTGATAGCAACAAATGTTAATATCTTCCTCATCTTTTTTACTAATCACTCCAAAGCTTCTCATATATGCAATGGTTGTAGGGAGCTTTAACTCTAACATATCTACAAGGGATATATGATTTTCATCCTCTTGTTGAAAAATTTGGCCAAGTATTTGTTCAACCTTTCCAATGGCAAAGGTTGCATCATTTATTGACCACTTCTCATCATAGTTTGTAGCTTTTGACAACGAATCTAGTTTACCATTTGCGGTTCTGAAGGTCTTTCTCATGTCTAGCTCCTCTTGTGTAGGTTTAGGCATGATTTGACTCATGTAGAATTTAAAGAAAACCTTGTGCTAAAAATAAAAATTAGTACAATTGACTATGGAAAGTGGAAGGAAGAGCAATATGCAAAAGAGAAGCAACGAGTAGAGTTGTGGCATAAGGACGGGAAGCAACCATATCATGGTTTGGTTCAACATAAAACTTGGCCATGGTTTATATCAATAGCAGACTTGCCAATCAAAGGTTAGATAAAACATGGTTTAGATAAAAAATACCCAATTAACAAATAAAAATTAGAAATTAGAACATGGTTTAGATAAAAAACATCTTGATAACGTGATAAGGGGAAGCAAACAATTGAGAAGGTGTAACATGGGAAGGAGAAGCAACCATAATATATATTAGAAATGTGACTAGAGTAGATGATACATGATTAGATTCTATGTACCCATGCTTTCCATAACAGGAGTAAAGGACAAAGATCAAGATTACCTTAAGAAAAAAGTATCACAATCAACAAAAACGAACTTGGAACATCAATACCAGGAAAAATGAAAATGCTTTGCACACAAAACAAGAATGATTTATAAAGAGATATTTCACATGTAAATAGACAATCCTCTGAGGGGAATTAAAACGAAGTGATCAACAAGCTTTATGAAACAAAATCGAGATTACCTTGAGAAAAAAATTGTCACAACTAGCAAAAATGAACTTGGAGCATTAAAATTAAGAAAAATGAAATTTCTCTGCACACAAAACAAGCATGATTTATAATGAGATCCATCACCTACAAATAGGTATCCCCCTCAGTTAATACCAAGCTTTATGGATGTATTCATCATATCAAAAGGCAAACAATAAACTTGCATACTTTTCATAATAGGAGAAGAGGAGCAAGATCTAGATTACCTTGAAAAAAAATTGGCTCAACAAAAATGAAGTTGGAGCATCAAATCAGGAAAAATGAAATTACTTTGCATACTAAATAAGCATAGTTTATAAAGAGATCCCTAACCTATAAATAGATGGCCCCCTCAATGAATCAAAAAAGCATGATCAATAATTCCACTTTTAGATCCTCGTCCAATCATGTCCACAAATGGATAACTAGTCCATGATTAATAATGTCTGCTTTTACTAGAGTTTTCATTATGCTCAAAAACAAAAAAACCAAATATGTGGTCCCTTCACATCATGTATCCAAAATGAACGTCCACCTCCGCTTCTTCATATGCCCTTTAAATCTTTCATTCGGTACTGCATGGTCCCCATCTCATTGAACAATAGCCAACATAAAACTCTCAAGTCTTTGATTTGCATTTTATGCATCGCGGAAGGGCAAGCATAAAATTTAAATCAGTTTGCTTAAGGGAAGGTTGATGCATCATCATATGTTGATTTTTGTCAATCCCAAGCACACGAATGTAGACATAATACATGTGCTTGCAGGCCAAGAAGGGTTTACTTTCCAACTCTCTCTTTTGAAAGTCAGGACACGTGCAGAAGGGCTCGGGATTGACATGCACCTCATACAAATGCTCTGACATAACATAAAATATGACTTTCTCATTTGCCACCACTACTTTCTCTTCCATGAAAACTACATCCAATGCCTTAGCCAATGCAATTTTTCTTTCTGCATCCTTAGAAATACCATGTCTCCATTTTTTTCTTCGCTTGCCACTTGAAGAGGTAAGTGGTTCTGTCCCATGGGTCGTAGTATTTTTGGGGGTAGATGGAATGCCATCATGCTTGAATACAAAACCTCCTTTTATAAGAATTGAAATCTCCTCTGCAGAAGCATTGGTGCCCTTGTCAATAGACCAAATCCTTAGTCGCAAGGGCACATGCTTAACTTGTTTATCAACATCCCATGTATACTCCACATCATGAATGCAAAACCAGAACCATTGTGCAATAGGCTTACCTTGAAATTCCCTCTCTGACCAAAATGAATGGCATATTAACCCAAGTGATCTACTTTCTATCACGTTGCAGCACTTCTTTCTATTTATAATACCGAAACATTTTCATTTGCAATGAACAGGCATTCTCCAGATGGCCCACAAACTTCTATGCATTTCCTCCTCTGAGACAATATTAGTTGGGAGATCCATTTCAATTGGCACTGCATGCACCTCATGATCCAAGCCCACTTCTATAGGTTGGTCATTTCTATTTTGAAAATTTATCTTGTGTGATCGTCCTTTTTGTTTTCTATCCCTTGACTCCATTACATAGCCAGGTTTATGAGAGCTACAACCATCTAGAGTTCTTCTTTTCCTTTGAACTGTTTCTTTGTTTCCAGAAATGAAAGGCTCTCCGTACATGGGGGTGCCAAGAACTGCTCCTTGAACTGTTTGAGCTATGAATGCAGGTGAAGGGGTATTTCTTGCAACCACCCTATTAATAAGAGCATCCATGTCGGGACCACTTCCAAAGTATCTTCCAGTTGTGAAGGCCAGTTGCCTTGAACATTGAATATATGAGTTGATCAAGTTAGTGACGCATGCATCATACAAACCAATTTTCTTCTTTCCATCCTCCCCTGCCAACCAACTTGCATGCACGCTCTCAGAAAGATTTGTGTTGGGAATACAAGCCCTCTCCCAAGGACTCAAGGAAGCCTGCAACTCAATAAAAAACTCAGCAATTCCTCTTACATGTCTATTTTGTTCTCATACTTGGGTATTCCCACCCCAATGATATTAGTACATGTGTATGTAACAAATAGAAACAAAAAAAAAACATTTACATGTGTAGTACTGCCCCAATGGTCTATCCTATTCTCTCACCATTTGATCCATCTCTTCAATGGTACGGTACTATCTCGAGGTAGTCCTACTTGCAGCCACCAATTTTGTATAGCTTTGGCATTCCTCTTGCCCTCTTCAATGGATTTTGAAAGGTGCCACCTCTCACATAAATTCAAGTGATGCTTCTGAAGGTTTGAAGGCACGTATTTTGTTGTGTGCTTTTGTAAGCTTTGTTCCCAGTGAAACAAACACGATCGCTCTCTTTCTTCCAAAACATTGTCAGGTCCCGCATTGAAAACAGTGCGGATCGCCATCCAATTTGCACCGGCTTCATCCGCCATAAAACCTGCAAAGTCTGCAGGAGGGTGTCCACACTCGAGCATCACATTATTAAGGCATCTCCAAAAAAGAATTTATGTTTCTGTATCCTCTTCCTTTGTATCACAAATAGCAATCACCATGATCCCCTTCAAGCTGCAATAAGAAATACATTGATTAGCAACTAGAATATGTCAACAAAAATTGATAACAAGTAAGGTTCCCGAACAAACCATGGATCGTACACAGAACAAGACATTGTTGCCCAGTCATCTATTATGTGTGTAAAGTCAAAGTGAGCCCAAGACTTGCAAAGGTCTCCATTTGCTAAGCATCGCATTCGATTAACCAATTCCACTCCAGAGCCGGGTCCTTTAGTAGACATCTTGAAAATGTAACTTTTTTCACCCACCCCTCCTTGCCCTGGAAATCTACTGCCATGGAAAAAAGGAAACATGTATCTTTTTTTCAACTCCAAAATGTTATCAAAGCCATCTCCAACAACACATGTTTCTTTTTTTTTCTGGCATGTCACGATACTATTGAACCTGCAACCTCAACAAATGAAAGCTTGTTAAACTAATAACAATGCTACAAACCATAGTTTGCAGACTTGAATAACCGAAACTAACCTCTGATTTTGAACCAATGGCATCAACTCCTCGAAAAAGTTTGTAAGCTCTTGTTCTCCCTCCACCATTGAACCATTAGTTGTCAAAGATTCAGTGATAATTTGTTTTGCTACAATCATTTGAATCTTCCTAGCACCACAGTGTCGATTCACTTGCAAAACTGAGTGAACTAGAGATCTATTTTTTTTAATTGCAGCCATTGAAGTCCCTGGTTGCACATTGTGTGTGTGAGTGCCTACATGAAGCATCAATATCTCCATGCTTGTGTCCTTTGGCAAAATGTAATAAACTTTGCAATCACAAGTTGCATAACAAGTGACAACTTTACTACAATAGTGACACGTGATTGAATGTTTTTCTTCACTTGCAAGTAGCCCCTTGCTCACTGTGCTATTGAGGTAACCATGAAAATACATTTTATTATGTTCATTGTTGCTCTCATAGTAAGGACAATTGACTCGATGACATTGTAAGTCTCCAAGGCAATGGCTAATTCTTGAAGTAACATCAGGGAAGATATTAGTTGGATGGGGTCTTGTCCGGACATGACCATCATATTGTTGCTGCATCCCATCCATGTTTGAAGATGTGCCATATGTCGGCAGAAGAACGAAAGCAACAGAACCATTGTACTCTCTTGGAATCTCACTAACAAAAAAAGGGCCTTCACTCATCTGCAATAAAGCCTTCAATTTCTTTCCTTTGGGGCTATTAGCAATCCAAGGTAAAATCTCTTTCTTTATTTGTGGAAATGAATGAGGACTATCAAGTCCATCATCTGACTCTAAGTCAATAGTCGGAGTTGAGACGGGTGCACAAAAAGCATTTGTTATAAGTGGCGAAGAAGTTTGAGATGACGTCTCTACGAAGGAATCGGATGTAATGTCTACAACAGGTCGTGAAAGTGAATGAGCTTATTTACTATTTTCTACAGTGTGTAGTCCTTCATCTTGGTCCATGGTGAAAGTGGTATCACAATGTACTATTTTATACTGACATGAAAGAGAAGAATCGAGCAAAAATTGCTCCGCACCATTGATATCCGGTTGGCCATGAACCGCGATCTCTTCACTGTAAGCATCAAGTTGGAAAATAACATACAAACCTACCAGCTTCCAGTCAGGGGGTAGAAGTGATTGAAGTAAATAAGAGCTCACAAGAATCTTTCCATCCCTCAGGTGCACAACATGTTCCAGTGATTCGGAGCTGATTGACCATTGAAGAGTAACTTTTGCCATCATCTCTCACAAAAGCCGGTTTGAAACTCAGCAAACAATGGAGCTATGAAGGTAAAATATTATATCTAATAGCATGCCTATTGTTTATCAATTTCTTTGAACGTAGAAATAATAGTCTGTTACCCCCACCAAATATGGATTAAATGAGCTCTTACTCCATTGCAAGTTCTTAGTGACGGTTGAAGTTGCGAATCAGTCCATTAATGAACCAAATCATTAAAAAAAGTCCACATATTGAAAAATCACAAGATTTAGTTAAATAATTTTTTAAAAAATTGTCTTTTCGAAAATAAATCATGTCTTTTTGAAAATCATGTCGTGTTGTAGCACATATTTTTATAAGCACGTTTTATTTTGTCAGATATCAGGCGCCGTCAGCATTTACATTTTTTAGTAAATAATTTTTCGGTGTTCGAGAGAAACATTCTCTCATGATGGATGTTCAATATGCACGTACCGCTTGCCATTGAAAGTTGTGTGTAACGGTTTAAACATATCTTCTTATTTGTCCTTCTTCTTCTTCTTCTTCTTCTTCTTCTTCTTCTTCTTCTTCTTCTTCTTCCTTTTCTCTTTTGTTTCCCTCTTCTTCTCTCCCATTGCAAGTTGGAAGGCATAAAGAAGAAGCAAGAAGGAGAGCAGCCCCTGCAACAAGCTCAAACAAGATCAACATTCTCCATCAAACTCACCGAGTAAGCTCCACACTCCATCCTTATGGCTGAAAATATATATTTCAAGTTTCATTTTTCCTCCATGGCTGAAAGAAATGGAAGAGCAGGTAGACAATGAGAGGACAACAATGGGAGGGGAGAGAAGGAAAGGGGAGGTAGAGAAGGAGACGGTAAACTGAAAAAATGGGAGAGGAGGAGACCTTTGGGACACCCGGGGCTGTCTGCGTCAACGCAGACAACTCTCGGGGGTTGGGCGCAGCCCCCTTTGGAGGGAGGAGGAGGGGAGGGAGGAGGCGAGGAGAGGGAATCCTCAGTACCCGCCCGCTGTCTGCGTCAACGCAGATGACCTGATGGGGGGCCGGGTACCTTATGAAATGGGGCGGGTAGTGCACAACCACCCCCCTCTCAGCCCCTCCTCCTTAAACCACTCCCCTCTCAGTCCCTGCTCCCTAAACCACTCCCCTCTCAGCCCCTTATCCTTAAACCATTGCTCCTCCCTAAACCACCCCTTAAACCTCTTCTATAGCCAAGTTACCTACAATTTTTGGCTTCGGGGGCGCTGCCCCCAAACCCCCGCCAAGGGGGGCCTCATGGCTGTCGTGCCGGGCCCCCTTGGAACCCCTCAGCGACAGTAGTAGAGGGGGCTGATGCCCCCCCTACACACCCCCTCCATATAGAGTGGGTGTAAGCCGCGCGAGTCCAAGGCATGAAAAATTAAACCATTTTTAAATCGTACGCAAATCATCCTAAAGAAATAAGTGTGTCATGATTTGATTTTTTTGGATTGGGAATTGTCAAATACTCAGCATTGTCTGCGTCAACGCAGACAGGAACAAGGGGTTGGGAGTATCCCCCCTTTGGGGGTGCGGGGGTGAAAATGTGGTCAAGAGGTTCAAATGATTAAGAAAATTTAATACATTTATTAAAACCAAATAACAAATGATATTAAAGTGTGTTGTCTGCGTCAAATGATCATATTTTGGTGGAGATTAATTAATAGAACATGTGATTTAGTTGAGTTGTCTTCATTTTTAAAATGATTTGTGGTTTGTTTTAGTGCTTCTGAGCATGGCTAGAGGTCGGCGTGGTGGTGGTAGGAGAGGTCAAAGCAAAAGGGGCCGTCCAAGTAAGTCATTCAATCACTCTTTTAAATTTACGTATTTTATTCTTAATGGTTAAGCAACTCTTTTAAAGTTCCATATAAATGTTATATTCTATTTTCAAATTATTTTTATAGATACTCCAATTACAAGGTTAAGATCCGGTCTATGCAATAGACTAGTAAGTATCGATCAAGAAGCATCCTCCCGTGCATTCTCTGAATCTCCAAATAACAAGGGTGGAAAACCAAGGAAAAAATATCCTTTCATTGATGATGAAGCGCTTGAGGATAGCATGGATGAAGTAAGCAATGACATTCATGCTGATCCTATGAGCACCCACACTACCACCACAGAGTGTGGTGAAACAACACTGGGGAGGTCTTTAGATTTGCAAACTGTACATGAGGAAAATGAAGAGGTGAATG
Organism: Lygodium microphyllum; assembly: GCF_053477565.2. NCBI lineage: Eukaryota > Viridiplantae > Streptophyta > Polypodiopsida > Schizaeales > Lygodiaceae > Lygodium > Lygodium microphyllum. The sequence continues at coordinate 31,033,849 of NC_141153.1, read as the reverse complement.
AGGATGTTGCTAATGAAGAAAAGAAAGAGGTCAGTGAGCATGATAGACACATTGGAGAGAATATCAAGTTTGGGCTTATGTCAGATGTGTTGGCCTCATTTTTTGTAACGAGGTCTACTTCTCCTCCTCCTATCCCTTTGTGTAGACTTGTGCCCTATGAGGCTATAAGGCTTGCATCTAGTTCTGCTACATGGTTGATTTCATCTTTCGATGATGCTTCGTATATGGAAACAACGGGGAAATTTTTGGTTTCTTTGAGAAGGCCCACTGGTGAGCTAATGGATGTATCTCCCCAAAATTTGGAAGAGTGGGGCCCTCTTTGGAGAGAAGTTAACCAAAGGTTTGAAGATGAATTGACTGATATGAATGGGCTGATTTAAGAGGGCGCAAGTTTTTGGTATTGGATGGTAATCATAGGTTGAAGACATGGATGAAGAGGATAAAGGAAGGTAACTATGCATTATCTTGCTTTCTCTTGTTTATTGTGATGATACTTCCTTCTTTGACTAATTATTTATTTTATTATTTGATGTATGTAGTTTATAATGAAGATATTTCGTGACATGTTAGAGTTCTATGTCAATTCATTCAAGTGGAGAAGAAGAAAGAAGGAGAACTATTGTTAGCATTAGATACATCAAATGCGTAAGTATACTTATCACTATTAACTTTTTCAAATGGGTTAATAGATCATCAATTGTGTGTGAATTTTCAATGTTGTAGTGTAACAAGAGCACATGTCAAACCCAACCTAGGCCATGAAATTTTCATGTTCCAAAAGTTTGGCATCGCTGATAAACAAAGCATTTTGGAAAGGATGAGCCCTTCTCAAAGACGGTGGGCTGAAATAGAGTATGAAATTGAGGGAAAAAGTAACCATGGCAATGATCCATGGTACAAGAACCCATGTTTGCTAATATCGCTTTTGGTGTGGAAGGTAAAAAGTTTGGTATAGTATTTTAGTTTTCAGCATAACAAATTGTGGTATCTTGAATTTAACCATAACTAAGAATAGTGTATTGGTTTTTCTATTTAGGATGACTATAACTCTGCCATACTCAAAGAGGAGGCCCGCCTCAAGGAGCTTGCATTGCCAAAGGCAAATTATGAGGCAAAAAGAAAACAATTCATAAACAAAGAGCAAGATAAATTGAGGGACAAAGGATACAAGTACCTTGGAATAGCTAATCCTGCACATGGAGAGGATTTATTTTCTGTTTTGTTTGCATTGAATTGGGATGAAAAGAACATGATGGCTATTACCAAGGACAAATTGTATGCCATTTGTAGTGCTAATATTGCTGCGGAGAGGTATGTTTTCCTCATGGACTAATGTTCTCTTATTTTTTGGAATTGAACATAATTTGGTTCAACAATATTGAAGTTATTTTTTGTTCAATAACCAATATATTAGAAAAAGGGAGATTTTACTTCTCATGACTGTCACAAAGGCAAAGGACTCCACTATATCACACTTTGCGGATGTAAGGAGATTTCGTAGCTACATGAAGCAAGACGTGTATTGGTTTCATATGATTGGAGAATGCTCCTTATTGATCAGGAGCTTACAAGTTGATGGCACTGAGATTCCAGGAGGCTTTGATGTTTTTTAAAAGGCCAAAGACATTTACATATTTTAAAGGCATTTGCAAATATTTTTGGTGAAATGAAGAATGTTGGAGACTCTGAGAAGGTTCCAGAGCTCACACAATCAAGCAAGAGGGTGGTATACATGTATTTCTAGTATAAAGAAACCATATTTTCTAAATACTATATGTACAAATGTATTCTAACTTAAGAGTGCTTTTGTTGTTTGTTCTTATGTTTTTGGAAAAGATGGTTGCGTAGTCTACAAGAAAGTGGAGTGCTAGAAAGCCTCCCTCCTCTAGTGGAGGAGTGGATGGACTTGGGATGTGAAAATTGTATGTTCTCAAAAGCACTGCTTGAGAGGGGTCTGTCAGAATGGGAAATGCGTATTTGTCCATGGTGGATAGACTATCCATTGGATGACATTCCATGGCAAGAGATTGAATTAAGAGAGAGTAAGTACTTTGAGAGCCAAACATAGTAAATATGTGGTAACTGTTGCTCTTAGCTATTTGTTTTAGTAATACTTGCCTTATATGCAGGATTTCTGGAACAAAATAGAGTAATTTCTATGCATAAAGAAGAGGATGAAGGAAATTGTACTTTCTAAAAATGTATTTGTTTAACATGAAACTTATCATAACTTTTTAGAATTTTGTGTTTTCTTAACTTTGTTGCTTTTGCAAATTAGAAATGTCCAATACAATAGACATGGTCCCTCATGTTGTGGGGATAAAGGCGACTTGTGGTGGTAGCATGGCAAAGGGTATATTGGATGGAATGCAAATTTTTAGTTTGATCCAAGTAGCCTTGTTTCTAATTTGCAAGAATATGATATTATATTGTGTTGACTTCACACTACTTAGGTGCCATTAGTGATGCAATTGTTGATACTACAATGAAGAAAAAGTCCATGGGAAAACGAAAGAATATCCCCACGATAGATGATGCGTTGAAGCATAGCAAGGGTAAGCCAATTTGCATGAATGATAGAGTTTAGGATTTTCATTTGACGAGTCAATTTATTAAAGTATTATTTTGTTGTCTTTATATTGCGTAGGTAATATAAGTGAATCAAATGAGGTTGGTACAACAAAGCGAAGGTCTAAACACAAAGAGAAAGTTGTTTCATTGGATGAAGAATTAGAAGGTGAATCAAGTATCATTTTTTGGATTATTGGAGTCATGTTAAAAGTATATTTTTATATTTTTTTGAATTTAATATAAAATCTAAACATTAAACACTAAATAATTTGCTTTCCTTCCTATTTTTCTTTACAACTTTAGGCAAAAAAGATGGTTTTGACATGCATAGCATTTGGAAAGAAAAGGAAAAAAGTAAGGGTTACTTTGAGGGATCTTTGCAACATACTACACCTTCTCGGGCTATGTCGTTCATGACTCAGTCAATCAGAGCCTATACAAGAGTCTTGTAGACGTCCCGCTATACGCAAGATAGGTATGTAGATTTCTAGCTTTACATTCTGAGTCTTAACATTTAGCCAACATCAACATTTGTAAGTAAACTTTATTTTGATGATAGGATTTCAATACCAAACTATCGTAGATGCTTTGTTGGTAGACGTGATATCGATCGCGACGATTTTGCATTGGATGGGTATATTTTATCACCATTCTCTATACACACATCTATTGTAATGGTTACTTATGCTTTGTTATTGTGTTTTCAATTTTAGCATTAAGCGCTTCATGGAGGGAAATACCATCAACTCTTACCAATGTAATGGTGTCCCATCATATGAGGTTGCTAAGTTGTTGTTTGCAGATTTTCCTACATCTTTGCTTGTTGCTGGCCTTGAGGCAGAAGGTATATGTGCTTGCATTAGTTTAGTTTATAAACTCATGTGATATTGCATGGTCTTATACATCTTTACATTTGAAAGGGATTCCCGAATGGAATACATTTTCTAGTGCACTTGTCAAAGGTGTCATGGACCTAGCCCATAGATTCTTGGCAGATGAGGGGTTCTTGGTGACTTTGGGACTTGCACAACACTTTGGAAAAGTGCTTAGAGGAGCTCATGCCATTGGATTGAAGCTCCATCACACATGGACTCTCATGTGTGAGGGTGGATATAGACACCCTGATACTCGAGAGGAGGTAAGTGTGTTGAAGACAAACTTGTAACTTTTTAAAATAAAAGTTTAAGTAGCTAACAAGATGATTTTGCATTGCTAGGTCATGGACCGTACTATTGGCTTGTTTTATCAAGGGATGCATGTCCCTTCATATGATAGAGAGGTTGGCGAGAGGGTTAGCCCATACAGGTTTCTTGCCTCTCATAGCTTCCTCTTCGAGACAGACCTCTAGGGCACATCATTTGAGCACACTTATGTGGATGGTGTAGAGGTTCAAGGGGGTGCAGAAAGATCACTAGTTTTTTATAGGTGCGTTATACACTCTTAGACTGGTTTATACTTTGCATTGAGATATGTCATGCTTTTGTTATGGATGTTACTAAATGGTTTCTTTTGTAGGTGGCTCCTTGCTACGTTCACAGAGGATCTCGACTATGTGCTGGATATTTTTTCAGGTTGTGGCGGCCTTGGTAGAGCATGCACAGAGATGCATCATTTTTGCATGTGCCTTGAGGGTGATTTTAGCCTCTACAACCAGTGCTTGGTTGATGTGGCATGCAGACTGCCATCTGTTCATCCTAGTGACGATGATGATTTCACATGATTTGTAGTTGCATTATTTTTAATATGATGCCTTGTATTGGTAGTGCATGCCATGGGGCTTGATGATGCTCGGGAATTATGTATGACTCTATGGATTTTGGATCTCACTTAAATTGGGATTACTTCATAAACTTATAAAATTATGCTAAAACTTCATGCTTTAGAAGTAGTTGCATACCTATTTTTTGTTAGAGATCAAAGCATTCAATAGTTTGCGATTAGTTTGCAATTCAACATCCCAATATAATTGATCTAATTAGTTTGCAATTGCAAAATAATTAAATTCAAAGCAATAACATAATCAAACAAAAAGCTCCATAAAATAACCAAAAAAATCCAAGTGATGACCAAAAAGCTTCAAGAAGCACTTAAATAGCTCCAAATGAAGAGCTTGCTAAATAATAGCACTCGGATGGAGCTAAGTACCAGAGTCTACTACATCCTCTCAAGGGGAGAGGAAATTTCCTGCATGCATTGTAGTCAACTTGTATTGTCTCCATGCCTTGAGAAGCATGAACCTAATAAGGAAAACAAGCCAAAGCCATGATGCCTTGGGTACAATGTTGCACATCTTTTCTTTGATTTCCCTAAATGTTAAGGTTTAACTAGCAAGATAATCATGCCCTCTATGTCCATAAACCAATCTTTTATTTAGTCACCTGATGAGGATTATGGGTCTATACCATTGAATCTCATGACCAAGGCTCAAAGTAGGAATTTTAGAATCAACCTACAAGACCCTTAATGCTCATTGGATAGCCATAAGAGAAAGAATCATAAGGAAAAGCTAGAGAGACATGCTTCTAAGGTGATTCTCAAGTGAAAAGATCCTATAATATTCACACCTTATGAGACAATTACCTAAGTTGAAAGCCACTATTACAACAAAAATAGAGAGCACAAAGATTATGAAGGTGGGAGAGTACCTTGATTCAAAGCATCAACTTAAGATCATTGGAAAAGTGAATGACTAGGTCAAGGGAGCTCAATAGAAGTTCTGTTAGATCTAAGTGCTCAAGAATCGTCAAGCACCATGCCACAGTTGGCCTTTGTAGCTTTTACTATCTTTGGCATATCTATGCTCAATTTGCAAAATGATGAAGGGTTATTGATAATCTCTCAAAGGAAAAAGGACTACCTCAAAAAGCAAACTTGGGGTTAATAATGCTAATGTGATGAATTTGTAGCCTATGACACATATAATGTTTCCTTGGAAGTAATAACTAGTTCTAGGAGCAATATTTTGTATTGTGAACACATCACCATTGAAACATATAATTAGCATTTCAAAGCAACGTGAGCACTTACATTTTGAAATATTCTATACTAGAACTATCATAGTAACCAAATTTGGTATTTAGGGATCATTCATTTTAACAAGAATGTGAAAAGTATATAGTTATGCATATGCCATCTAATGCAAGCCTCATTATTAGTTGTTATTGTCTTTGACACTTATATTACACCTTGCTCTAGATTACTCAAAAAGAAGAGAATAAAAAGTTATATGCATGTCATCCCTATAGACTCCCTTCCCTTTGTAATAGTAGCAACATGCAATTAACCATAATAGGGTTTATATCACCCTTTAAAAAAACTTTAGAAACAAAGAATCAACTGAGCATCACTCATTTTTATGAAAATATAAAATGATGTTTATAACCAAATACTTTATTGAGTATCCAATTTATGTAATCTACAATGTATAGTCTTGTCTTGAAATGAACTAATGAAAGTGTTGGGAATATATTATTACCTTTGGTATTAATGCATGAATGTACTTTCAACTATCATACATTCAAAGTTGATTTACAGTGACTTGTCTATTAACATGTGTTCAATGCATTCCAATGGATCTTTCACTATACAAAAATGTAAATCCAAGTTATGTACAAATGTTTTTTTCATTTTCAAAAATGTTAACTCGCTTCTTCCCATAGTTGAACTACCTTAACCCTTAATACATGTGTCAATGTAATGCTCGCCTCAAATGTAATGCTTGCCCTTAGTTGCAATTACAATGTCAACCTCAACTTTTCTTATCAATATGTATATATGTGTGTGTGTGTGTGTGTGTGTGTGTGTGTGTGTGTGTGTGTGTGTGTGTGTGTGTGTGTGTGTGTGTGTGTGTGTGTGTGTGTGTGTGTGTGTGTGTGTGTGTGTGTGTGTGTGTGTGTGTGTGTGTGTGTGTGTGTGTGTGTGTGTGTGTGTGTGTGTGTGTGTGTGTGTGTGTGTGTGTGTGTGTGTGTGTGTGTGTGTGTGTGTGTGTGTGTGTGTGTGTGTGTGTGTGTGTGTGTGTGTGTGTGTGTGTGTGTGTGTGTGTGTGTGTGTGTGTGTGTGTGTGTGTGTGTGTGTGTGTGTGTGTATATAGGCATAGGCAGATTCCAAATGATGATACCCTTGGGGGGGGGGGGGGGGGGATGTTTGGAAGGAGCATTCCCTCTCATGATGGGATTGAGTCCTGATTATTGCATGATAAACATATGTCAATTAATATAAGTGGGAATATAAGTTTGCTATCAATGAAAGATGGCCCTAAACCATGCTAGTTGGATACTAGAAGAGGGCAACATTATTCGAAGTATTTATCCATAAAAGGATCATTAGAATCCCTTCTTTTTCTTGTGCTAAGTAGGTTGTATTATCTTGATTCATCATTAAGACTGGAATATTTTAAGATGTAGGATCCCTTATGAGAATAGGATCCTAGGGAAATACTAGGTTCACAACACTAATTTGGATGGAAATTGAATAAGTTGAAGATACAAATAACAAGATAGCACTATCCAATTGTTGTTGAAGAATAATGGAAGATATAGTTAATTCCAACTAGTCTAGTAGTCCCAATTTGACTTGGAGAGTTTAAATGTGGCTTATAAGGCTACCTATTTTTGGTTAACCCCAATTAGCCCAAAGCAAGTTCAAAAAGGTTTATAAGCCTACCTATGTTTAGTCGTTGAAACTACAATAAAGATAAGCAAAGTGCTTCAAAAATATTTATAGGCATATGTATGTTTAGTCGTTGAAAGGATAGTTGAGGGAAGTAATGTGCTTTAACAAAAAGTTTTTCCCCATTCATAACAAGGTGCAACCTTACTACAAATATCAAAAAGTTAGGATAAGGTGAGTAGATCAATATGATAAAAGTGTAAAGGAATCATATGTGTGTAAGGAACTCCCTTTCCTATATCCATATCTTGAGAGGTTCACAATAGCCTTACAAATCATGAAGTTAAACATTTAGTCCCTAAAGAGACATTATGGTTCAAACAACCACAATGAATTTTAAATCACAAGGACTTGAGTGGGAGGATCAAAAGTTCTCAAGGAAAGAGGCTTCCCCCAAGGCTAATCATGGGAGACCTTCACCAAAGGGACTATTCTTGTCCTCTTCGAATGCTAAGACTAGCTTCAATAGTGTGACAAATCTCTTCATAGGGAAAATGTTAGCCACCAGGAGATGATGAGAGGGGCTGTAGTTGTAAATCCCTTGGGTGTAGGAAAACCATTATCTTCAAATGAATTTTTTGCTATGTAACTAACTTATGTGAATGAACCTTATGCTTAATGAGTTAATTAAGGATTCTATTTTTATGTGTCAAATTAAATGTGCAATTAGATGATTAAGAAACCACGTCACAACAAGGGAAGAGGGAGGGAAAATCCTTGATGGATCTATACTATGATAGGGTGATCTTGATGAGTAGAGAGGTTTTCCTCAAAATGATAGATTAGGAGCAATTAGGAAGGACCAAAATTTTGACCATTGTAGGAAGATTAACATGAATCTCAACCTCATGTTATATTAAGGGGATGGGGTGAGACATTGCCTTACGGGAAGAGGGGTTCAATGTGCTTGTTCCCTCTCATTTCTCACTCTCTTTGAGCCAAGTATGACATGGATCTACTTTGATTCAAGTTGATTTGCATGTCACAGATGTAGATGAATTGTTGGGTAACCTTAGTATTATCTAGAAACCTTTCGACCCTCATCATAAATGCCAACCACCTTGCCTATCTATAAAATAATCTTAAGAGAATCAAATGGATGAAAGATATCAAGTTTCATAATTGATGATGTACTCAGCTTGTCACTTCAATGTTTGATCCAACAAAGTTCCTTTTCCAATCCCCCTGCATTTAGCAGCATTATGTAAAAAATTGTGGGGAGATTTTTAGTCTTGATGGTTTTAACACCATCTTACACTTCTGTAGTAAGGTGTAATGTGTGCCCCCATATGGGTTGGTTTTTGGCACCAATTGAGAGGAAGCAATGGTGGGATGTGGAATCAACGCAATGAGAGAGAGAGAGAGAGAGAGAGAGAGAGAGAGAGAGAGAGAGAGAGAGAGAGAGAGAGAGAGAGAGAGAGAGAGAGAGAGAGAGAGAGAGAGAGACCCCCACAAATTGAGGAGCCAAAGAGGGAGAAACGCTAGAGATAGATTCTTATCTCTTAGAGAAAAAAGGGAGAAGGTGGGGAGCTTGAACATATGCCATGTGGCACCCATAGGGTTCTTTTATTAGAGCCACATGGTATCCCAAAAAAAGCTTTTGATAATAAGTATAAAAGATGAGAATAACAATATTAGGGTGAATCTTCAAAGGTACAAATGGCAATGGCACATGCTTGTAACATGAATCTAAAGAATAAAGAAGAGAGGCTTGTCTTTGTCCTAAAACTAAATGAGACAATAAATACTCAAACACTAGAAAATCAAACATATAAGCATTGCACTCATGAATGTAGCTTTACAACATGAAAGGGATTTATCATTTCAAAGCAAAGATTTACAGCATGCAAGTCAAAGAAAAGCTTCACATCTCCAATGTGAAAACAATCTATTGTAAATAGGTGCATCATAAGTTCTTTACGACAACCATGTGAAACTACTTTTCTATCGTATAGACATCCCGAATATTCTTGAATCGCAAGAAGAGAGGAGCACCTTCAAGTGGAAGGGCTTGGCTCATTGAATGTGTAGCAATCCCATAATAGTGAATGACCACATGTTTTGGACAAAACTTAACAACCTCACCCAATTCTTGAAACAAACTAGGACCAATGCAAGTTTCTCTTTGGACTTTTAAAAGAGCATTACATTTAACAATGTATTTAGGGATCCATACATATTTGAAACCAAAGTATTTCAGAATACAAGCCATTATTTGCACTAATGCTAAGTGGGCCATACCATAGAAAATCGTTTTGCTTGAACAATAATTATTTGATATTATGATACAGTTCTAGAAGGCATTATTCTAATCAAAATCCAGACCATAAGTCCTACCTAGGCCCTAAGACTTACAAAGACTTTTCACACACTCAAACCTATGTAGTTCCTATATAGATTGTATTAAACTAAAAGAAAAAATCAAGAGAAAACGTATTGTCTAAGGTACATGTTACATCTAAAGAGAACAAGGAGAGAGCATACCTATGAGTTCAATGAGTCCAAGGTTTAAAGTTTGTAATGAGGGATACATGATGTTTATAAAGGATATGTGCATTAGTGATCCACATCATTACTATCACAATTGTAACACTCAACAAGGATGATATCAATAGTGCCATGTACATAATAGAATCCTAGATTTCAAGTTAAATAGATTTTATGGCATGTGTGCCACACTTTACCTTCCCTTGCATGCCATGTGTGACCTTGATCTCCATGCCCAATGCATGAATGCAATGTGTTAGTAGGATGATGTTGATCATGATTGTAGAGATCAAAATTTGAAGTCCATGAAGTCTGAATTTTCACTCCAATCTAATGCAATAGTTGATGTAGTGAGTGAGTACTTATGCTCAAACAAAAAATTGTCAATTTCTCTCAATATAGATGATAGCTCTTTTCCTTAAATTGTTATCAGTATCTTGTGTTTGTAGCCTTTTAGGTTTTTCTCTTACTTCTCAAACACGACCTTTAGGGGCACACCTTCTATGCAATTGACTCTCACTCTTGCTTGGCCAAGTTTGGGTTTACAAATTTTAGATCTTCAATTTCTCTCTCATACAATTATTTGCTATCTTTGCACACACACATACACACACACACACACACACACACACTCTCTCTCTCTCTCTCTCCCAACAAGAAAAAATGACAAATTTCCTTAGGATAGATGATAGCTCTTTGGTATTCCTTTCTATTATAACTATCTTGTCTCTCTAGCCTTCATGTTCTGCTATGGCTTTTCAAGCATGACCTTTAGCGAGATCACTATTTCTACAACATTAGATGACTTTTTGCTATTCTCCCTCTCTTTATCTATTTTTGTGTGTGTGTAAAATCTTTGTAACATTATACCTAACATCGACTATATAATTTCTCTCTACCTTGCACTTGACACATTCCTGGGGAGGTCAGCCATAAATATATGTATGTTCACATGGGTTCAACATAAGGGATTTTAAAAATGTAAAATTTATACATTTTTTACATATAAAAGGGTCCCATATAAAGGGGTTACTTACAGATTGAATAGAAAAGGGTTATGTTTTATTAACAAAAAAAATCATAGATAAGGATATTTATAAATAGGCCTTGAATGCATGTGATATAGAGGGTATACATAAAGTAAACTACCCGAGACACATTCACTATATGTACACACTCTCATTTTGTTCAAGGCCTAACTTGAAATCCCTTCACCTATAAACTTATCATCGATAATATACATCTTTTTGATTCATCTTCTGTAATGATAGCCTTTTGTAATGATCCCTCCCATGAACCCAAGTGATAGATTTACATATTTATGAGTGATCCCCTAAGCTTTTTTCATAGACATCTAAGAGAAATAATATCAACCTAACTTTGTTACAAAACCTCACATGTACTCTAAGCTATGATGCACTCACAAAGAATATTAGTAAAAAAATGGCATGCATGAGTTAAAAAATAAACACATCAAGAATGACCTCTCGATCAATAAGGGAAAGTGAATTGCATATCAACCAATAGGATGGCCTTTATCAAAGCTTACAAGCATAGGTATCCTCCAAGATGAAATTTGCTCCATCATGATCGCATGCACATGCACATTCAAAGCTCACATGGTATGTTGTACTCACGTCTTTGCTATTGAAAGCAATGTAGTCAATTATCATTTGAGGTGGAGGGTGAACATTTAGTTTTGGTTCTCCGCTTTCTCTCTCTCATTTGATTACCACCTTCTATTGTCTCTCCTATTCATCTGTGCTCCTATTCAGTCCTATAATGACATGCCATTTTTTTTCTATTTCCTAGTTGGCCCATCATGTATTATGTATACCTATATCTTGTCAACCTTCCATCTATATTTGCCATTTGTAATCTACGTTTGTAGAGTTACACATTAGTATAATCTCATCCTATTGTTGTTTTATTTGTTAAATCATTGCTTAAAATTAAAATTGGATATTAGAATCTTAGCTTTTTTTGCCTTTGTAATCATACTTTGAGTGCCATATAGGATAGGCATGAGCCTTCTCAACTCTAGTAGATTGAAAAATAAGAAGCTAGTATAGATAAACCACCTTGTCTCTCATGTTATTTGATTTGATATTATTACATCCCTTTCCAACATAGGCCTTATAGGATTTTTATATGTATATTGTGCCAAACTGGCAATTTGTAGCATGCGACTACACTTGCACATTTGGTCCTAGGGAATTGTACCGGTTATTCTCAACTAGTTGACTTGCTCTTTTTACCATAGATAGTTTGATGAAACATTATGAGAAGAAAAACAATAACAGATTGCTAGTTCTCTTGGCAAGCTTTTGAAAACCCTTGTTTATTTTGCCAAAGCTACAAACCATAGGCTTAGTTTTGCTAACAAAGAATACTAATATTAGCATGAGATGTGTAAGTGAGTAAACCTTGCTAGCTAAGCATAGGGGTGACCAAACCCTTGACTACTAACTCATCATGTGGTCTTGTTACAACATCCATCTTATTGACCAACCAACTAGAACCATAAACACTTTTTGACATTATATAAGGTGCTGTCATCATTGCTTGTAATAATTGAATGCTTCATTGTCGCTAGTGAGAGAGGGATGCTTGACCTTCAGTTTAACACACCATTTCACCACTACTTGAGGTAGCATGTCTTGGCATGTGAAAGGTTTCTTAGGGTTGAGGCATGCACATATTCCTCAACTTGCACATTTGATTATGTAGTAATACAAAAAATTGCCCTTGTGCAGGTTATAAAAATGTATAACATATAGTCATGCCCCAAGAAATATGCATGAGAAAGAGAGAGAAAACCAAAAGTCGAGGAGAAAGAATACGTACAAGGAGAGAGAACATTAAAAAGCCATCGATACTAGCATGCAATGTAACCTTAGCTAGAGATAGTGAACAGAATACCCTTAGATCAAGGACATGTGTGCAAGCTAATTGACTTGTGCGAGTCAACCTAGTTAATCTAAATGTTCATGAGACTAACAAACTTAACTTGATTTGACCTAGCTTCCTCGAAAAATAGAACTTAATCCACCAAATGGAGTGTGTTAAAAAATAGTGAATACTCCGTTCACTTGCCCTAAGATAGTTAGATTTGCACTCTGCGTAGGTCAATTGACTTGCAAGAGTAAGTTATGGGCAACTTGGTGAATCGGACACATGTAAATTGGTAAGAAGCATGGACCCCCAGTATCATGCATGACAGTTGTGAATATGAGAGACAGAGAAGGCATGTAGCTGCTCCCATTGAATCAAATTTTGCCACATCGTACTAACTTATTCCAGGTAATGAATAATTTTAGAGGTACTTCATGCACCGGAAGAAATGTCGATTTTCGGGGTGTGAAGGTTGAGAAGCACATGTTGTGACTCATCATAGGAAACTCTTAGAGATTGCCCCAAGTCCCTCTCTCACATTGGGAGTCTGAGGCTCCTTTGCTTCAGCTTTCTCTCTCGTCAAATTTAGGCCTTCTTTCTCTCTCCCGCGTGCCTTTTTTATAAGGGCATGACAGCCTGTAATTCCCTTTGAACTACGCGCGCGGGTGGGATGGTTTGCTTGTACCTCTCGAGTCGAACGCGGGTATTTTGCATGTTTTGCGGATCTCTTGTTCGAATGTTTTTTGACACACAAGAACGATAAACTTATGTACTGCGCATGCATGCATGCTTTCCTTGTTGCAGAGATGAACTCCTCCTTCCTCTTACTATTGTCGTTATTCTTCTTCTTCGCTTGCTTCTTGATGCAATGGGCCAGTAGCCAGCAGCAGCTGTCCCCTGATTTCTACAACCTCACATGCCCCAACCTCACCTCCCTTGCCAGCGCCACCTTCCAATCCCTCGCCTCCAGAGACAACGTCGTCGCTCCTTCCACTCTGCGCCTCATCAATCACGACTGCTTTATTCAGGTATCCCTACACTGCAATTCATGCGCTCTCTACAATTAGTTCCAGAGAGAGAGAGAGAGAGAGAGAGAGAGAGAGAGAGAGAGAGAGGGGTAATACAAAATATATAGAACATGCCTTCTAAGCTGTAGACACTGAACACATTCACAACTGCTTTATTTAGGTATCCTTTACTGCAATTGATCATGCTTTCTCTACGATTGGTTCCAGAGAGAGAGAGAGAGAGAGAGAGAGAGAGAGGTAATACAAAATATATAGAACATGCCTAAGTTGGACACTGAACACTGCACATTGGGAAAATTTGAAGGTTTCAGTCGTGGTTTAACAATCATGATGCTGATGCTTCATATGGGATCTGCAGGTTTGACCAGCCATCCACTTCTACACATTCTAGGCCTCCTTTATCATTCTAAGCATCATGCTTTGTTTTGTTTTACAGGGCTTTGATTGTTCCATTTTGATTTTCTCAACCTCAGGAAACAGTGCAGAGAGAGATTATGTAGAGAATGACAGGAGATTATATAGACACTATAGGGGAATACAGGAGAAAAGGCAACCGTCCCATGCCCCAATCATCAGAATATATTGATCAGCCTTGTCATGGAAATATGCTGATAAGCATTGACGGAAGTGTTCTCACCCAGTCTGCATATGTTTATGGTAATGTGAAGCACTTGCTTTCTAGTAGCATGTCAAACATTGGGCCTTTTGACCAGCTTATTTTTTCCATTGTGAGTTTTGAGTCTTGACTTTTAGAATAGCCAGGGTATTTTAGGAGGGAATAAATACACACGCATGGGTGGTGATATCAAAAGCATGCATAGCAAAAGATAACACAAGACAAATGGTTCGAACCACTAAGAGTCATGACACATGCAGGTCAAATTGACTTGTGCAAGTGATTCAAACCATTAAGAGACATGAAATTGGTAGGTCGAATTGACCTTTGCAAGTCAAAGTAGTTATAATTGAGAATGCATGAACCGTGCGCTAACTTAGATTCCAATAACTTTGGGACACTGCCTAGTTCACACCAAGTACCCTCCAAAAATGAGGATACTCCTTTCATTATCTCTACTTGAGACTGCATGGCATGTTGGCATCCTGTTTTTTTTAAAAGGCTTTCTCTCTTTGTCATGCCTATTTCAAGGCTCATGATTACGTGCTATACATTTATGGGAGCTACATAATAACAGTTTTCTATACGATCACATATCGAAATGTGCAAGTTGAGGGATTTGTGCATGTATCAGCCCTAAGAAAACTAGCACACCCCAAGACCCACTACTTGAAGTGGTATTGAAATGGTCAAGACTCTTCTAAAAGTCAAGACTCACCATGCATCGAGGACAAAGCACAGGGGATCAAGAGATTAATGTTACTCGTGAAGTGTAACAATTGTTGGAAAATAATGACGTCAAAGTGATCAGTGTTACTCATGAAATGTAACAATTATTGGGAAATAATGAAGTTGAAGTTGTAGCAATGAGTGCTATGGATGGTTTGATGCATGTGTGTTTATTTGTCCCCTCCTAAAATACCCAAACTCTTCCAAAAGTCAAGACTTGAAACTCACAAGGGGAAACATATGCTGGTGGTAGTGGGTTTTGGGGTATGATAGGTTTCTTAAGGCTGATATATGCACAAGTCCCCGAACTTGCACATTTAGCTGTGTGAACATATAGAAAATTTTCCTTGTGCAGGACACATAAACTTACAAAACACAATCATGTGCCTTGAAATAGCCATGAGAAAGAGAGAGAGTGCCTCAAGCTGAGGAGAGGATGTATTATAGAAGAAGAGAGAACGTTTAGAAGCTGCCGATGCCAGCATGCTACACAGCCTTTACTAGATATAACGAATGGAGTACCCTTGTTTTTGGAGGCTACTTGGCGTGGACTAGGTGGAGTCTCAAAGTTATTAGAGTCTAAGTTGGCATGCATAGTTCATGTGCTCTTTGTTGACTTGAGGAGATCAAATTGACTTGCCAATGTCATGGCTCTCAGTGGTTTGAATCACTTGTGCAGGTCAATTTGATTTGCATGTGTCATGGTTGTTAGTGGTTCAAATTATTTGTTTTGTGTTGTTTTTATCTATGCATGCTTGCTTATTTTTCCCTCCTAAAATACTCTTCTAAAAGTCAAGACTCGAAACTCACAAGGGGGAAAACATGCTGGTCAAAAGGTTCGGTGTTTGATGCGCTAACCGGAAAGAAAGCATCTCGCATTACAGTAAATATATACAGCAAGAGTCCTTCTGTCAATGATTGTTATATAAATAGGTATATTTGCACTAGGCAGCCTGTCATAGTTTGACAAGGCTGATCAATATATTCATCAGGCTCTCAAGAACTGCACACAACAGCCTCCATAGGTTGCTCAGGGCTGATCAAAACTCTCTTTCAATTTCCTTGAGAAACAAGCATCTCATTAATCAGCCTTGTCTTTTCTTAACGAACTGTAATCAACTCAAGTCACTAAAGCAGAATACCATCATCTTCGTTTGCTCCATTGTTTTAATGAATTAATTCGCGCATGTCTTCCTCTCACAAGAAGTTTTAGACAAATTCCCACTATAATTCTCAGATTGTGAATTGTGACAATGTCATCAAATTGTGAATTACGACAATATCATGAGCTTTTGCAAGTGAGGGATTGCATGATGGTTGGGGGCATGGGGCAGCCAGCTTTTCTATTGTTTTCCCCTATAGTGTTCAACATGATCCCCCCCTTGTTAGGTGGCAGTTGGGGGCATGGGGTGGCCGGCGTTTCTCTTGTTTTTTACCTATAGTGTCCAACATCATGAGCTCTTGCTTCGGAGGCACTGCATGCGTAGCTAGGTGGCAGTTGGGGGCTAAATTATGTATATGCATACATTTTTTGTTGCAGAGATGAACTCCTCCTTCCTCTTACTATTGTCGTTATTCTTCTTCTTCGCTTGCTTCTTGATGCAATGGGCCAGTAGCCAGCACCAGCTGTCCCCTGATTTCTACACCTCACATGCCCAACCTCACCTCTGTTGCCAGCGCCACCTTCCAATCCCTCACCTCCAGAGACATCATCATCACTCCTTCCACTCTGCACCTCATCAATCACAATTGCTTTATTCAGATACCCTATGGTGCTATTCATGCTCTCTCTACAATTAGTACCCCCAAACCACCACCACCACCAAAAACCCCAAACCCAACCCACACACACATAAAGTAATAACAGGTATATAGAACATGCCTAGGATCCAATGAACACTGCACATTTGGGGAATTTAAAGGTTTTGGTTGTGGTTTAACAATCATGATGCTGATGCTTAATATGAGATTTGCAGGCTTAACTAACCATCCACTTCTAAACGTTCTAACCCCCTTTATCATTCTAAGCAGCATGCTTTATTTTTTTTTACAGGGCTGTGATGGTTCCATTTTAATTTCCTCAACCTCAGGAAACAGTGCAGAGAGAGATTACATAGACAATGACATCCCACAGAACGCATTCAACACCATCTCTAGTATGAAACAGGCTGCAGAAAGTGTCTGCCCAGGTGTGGTGTCATGTGCAGACCTTGTAGTACTTGCGGCTCGAGAGGCTGTTGTATTTGTAAGCCCTCTCAATCACTCCACCTTATATTTAGCTGTGTCTTCTAGTTTTAACACTCATGACATTTTGGCAGCTGGGGGGGCCATCTTGGCAAGTTGCCTTAGGCAGGAGAGACAGTTTATCGTCTCGAGAATCGGATGCAGCAGGCAATATACCGAAGTCCAATCTAGATGTAGAGCACTTGCTTGCATTGTTTTCTTCCAAGGGGCTGGATTTGCAAGACTTGGTTGCACTCTCAGGTATGTGTGGGAGTTGGTTGGTTCTTGGCCCTCATCTCTGGCATGCCACAGACTATGCATGGCCCTCATTGCTGGCATGTCAGACAATATGCATTGATGACTGAACTATGTGACAGTTGCTTTGTTGTTGGCCCCCATTTCTGGCATGTGAGATGATATGCATTGATGAGTTCAGTCACACTATATGCATTGATGACTGAATATGTGAGAGTGGCTTTTGTTGGCCCTCATTTCTGGCATGTCAGACAATGTTCTTTGGTGACTGAACTGTGTGACTTGGCAGGTGCACACACGATTGGATTCTCGAAATGCCGACAGTTTACGTTCCGCTTCAATGACAGTAGTGCCAATCCACCTCTTGATCCGACATTTGCAAGCCAGCTTGAAGCACAATGTCCACCAAATGCCAGTGGGAATAATGTTGTACCATTTGATCCACAATCTCCCTTTCAGTTTGATACATCTTACTTCACAACTCTTCAATCCAATCGCGGATTGCTGGCAACTGACCAAGTTCTCTTTACTGATAACCTAACAAGGCCCCTGGTAAACACCTTTGCTTCGTCTCGAGAGCAGTTCTTCCAAGCCTTTGTGAACTCGATGATCAAGATGAGTGCCATCAATGTGCTAACTGGCAGCAACGGAGAGATAAGGAAAGACTGTGCCGCTTTCAATACATGACATAATTCGGAGGAGTCTGGCATGGCTGGATTTCTCACAGAATTGCTGGGTTTAGCTCTCAGAGAGCCTCAACAGATGTCTCTTGTACAAAGCCATCTCCTACCTACGGCAGCAACGGCAGATTGAAGCCAAGATTCTTATTCTTTTATTCAGAGGGACAGAAAGCAATTGGGTCCGCCAGCGCGCTCTCTCTCTCTCTCAAATGGACCTTAGACTTTCATTATACCTTTTGATGTGAAACGATATGTGCCAACCAGGGTATAAACCCACACACCCACATTACTCAACCCACACTAAAGCCACTCGGCTACAACCCCTTTGGCAAACTTTCAGTATATTAAGCTTGTTAAATTAACATAGGTTTGAGACATATCCTTTTGATCATTATTTTCTGCGCACTCGACATTACGAGAACACTAGACTAGACAAACTTGATTTGAAAGACCAAGGTCCTCAAGGCCCCTTGTAGGGTGGAGAGGCTTTCAATATGAACAAAAATAGCAAACTTGGTACACTAGACTAAACAAACTTGATTTGAAAGACCAAGGTCCTCAAGGCCCCCTGTAGGGGGGAGAGGCTTTCAATATGAACAAAAATAGCAAACTTGGTACAGGTGTTAAAAGAACTATAATGTCCACTTTGATGGACAATGTAATTTGCCTTTTTGGGGCTAGTAGGTAAGGAATCCAATTTGTACAAGTAGATGAAGTTGTTAAAGCCAAATCCCTCTCTATAAGATTTTATGTATATATATTGCAAACACCCTTTTGATCATTTTGGCATGTGTCTCATATACCAAGGATACCATGGTATTCTATGTATAAAGTGGAAACTCTACCATGTATTGTATCTTAAAAATAACATTGAGATCGAAATTTACTAGCAAATCAGTAGCTAATCTAGGTCACTTTAGAAAGAGATGTGTAGAATGGCCATTTTCTAGCTCACTGGTAGCTATGTTTCTTCCATAACGCAATAGATACTACATTAACCAATATATGTAGTGTAATGTGAGTAAATGTCATTTTTGTTTGTTAGTATTTTCCCATCTATTATTATGTTTTCATACATTTGGATTTATACAAGAATATAGATGTCTTGCACTTTCAAGTGTATGCTAGGTTTAATGGTCATATTTACAATCTTAGTTTTGGTTGTCATGGTGATTGTGAACATTCATGTCAAAACATTATTCAAGTTATTTTAAGAATTAATTTTGTACAAGATGGGAAGAAGTGGGAAAATTTTAGTGTACATCCAAAGATTTTCAAGGTCATGTGTGAATCTTTCTAAGGTCATGTGTGAATCTTTAAGGGGCTAATAAGTTTGCACAAGATTGGAGGAACTGGGTGAAAGATGCCTTCAATTTTGAAAATATTTGTTAAAGACAATGAAAGGGCAAGAAGGGCTTTTGTGAATATGCATTAGTAATGATAGTTTGTTGTCTGTGTCTTACTTACTCTTCTCTAGATTTTTGTGAGTATTAGTTATAAGAGTTGGGTATTGTCTCTCTATGGGTCCAAACTAGCTTGTGGTGGCTTTTATTGGGAGTGTTCTATATTTGCATGAGAGTGAGAAGTATCAAGTGATATCTGTTAGTAGTTTAGAATATAGAAAGAGAACATCATCAAGCTTCCTTATTGTTGTACATGTGGGAGTGAGCAAGAATATCATAAGCAAGCTAAAAACATAGTTTGGAATGAAATTATAGAGTGAATTTTATATATGGTTGATGTAATCTTCATGATAGACCATGGATTCACCATAGAAGAGCATTCCCCTCTACTAATGGTAGGTTGGGTGGTGACTTATTTTGGTAGTGGTGAAGTCTCTCTTTTGTTTTAAGGAGAGAATGCTAGCTCATGATTGTTAGCATTGCCCAATGTTGTAGGATAAACCACATCATGAATTTGCTTAGCTAGCATATGAAAATGCTACTTGGTCAAGTTTTTTCCCCAAAAAAATTTGGCCCTTTCTTCTCTCTAGGAAAGCTCTCCATATGTTTGCATGTAAGGAGTCACAAATCATGGACATGAGAAGATGATGTGGGTCCTCTAGAAACACCTTATATTAAGGGAGAGTATGTAATGCTAGTCATTACCACCAAAAGACCAATGGATATCCTCATTGAAGGTAGTATCCAGTAACCCATAGGTTGATTGTGCAAAGCCTAATACATATTGGTCTAGCACTAGTCCATTTTTACATGCCACCACTCTAGTCAATTGAAATGGAGTTGAACCCTATAAAATCCTTTATATGGGACTAAAGTCTTTAGATATTGTTTCTTGTACCTTAGACAATGTATGAAAGAATATGTTCATTCTCATAAGAGAAAGGCTACTAAAGACAAGTTGGAAGTTGATGCAAGATGTAAAAGAGTACTCAAGAGGACTAATCAAGGGTGTTGAAAACTTATTTTGTAACATTTCAAAGAATATTATTTTAGGCACCCTTCATCTGTAAGGTGCTCATGTAATGTTTCTAACCCATTTCTTATGGGTGAAAGAAATATTTTTGTTGTATCTATTCAGTGAGAGCCTATGAAAATTATAAATTATTCTGAGAGTTACATTGGAAACCTTCAATGGATGAGAAGGTTGTGGGCAATCTCTATTTATTTCAAAGTCAATCATGTCCATAAAAAGCTAATGTACACATAAAATAAGAGAACTATTACAAGCTCAATGATAAAAGGAAAGGGTGCCCAACCAAAAAAAATACAAATCCTAATCTTGATGTATATGATTGGTAAAAGTGAATAGAGAGCTTAGTTTTGTGTGCACAAATTTTGAGTTCCTACTCTCCTACCTTCTCATTGATCATTTGTTGCACCATTGCTTTTGATTGAGGGGGAAAGAGAGAGAGTGAGTGAGAGCTAAGTTTGAATGAGGAACTATTGAGGATGAAGCTCATGTGGCCAATTCATTACTCATGAGAATGGGTGCCATGCTCAAAACCAAGGATGAGTCAAAAGATTCCCTTAATAGCTAGGGTAAAGAATATCAAAATATAGTAAACAAACAATTATATCACATATTTGACTTAATGAACAAAAAGCATTGGAAATGTGAATAGAGAATAGTGAGCATCATTGCTATTGAGAAAATTCACTATTTCCAATCAAGAATCATCAATAAATTAGAGAATGCATCTTAGTAGTTAAGTCGCATTGCTAATTGAAATATAAAAAATATATGATTGTTTCTCAAGGGGTTCACTATATATAAACCCTCGATATCACGTGCATTCAAGGCCTATTTAAAATACCTTTATCTGTGAAATTCTAAAAAATAAAACACACCCCTTTTCTATTCAATATGTAAGTGACCTCTTTATGCAATACCCTTCTATATGTAAAACATGTGTAAACATGGTATTTTTAAAATCCCTTCTTTTGAGCCCATGCAATATGCTTATATATTTTTGAGTGATACCCCGCCTTCCCTGCAAGGACTGCTCATTGTTGTGACCATTTTCTTGGACCATTAGATCATCCGTCCTAGCATCCAACACCCAACACATGGCACATGTAGTGGGCTCAAATCCATAGAGATAGTTGTTATCCAAGTAATCAGAATTATCTAGCAAGTTCATCCAGATCGACCACCATTGGAAGTAGCAACTCAAAATTTGGACTACGAGTAGGTGAACTGAGGATGCAGTGGAGCACGACCCAAAGCAAGAATAGCAAGAACTTGATTCAAAACAATAGTAGCATAGGGAGGCCAATATCAAATTGGAGGTGGATTAGGAAAACAAAGTGAAAGTGGTGGAAATGGATGATACAAGACCTTTTGCAACATACAACTATTAATGCCAGTTGTATTCCATGCTAGACTCCTTAAAAAATGTAACATAGGGGCTAGAAGGAGTAAGTTGGACAAGATTCATGGCTACAGTCATGGTTGTTTGTGAAGTAATATGTGCCTGAACCTTAGATTGGGATGGGCAACCACTCGAAGTTCACTTACTATCATGATTGTACTCTTGAAGAGAGTCAATTGGGTCTTCAAATATATTTTTCCCATAGAGACAACTTCTTGGAGTGCTAAATGACCTAGGAGGATCCAAGGTGAGGGGTGGAAGGTTGGAATGAGGACCACAAGCAGAAAATTTCTCTTCAACTTTGTGGGTGGTGGTCCCACCTAAAGCAGGAACCATGTCCACTATAGAAGAAACAAACCCTACTACTCAAGAAGTTGCCCTTGTGGTTCTAGCATCACCCAAAGACACATCTATTACTATTGGACGTGTTGCTATATTTTCCTCTACCAAATGCTTCTTTACAGTGGTATTTGTATCCGAACCACCACCAACAGAGAAATAGCTTCGCCCTTGTGAGTACATGCTCCAAGGGAGTCTCAGTAACACAAAAGATGGAAGACAAAAATAAGATATTGGCTAAGCTTGGTCGATTGGAATGCCACCCGCCTAATCTTAAAATGTAGACAAGCAAAAAGAATGGCTATCTAGTTGGGGCAAGGGCTATCCTCCAAGAAGAGTAGCGAGGCCACCTTGGTCGACATGTTGTGTTGGGGATCAAAGGCCACCTGTGCCTAACCATTTACATTTACTTGCATACTTACATATCCCGAATTGCTACATATATATTCATAGTAGTTGGATCTTACTCCCTTGGCCATTTATCTATTGATTTATGATTATTTACTTCAATTTATGGACATTAATGCTAGATATTATTTATGATAGTTTCTTTGAGTACATGTGCATTTTTTGAGCACTCTATTACATACTGCTTGTGGACAATTATACCCTCTTTTATTCCCGCCCTCTTGTCTACCCTTTCGGCTCAATTTTGGGGCTATTTTGGTACAATTACAATAGCCCATACTCTTGTACTTTGTAGTGATTTGCAGTCATTATGATAGGTACTCAGTGTTATTTTGAACAATGAAAAACTTAATGGTAACAACTTCTAATACTAGAAGGCACAAATCTGGCAAGTATTAGTACAAAATGTTGAGACTTCAAGCTTGTGTGTGTGACTGTTGATAGAGTCTTAGCTGTGTCCAACTGTATCAGCAAGTGTGGGACATTAAATAAGCTGGTGGATCAAGGCTATGTGTGAATGGTCTTACAGACCTTAGAGTATTGTAACCACTTTAGTTATATGGGTAATTGAATATGAAGAAAATGAATGGAGAGCATACGCGTCCTCTCCGTGGCTCCAATCCTTCTGTCTCTGTCTCTGTCTCTTCTAACATGGTATTAGAACCATGAATGGGCTCTCTAGAGCAGGAGGCTGTGAAGAAGACCTAAAGAACTTGAAGGCTAGAGTATTTGAGAAGAGAAGTAGCCTGCCATTGTTTCTTGAAGGTATGCATTGAGACATTGAGTTTGCCATTGGTCAAAGCAGTGTCTGTAGCTTGTTTGGGAGCTTGCTAAGGCTTCCTTGAGCACTTGTAAGGGTGCATTTGTCATCATTAACCACATGAGTAGTAGCAACAACAGCAAACACTCTGGAGAGGGCTTAGTTATGAGTTGAGACATGAATGTACAGATTTGAAATTGAATCTTGAACTACTGGTAATAGAGAATATACAGCATATGCTTTACATTGGAAAGGTTTTGGAGCTCTTGGACATGTATGGAAGACCTCATTAGAGCATAGGTATGCTCATGGAGACATGTACATTGGTTGTCATGCTTATGGGCCGAAGTTTATTGACACAGAAATACTCAAATTTGGAAGTATCTGATGGCTGAAATTTGTCCTGGAATTTCTAGCATTACTACAAGGCACAATTTGATCCATACATGTCTTGGAATGATGGTTATGACTAGCTAGAATGCTGGGTGAATGTCTGGGCAATACCCGCATACACTTGGGTGGCATGATTAAAAGGATTAAAATTTCAGTTTTGGAATGCATTTACAGATCTAAAAATTACAGGCTGAAAACTGTCATAAAAATGTGGACCGCAAACATGATCTTTGCCTAAAGCACTGCATGACGTTGATTGGTCCCTATCAAATGTATGGTTTGGGATATGCTTGGGAATGTTTAGAGCAGTAGGACAAGCATTGATTAGTCCCTATCAAGTGTATGGTTTTGGGATATGTATGGGAATGTTTGGAGCATTAGGACAAGCATTAAATGCTATTGAAAATTGAAGTCTAGAGCTGAAAACAAATGCATGTAAAGTGTCTTGGCTGGTTACAAATAGTAAATGTAGTCCATGACATTGTTTCTTAAAGATAGAGTGTCTATGGTTGTATGAATGGTCAGGTATTGACCCCGACACACTGAAGCAAATGTATGAAGTGATTTGAAGATATTTTGGAGCTGGATAAACCTTGCGTTGATGAATATTTGCTGATTGCAACCTGCAAGCAAGTTATTTGACACTTGTACTTGATATCTATGCACTAATATGTGCCTGCATGATCATGTATGAGACCCTACATGTACTAGCAGATGTCTGTGAGCTTTTGGGACATGTATGACATGCATACACCTTGTTTTTGGCTACAAATCAGCTGCTAGTCATTTACAACCTGCAAATTTTTAGATTGTATGTATGTACCCTGGCAGTAAGGTTGCATGATACATGCTTAAAGCAACTACATGGTCTATGTACTGACTGATGTACCTATGGGTTATGCCACATGTTTGTGGGTGGTTTTGAGATGTTGATGGGCTGAAATACTCTAGTTTTAACAATGAAATTGTTGCAGAAAATTGTCATAAACAGTCAAAGTTTGCAATTAGTTAGCTAGACTTGTTGGCTTGCAAGTAGTCACGCATTGTTTGCAACATGGCAAATGCAGATAGAACCGACAATATAACCCAGATACTGGGGGGGAAAACTTGATAGCAATAATTATGCCATACGGAAGTTTTGCATGGAGAACTTTTTGATAGGTAAAGGATATTGGGACTTGGTGACATGTATTGAAGCTGAACTTGAAATTCCAGAGAGGAATCCTACAGTTTATCAGAGATGAGCGCATCGAGCTTGGTTGGAAAGAGCTTGCAGGGTGCTACACTAGTTATCTTTGTGTATCTCGGATGCTATGGTAATGCAGATCATGCATTGTAAGTCACCCCAGCAGATGCATGGAACATATTGATCAGTTACTATGGCACAACTACCAGTGCCACAAAGATACAGTTAAAGCAGAAATTCAACAACATGGAGAGAAAAGGCAAATCTATATAGGATTATGTCACATAGACTAAGACTATTGCAGATCAGCTGGCATCCATTGGCACATAGGTTGAGGATGAAGACATGGTTGCAGTGACATTAAATGGTTTGGGATTTGAATATAAGGCATTTGATACTTGCATCTCTGTGCAAGCTGAAATGCCAGATTTCAATGAGCTAGTTGCATTGCTTATCCATGAAGAGGTTAAACTTGGATTGGCTATAGGTTCTGGCAGCTCCAAGAAGAAGGACGATGTCTTTTATTCGAATCAACGCGGTTGTGGTAGCCGTGGTAGAGGTTATGGTTTGGTAGAGGAGGGCAGCGGGCAGCAAAATGTATCTTATGGTCATAATAACCAGCAGGGTTCAAACGCAAGAGGAGGTGAAAATTTCAGAGACAGGGGGAGATCTAGCCCTAGAGGTAGAGGCTCCTGGCAGCAGCAGCACCCATTTGACAATCCTAATAAAGATAAGGATTGTCACTATTGTGGAAAGTATGGTCATATTGTCAAGGACTACTGGAAAAAGCAGGGCAATCAAAGAGGCAAACAGCATGGACATTATGCATTGTCCAGTTAGGCAGAAGATGCATATGGGGATAGACTGTTTGTCATGACATATGTGAAAGATAGGGCTGCTGAGAAGTCTTATGAGGATGCAGTTTGGCACATTGATTTAGGGGCATCGAATCATATGATGCCTCATGGTGACTAGTTTATTGACATGGTTCCTGAGAAGAATGGCTATGTATGCACAAGGGATGACATGCAACATAGCATAGAAGATGGCAGGAAGAAGAACTTACATGATGTACTACATGTCCCATCAATTACTAAAAATCTATTGTTTGTTGGTCTGAGCAGAAATTACAAGTCCATTTTAACAAGCATGGATGCTTCATTGAGGATTTTGGGAATGGATGCAAATTGATTGCTCGGAGTCATAGGAATGGCAGGATGTTTACTCTTGATGCCACTTTGCCATGACTGAAATCATCAATGTTTGCCCATGGCTCTGGCACAGTTAGAGACTTGAAAATATGGCATAAAAGAGTGGGACATGTGAATCTTCAACAGTTGCAAATGATGCAGAAGAAACAGCTTGTGACAGGTTTCCCCAAGTTTTAGTATATTGATATTGGTCATGTCTATGGTGCTTGTCAGATTGGTAAATAGTTGAGGTTACCATTTGTCAGACATGTAAGAAATAGTACGCGATCGTTGCAGTTAGTTCACTCTGATGTGTGGGGCCAGCTCATAATGCATCTATGGGAGGCTCCACATACTATGTGACATTCATTGATGACTTTAGTCGCTATACTTGGGTTTATATACTGAAAACAAAGGATGATGTGTTAATTGTTTTTCAACAGTTAAAAAAGAAGATTAGGGAATTTGATTGTTATATCTCTTGCTTGAGATTTGACGGCAGTGGGGAGTATGTGTCAAATGAGTTTGACAATTTTTTGGCTGAAAATGGCACACATAGGTAGCTTACATGCAACTACACTCTACAACAGAATGGTGTAGTTGAACGGAAGAACATGGTATTGATGGAAGCTGATCGGGTAATGATGAATGAGAAGAGTATGCTGCTCTATTACTGGGCTGAGGTTGTTATGACAACCATGTATATCTTGAACATGACTCCCACTACAGGTATTCATGAGATGACACCATTTGAGAAACTATATGGCTACAAACTTGATGTTAGTCACATGAAAGTATTTGGTTGTCTTGCTTATGTGCATATCCCTGATGAGACGAGGAAAAAGTTGGATTTGAAAGCACATAAGTGTGTCTTTATTGGATATTCGCAAGGAGAAGAAGGTATACAAATGCTATGATCCCTCTACTCGGGATACATTAGTGAGCAGAGATGTTATCTTTGATGAGATAGCCACTTGGTATGCATCACTGGCTACAACGCCATCTGATATGCCTTCTACACATGTTTCTATAGTTGATTTGCAGTAGAGTATTGCAGTGATAGACCCTAGTGGTATGACGATATCTCCATGGACAGGGCGATTGTGGAGCTCTGGCTCATCGTCCACTAACACCCCTATGTCAGTGAGGGGGAGGTATGATGTGGCAGACATCAAAGGAAAATAAAAATTCATTGATGATACATCTGGTGTGATGACACCTGGCAGGATGACATCAGGCTATGACTCAGCTGACAGTCTAGACAACGAGCTTGGTATTCCGACAGTGTATATGCCTGGCACCATAGGTAGAACATGTACATTCCACCTCATGAGAGAGGGAAATCGAGTAGTGCGCCATAGCTTAGACGATCGCAGAGAGTCAGGTACCCTATGGATAGACTGACATATAGTGGTTTTTCTACGAAGCATTTTGCTTACATGAAAAAGGTGATAGAGGTCAAAGAGCCTGCTACATTTACTGAAGCAGTGATGGATAAAAATTGGTGCACAGTTATGGATGAGGAGATAGATGCTTTGGTTAAAAATAGTACTTGGGATCTTGTGCCATTGCTAGAAGGAAAGAAGACCATTGGCTACAAATGGGTCTACAAGATCAAATGCAAGTTGGATGGTAGTGTAGAGAGGTACAAAGCCAGGCTGGTTGCTAAAGGATATGTTCAACAATATGGGTTAGACTATGAGGAAACATTCAGCCCTGTTGCCAAGATGGCAACCATACGAATAGTGATTTGTTGAGTGTTGAAATGACTTGTTTTTTGGCTGATTTTTGTTGCTTTTGAGAGCTGAATGGTTGATTTTATGGGATGATTGATTGATTAGGAAGTGGTTTGAGAGTGTTTTGGATGATAATGATTGTGTTTTGGAAGTTCATGATGCTTGTTGGTGGTTTTGTGATATTCTGATAGGTTCTGAATGGTTCTGTATACCTTCTGTTTTGCTCTGTTTTGTTCTGATTGTCTTCTGTAAGGAGGGATGGAGTATTGATTGATGAAGAATGAGATATTGTGAAAGTTTAGTGAATGGTTTGTGAGAGTTTAGAATGGTTTGAGTATGAGTTATGAGGTTTTGATAACCTTCTGTAATCTTCTGTAGGTCTTCTTTTCTACTTCTGTTCTGTTCTGTACTGTAACTGTTCTGTATGCTTCTGTAAGTGTTCTGTGGGATGTATGTGTGACTTTTGGGGAAAGTTTTCTAGCCTTGGAAAGAGGTGAATACAAGTGCAAAAGAGCTGAAAGAAGTGGAAGAAGTAGCTGCTGAAGACTCAAGAGAAGACTAGAGTGAAGTGACAGTAGTGAGCTGTGAAGAGACACTGTAGTGGCTCTGGTGACTCTTCATATCAGACATACCTCTTGGGAGGAGTATCCACGACCTAAGAGTGATTATTGAGAGTAATTTTTGAGAGATTGTAGTGAGGATATGATGTATTATTGATGGAGTGTGATAGAGAGAGTCAGAGATAGCCAATTCTACTGAAACAAAGTGATTGTATATGAGAGATTGAGAGAGAAGACTATGAAGATATTGAAGATGAATACTATGTGATGTATTTCCATTCAAAGATGGTGTATTTCTTTGCTTTCTTTGTTCTATTGATGGATTTTGTGAAGATGTTGAAGAATATGGTTGATTCTATTAAAAACCGTGGGAGATTTACATGATGCTGTATGAAGATTTGTTGTGCTTGGTGTTCTTTTCTTCATTGTGATCATATGAAACATGATAAACAAGCTTGTTGATGTTACAAGATAGATTTTCTTGCAAGAGAATTCCTTTTTCCTTGGTGTTCCTCTCGGGGCTCCATGTTTTTGGTGCGCAGCCGGGGAATCTTGCCATCAACAAGCACCAGAAGAGGCTGAAAATGAAGGAATTGGCATTGCCAAGAAGAGAAGAATTCAATGGATGATTGTAAAGTTCCTTCTTCCACTGAAGAGTTGGAATTCCTCATAATCAAAGCCACTTTCCATAAGAAGTTCATCCCACAATGGCGGAAACACATCACCATCATGATGCATGCTCTATGTGGTGGATAGTTTCCTCTTCCTATTGAAGCAGCAGAAACTTGCATCTTGGTGGCAAACTGTTTGGGAACAAACTGAAGAGCAGAAACAGAGAGAATGAACATCCATGGAAGATTTGGCATTCATTGAGAAGTTTCCAGACAACATCAAGTGGGAGATTGTGAAGAAACTTCAGGAGTCTTGGTCTGTAGAGGTTCACAAAGACAAGAAGGAAAAGAGTTGGAATTTGTTCGTGGACGCTCAACAGCAAGATACATGGGATGCTTGGTGTACTGATAATCTTCTGTTTGTTCAATTAGCAACCCACTGGAAGTTGGTAGACAGAGTGTTTTTCATAACATACACTATTGAAACCATCAGAAGCTGGCATTACTATAATGATGGCACCACCACAATGCTCAGACGTATGCATTTTGACACCTTCAGAACCGAATACCTTCCTCTGTGCAGTGGCATGAAAGCAGAATTCAGGGACGTTGAAAAGAAAGAAGTAGAAGAAATGTTGGCAAGAGAGTCCTCCAGAGACTGAAGCCTTCTGTTAACCCTCTGTGGAGCACTAACAACATAGTGGAGCCAACCCCCTGATGAATGACGCAATAAAAAGGCAAGCGTTAGAACGAGTCCAGAGGTACGTGAGAAGAGAGAAAGCAAAAATTAGAGCCGAGAGCGAGCTCGCAGCAGAAGCCGCCTTTGACGCCCTTGCGGAACTCTTTACAGAAGTCCCAATGGCACATCAAGCCCTTCCTCCTCCTGCTGGAGGTCCACTTCCAAGCCAGATCCGTCCTGGAAATATTGAAGATAGACCAGCGAATGTAGTCCCATTGCCAGTTTTTAAGGGAGAGTACAATGAAGACCCCGATCTTCATGTAGCAGAGTTTATGGTAGCATGTGTGGCTAACAATGCCAGAACCCCTGAGCATTGGTTAGCAATATTCCCCGCCACTTTCAAGGGTGCGGCGTTTCAGTGGTACGAGAGACAAGCAGCAGGAACTTTTGGCACATGGGACGACCTGAAGTTGGCCTTCCTCACTAAATTCAGGCGTGAAGGTTTTGAAGAGCGGATGAGAGAGGAATTTATGAACCTAAGTCAGTCCTCTGGAGAAAGAGTAGAAGCCTATGTCTCACGAATGGAATCCATCCTGAAGAGATGGACTAACCATAATCTAGATGATGGCATTCAAAAGGGGGTATTTCTCAGAGGATTACAACCAGAAGTCCGTAAGTTTGTGGAGCTACAAAGACCAGGCACACTACAAGCTGCAACGGAAGGTGCAAGACTGTACGATGAAGTGGAAGCTCGATTAGCGATGAATTCGGGAAGAGGAGTCTTACCTCCTCTGATGCCAGGAATGATGTACCCACCAAATGCAGTTCCAGGGACTGTTCCCTATCCCTACCAACAGATGCCCCCGGTATCACAGTACAGTGCACCAAATCCACAGTGGCCACAATCCATGCCTCAAATGATGGTTCAACCACAACAACAATGGTCCCAACCAATCTCCTCAATGCAAAATCAGCAGCAACAGTGGAACCCTACCAACTGGAGTCAACAGCCAACAGTTCAAACAGGAGCTCTGAATCAGAACCAGAACAGAGACCCCTCTGTACTAGCCCAATCCGTTTATGCAGTGATTACAGAGACTCCTCAAAACCCTTCTGCCAGTACGTCCGGAGGAGAAAGCTTGAAGGATTATTTATCCAACTCAGTTGCAAACATCAAAAAGGAGTTGATGGATGTGATTACAGAGCAACTACAGACGCTGAAAGTGAATACCGCTAGCATATCCAACGTTGCAGGAGTAGGAAGAGATGTGATGCGGTCAAACACTTGGTGTGGTAAGTGTCATCAAGCAGGTCATTTAGCCACTGAATATACACGAAAACCAACCATCCCTGGAGCCTTCTGTTCCTACTGTTTGCGGAAGAACCATACAGAGGACATTTGCTCTCTGAAGGAGATGCATGATAGGAGAAGAAAGGAAGAAGACGCAAGATTTAACTTGTTGGAATCCAAAATGACAACACAAGATATTGGACCCAAGCCTAGAGAGTTTGGTCCTAATTTCGGACCCAGAAGATTTCCTTCTCAAAGTTACAGAGGCAGACAGTCTGGCGGTGGTCAGAGATAAGAAGTGGAGTGTTACAGATGCGGAGAAAAGGGCCACATCTCACCAAATTGTCCAAATCCTCGAAGGTCAGTGGATTACAAGCCCTTATGCAGTCGATGCAAAGGAGAAGGCCACACTGCAAAAGACTGTCCAAGTCCAGCCCCAGTAAAAAACAGTGCTACTGATAGTCCGTCCAAGGCTCAAGAGCCTACCTCCAATTTGGTGGAATTGGAAGTTGCTGCCATCACGCGTGCAAAGCAGAAGGAACCACCTATCCAGAAAGAGAATAACCCTCCTGCCAGAACAGTGAAGTTCAATCTTCCACCAGAAGAACAGAACAGAACAGAGCCTAACAGTGCCGTACAGAGCACTACAGTGCCACAGAGAGTTACAGAGACAGTTACAGAGACAGGACCAGAGGTCCAGGATACAGAAGAGGAGGAAGTGCCACAAGTGGCAGAAGAAGTTCCTGTAATTCCTCTGTTGGAAGAAAGAGGGAAAATGAAAATGGGTGTTGCCCCATTCCCTAATCGATTAGAGAAGCCAGTGGATCCTATTAAGGAATACGATTTGGTCAGAGATCTAGATACCTTTAAACCAAACCTCACATTGCGACAATTATTGATGTTGTCTCCGAGTTGCCGAAAAAGGTTCAAAAGTATACTGACAAAAAGACGTGGTTTAAGGATTGCTCCCTCAACAGTGACAAAGTCCAACAAGGCTCCAGAGCCTGTAAAAGAAGTGGATGTGGCTAACGCTTTCCTAGATCCGGGTACTCCAGAGACTGGCGTATGGATAGAAGGCTGCTTCATTGCAAATGCACTAATTGATGGTGGTTCATCAGTGAACATTATGACGGATGTGACAATGAAGGATCTAGGCCTACAAGGTGTGCAACCAACCCAATGGCTCATCAGACTGGCGGATCAGAGTAGAATCAAGCCTTTGGGCATTCTTCCATATGTGAAGACTACAGTGGCTGGAAAAGATTATTGGCTGACCTATTTGGTGGTGAAGCCAAACTCTTATGGTACATCCTATCCTCTGTTACTGGGCAGACCATGGCTTTTTGAAGCCCGAGCAAGGACGGATTGGTTCAAAGGAACCTTGACCTTGGGTAGAGGACCCAACAAAGTGGTGCTGAAACTGTATGGTTCTCAGAAAGGACATGGATCCACCTCCTTGGAATTATCTTCTGATTCCCCTAACGAGGCTACAGATGGAATATCAGCAGACGAAGATGTTGTCAAACAGATCCTTCCCAAGAAAACAATGGCACATTCTTTAACAGTGGATACTGTAAGCCGACTTCCAAAAGATGCAAAGCCATTATCAATGGGTGAATACTTCCTGCCTGAACCAGGCATGACTTCTGAAATCACTTCTGACAGTGAGATAGAAGCATGGATGTACTGCTCTCCCTGTTACATGGCCACAGCAGAAGCAGAAGCAGAAGCAGAGACAGAGACAGGAGAGGAACTAGAGAATCTGTTCTTCTGTTACAGAGCTCCTACAGAGACAGAAGCAGACGCAGAGACAGAGACAGAGACAGAAGAGGATGAATATGATATGGACGAAGAAGGTGATGAAAGTGAGCCAGAAGAGTCTATCCCACCTGAAGAGGATACATTTGAAGAAGAAGTTCCAGAAGTATTAGAAGCCGATGAGCTCATGCTATGGGACAGAATGGCAATGGTACCATTTGGTCTGGTAAATGGATCTTCTCATATGCAAAACCTTTATAAGAAATGGATTAAGAAGAGCAAGCCGTCTTTTAAGTGTGGCTCCTGCCGTCCTAACCTATCCTTGCCAAAGAAAGATGATGATGATGCACCGTGCCAACAAGCACCAGTCCCACCAACCCAACAGGCATCAGAGGGTCCCTGTTATGTGACGTTCCTGGATGTGTCATCATCAGAAGATGAGTCTTCAAGCCACGAGGTAATTAATTTTGAAACCAAATCCGAAACGGCGCTTATCCCATTCCAACGTCTTAAGGAGCAACCTAAGTCTCCACCAAAAGAAGAAGTTGGTTCTAGTGGGACATCAGAAGAGGACATCACTCCCTTGAAGGAGTCAGATCTATATCCAGAAGCAGTCCGCGGGACCTTCATCCGTGAAGTAGAAGGTGAAAGGCAGTTAACCTTTGTGGATTCAGAAGGCACTGAACGCCACTTGAAGGTGGGTAGCAGTCTCCCAGAAGAGGAGTTGTCAACTTTGTACAACTTGTTGAAAGAGAATTTGGATGTGTTTGCATGGTCTTACAAAGACCTAAAGGGGATTGATCCCACAATATGCCAACATCATATTGACTTGGAGCCTGATGCCAAGCCAGTACGGCAACGACAGAGGCGAATGAACCCGAATTATTCCACATTGGTGAAAGCGGAGCTGTTGAAGCTTCTGGAAGCCGAGTTCATCTATCTAGTGGCAAATAGTGAATGGGTTTCACCCATCGTGGTTGTACCCAAGAAGAATGGCAAATTGCAAATATGTGTGGATTTCCGAAAACTTAATTCCAAGACCAAGAAGGATCATTTTCCTATCCCTTTCACAGACCAACTATTGGACACAGTGGCAGGACATGAACTTTATTCTCTTCTGGATGGATTCAGCGGATACAACCAAGTCCAAATCGCAGAAGAAGACCAATCCAAAACAACCTTCACCACAGAATGGGGGACCTACGCTTATCGAGTGATGCCATTTGGGCTCTGCAATGCCCCTGCTACTTTCCAACGAGTCATGATGGCTGCATTTCAAAATCATCTGCACGACTTTATCGAAGTATATTTGGATGACTTCTGTGTCTATAGTTTGATCAGTGAACACTGGGACCACCTGGAACAATGCTTTGACCGATGCCGGGAGTATGGGATTTCCCTCAACCCCGACAAATGCATCTTTGGGGTCTCTTATGGAGTTCTGTTGGGCCACATTGTCTCTGCACAAGGGATATCAACAGACCCAGCAAAGATCGAAAAGATCGCAGCTCTGACAGCACCCACCAACCTCAAACAGTTGAGGGGATTCCTAGGCCATGTGGGTTACTACAGAAGGTTCATAGCCCATTTTGCAACAAAGGCAACTTCCTTGCACAAGCTTCTGAGGAAAGATGCAGAGTTTACTTGGACGGAAGATTGTGACAAAGCCTTCCACACTCTGAAGCAGTGTCTGATAGAGGCACCCATTCTGCAACCTCTTGATTGGATGAAAGAGTTCCATGTACACACTGATGCATCAATTGAAGGCTTAGGCGCTGTCCTCTGCCAAAAGGGCTCCTCGAAGTTGGATCAACCGATCTATTATGCAAGCCGAAAAGTCACTGATAGGGAACAGAACTATACAGTGACAGAGCTGGAGTGCTTGGCAATGGTGTTTGCCCTGGAGAAGTTTCGCCATTATCTCCTATCTACCCACTTTAAATTTTATGTGGATCATGAGGCCCTGTCCTTCTTGATGAACAAAGCATATGTGAAAGGACGATTGATGAGATGGTTCCTTCTATTCCAGGAGTTTGATTTTGAGGTGATTACTAAGCCTGGTCGTTCCCATGTTCTGGCTGATCATCTGTCGCGTATCCCACAAACTGCAGACGAGGAGCAGGATGATCCAGACCTCCCTGATGCTTCCCTATTCTTGGTGGAAACTGTAACTCCGTGGTATGCAGACATTGCTAATCTGTTGGCAACCCAACAGTACCCTCCTGGTATTTCTAGTCGGGAAAGGAAGAAGCTTATGTTAGAATCAGCCCCCTACACCCTGCTAGGCGGTGCATTGTACAAGAAAGGCAAAGATGAAGTGCTCCGAAGATGTGTTGCAGGAGAAGAGATTGGGATTGTTTTGAAGGCTTGCCACGACGAGCCATGTGGAGGTCATTTTGCAGGAGAAGCTACAGCCAGGAAGGCTCTGCTAGCAGGATATTGGTGGCCTACCATTCATAAGGATGCCTATGATTACTGTAAAAGATGTGATGCTTGTCAAAGAATGGGGAAACCCACCAAGACAAGTGCCATGCCATTGCAACCTATCCTTCCTTTGAAGCCGTTTGAGAAGTGGGGCATTGACTTCGTAGGTCCGATCGACCCTCCTACCAGAAGGAGACAGAACCGATACATCCTCGTATGTACAGATTATGTCACAAAGTGGTGCGAAGCTAAAGCCCTAAAGCGGGACGATGGTAACAGCGTGGCCCTGTTCATGTACGAGAATATCATCACCCGTTTTGGCAGTCCCTTAGAGCTGGTAAGTGATAGAGGCACTCATTTCCTTAACAAAGTCATGGAAGAGTTGACAGAGTTGTATAAGATCCGCCATCGCAAGTCCACTCCTTATTACCCCAGAGCCAATGGCCAAGTCGAAGTCACGAATCGCATCCTCTGCTCGATTCTGACAAGAACAATTGCCGCACATCGTCGTGATTGGGACGATCGATTTACAGAGGCCCTCTGGGCGTACAGAACCTCTCATAAAGCAGCAACGGGACAGACACCTTTCCAGTTGGTGTATGGTACAGAAGCAGTTTTTCCTGTTAAACTGGAACTACCCTCTTTGAGAGTGGCGATTAAAGAGCGTTTGGGGGATGATGATTCACTGCAACGCCGTCTCCTGCACTTGGAATGTTTGGACGAAATTCGTCGGATGGCTCTACAGTGCATGGAAGCCACGCAAGCTCGACGCAAGGCTTACCATGACAGCTTCATCAAGCACAAGGAGTTCAAAGAAGGTGATTTGGTCCTAGCTTATGATTCACGCTTTGGCAAGTTTCCTGGCAAGCTCCAGCAGCGGTAGATGGGCCCCTATAAGGTACTTGCAGTCAACCCTAATGGCTCTGTCCAAGTGCAGACCGTTGATGCCTTTGATGATCCCTTTCTGATCAATGGATATCGCCTGAAGAAGTACTTCCCTCCTTGGGGATTTTGACAATTACGGACACTTGATCCTTTCCCTCATTGGCGCGGCACTGTAATTGTTATGATGCTACTTCTGATAGCCGTTCTTCAATCACTCCAGATGAAGTGGACGCAACCCTCTGTCCCCTTACATTCCCCTTCCAACTTTGATCTCTTATCCTCTATTTTCCACCAGCGACAGTGGCGAGGTGGGTTCTGACAAATGGTAGTTCTACCATTCCCTTGCTCAATTCGAAAGAAAAAAGAGAAAAAGAAAAGAAAAGAAAAGAAAGTAAAAGAAAAAAAGAAGAAAAAAACAAAACATATCGGTCATGGGAGAAAAGGACTTAGGTCCCTGTCATGCCGACCTATTCTTCGAGAAAAGGTGGAAACACCCTCGGGAATAGGGGAAAATAAGAAAAAGAAAAAGAAAAAACAAAGAAGAAGGAAAAAAAAAACAAACAAAACAAAACAAATTTGTTATGAGAGAAAAGGAAGCAATTCCCTGTCATAGCAGGCCTCGTTCCAAGAAAAGGTGGTAAACACCCTTGGGCGAGAAGCTGGCTGTGGAAAAGGTGGTAACACCCAGCAGTCCAGAAAGTGGATTCATTAATTGATATCCCTAGGATCCAATTCCGACGCTGCCTCCCTTGGTACGCTGTGTCCTGGGTCTCTTTGCAAAGTGACTACCTGTCCTCTAGCAGACGACATATTCCTATCCAACACAATGTTCGATTTGATGGCTACCTCCCTGGGTACGCCTCTTCAACAACTGATGACACGATCTTCCTCGACAACCCCTTGAGTGATGTGAGCTTTCATCCTAGCCGGATGGGGAAGTGAGTATAGGCTGCCCCTCTGTATCTATCAACCGGGAGTGAGACAGAGGGTGGGGCGAGAGACCAATCTTTTTCCTTCAAATCAAATGAGAGGTGAGAAGTGTGAATGAAGTGTTGCACCCACGGGATGGGCCTCTCAAAGCACAAAGCACAATTCGTTCTGTGCACTGCACCATAAGGCTCCCTGGCCTTCCTTCTCGCACCGTATGCCGGCACAGGGCGGGATGCACTGTTGCACCATCAAATGCGCACAAGGCATACAACCTTTGCACAAGTGCTTGTGAGGATTACATCAATGGGTTTCAGGAAAATGCTGCCCTTCTGTATTTATCAACAGAGAGTGAGACAGAGGGTGGGTTGAGTGTGACTGGAGTTTCTTCAATCAATTACCGAGAGGTGAGATTGAGGGACGTTATGACACTTGGAGTCAGGTATGTTCCAGTTTCCCTATGTACCCACGGGATGGGTTTTTACCGTCATCACAAGACACATCACCCTGTTCTGTACACGGCACTGTAAGGCTCCCTTGCCTTTCTTCTTGCACCTATGCCAGACGGGTTGGACGCACTAATGCACCATCAACTGTGCACCCTGGCATACTCCTTTCTACACCATTCCCCCCTTGTCGATTCCTCAACCGGGTATGAGATACGGGTTTCAATCCTTTTTCCTTAAGTGATATTAGTCATGGGGCGAATGACTGTTCTTTCATTCCAATTGAGTGACTGTGAGTTGAGTGTAATATCCCTCATCATCGACAACGAATTTCCTACGATTCCTTCCATCAGCTACCTCCCTGGGTACTGCTGCGTGGTCCCTGCCATGACGAACGTGTGCTGAGAAGATGTCTTGGTCCCTCCAGCGCCGACAACAACACCGGACGTGCCGTCGACATTCAACCTTGATTCTTGACGAAACGGGCCAAGTTCTTCTAACCCTACACTTTGGTTTTTTCGTGCCGGTCATGTTTTAAGTGTGGGGAAGTTAGTGGATGGTCTGTGGCATGGTCCTAGGTCCCTGTTGCTCGGTTAACCCTATCCGTTAAGGTCTTAAGTGTGGGGACGCGTCCCTGCGCGTCTACCGTGCATATCCTTTGCATATGTCTTATCTTGCTCATGCATGTATGCCATGACTTGCTTTTACCCTCCTGGGGTCCCTTCCCACCCACCCGGGTATGTTCCACCCACCCTTGGGGCTGTTCCCCTGCAGTTTTCCTTCATTCCCTGATTTTAAGGTCCTGCCATGTGAATACACCCTACGTTTACTAAAATCCAAATCCAACCTTATAGGCCTGTTCCTCCCTTTGAATTGATCATTTTTCCTTTTTAGCTACCCCTGTTCCGGTGCTCGGTTTTTGAGTTATTAATTTTTGAAGCATTTTATACAATTTAGCCGGTTTTCCATGAGAATGCGCTTTTCTTGCTTCGAAACCGTGATCTGACGTCATAGCCCTGACCAACGCTTTTCCCCTAACATTTTTCCTTTTTATTCCGCATCATTTAGATACATGGTTTGTCCGTTATTAATTTTTCGGGTTTTTCACGACTTTTTCGTACGTATTTTTGACATCTTTCCATGTGAACCTGCCCTGTTTGCATCGGAATTCCAATTTGATTTGACAGCCGTGTCCACTGTGCCTTCCCCCACCTTTTTCCTTTTTCCTCCACCCTTTTTCGACTTCTGATTTTTACTTATTAATTTTTAAATGAGTTTTCGGGAGTATTTTTGGAGTTTTTCACATGTGAACCCCTCCTATTTCCACCGGAACTGTGTTTTAACATGATAACCCTGTGCCATTCCTTTCTGCGGACATTTTTCCTTCTTACTGCATGTCATTCCGGTGAACGATTTGTCAGATATTAATTTCCGATCCCATTTTTGGGTTTGTTTTTTGGGTTTTTTTCATGTGAACGCGTCTTACCTCAGTCGGAATTATGTTTTGATGTGATCGGATTGTCGGGCACATCTTTTTGCACAGTTTTCCTTTTTTCCACACCTCATTCCGATGCACGGATCTTTCGATATTAATTTTTAAATTGCGTTTTTGGTTCGTTTTTTGTGTTTTTGCACGTGACTGTCCTTTACTCCTCCCGGAACCCCCGTCCCATATTTTTCTTGTTTCCCCCCTGTCGTCCTGCCCACTTTTTGTTTTTACGATATTTCGTTTTGACGTCCGGATTGGGAGTTATTAATTTTTCTTTCTTTTTACGTTTTTTCTCGCGCTCGTTTTGCGCGTGAACGCGCCCTTTTTCGATTTTACGAATCTCCACGCGCCTCGGTCGTGTCCGCAAAACCCGTACCGTCTTCCCGGTGCCATTTCAATCCCGTCACGGCAAATTTTTTTACCCCGCCCCGCGCACGAGCGCGGGACGGGGGTACGCGCCTTTGTCCCCATCCCATGGACCCCCCATGGGCCTCCCATCCCTTCCCCCCATCTGACCACCCCATGGCCCCCCCCCATGGGCCTCCCCCCACCTCTTCCCCCCCAACTGCCCACCCCTTCCCCCCAACCGTCCTCTTCTCTCTCTTCTCCCGTCCTCTTCTCTCTCTCTCTCTGTGCGTTCTTTCTCTCTCTCTTCTTGCCTCTTCTCCCTGCCCCCCGCAGTGCTTCTCCTTTCTCCCCCCACTCCCTCCTCCTCCTACATTCCCCCCTCCTCCTACTCCTCCTTCCCCTTCTTTTCCCTCCATTGCTTCCACCTCCCTCTCCTCTTCTCCCTGCCTCCATCGCCTCTCCCTTCCTTCTCTCTCCTCTCCCTCTCCTCCTTCCCCTCCCCTCACTCCTTCTCCTCCTCCCTGCGCCTCCCCCCACGCCTTCTCCTTTCCCCCACGCCTTCTCCTCCTTCCCCTCCCCTCACTCCTTCTCCTCCTCCCTGCGCCTCCCCCCACTCCTTCCTCCCCCTCTGCTACCATCCCCCGTGCCACGCCTCCTCCACAGCGCCAGCTCCCTCCTCCTTCGTCTCCACACCTCCGCCGCCCCCCAGCGCGTCCTCCTCCCTCCTCCTTCGTCTCCACACCTCTGCCGCCCCCGCCTGGTTGACGCCGCGATGCCCCTCCTTCGTCCCCTGCCTGCGCCCTGTCGCTGCCGTGCGCCGCCGTCGAAGCCTCTCCCTCTGCCGCCGCCAGAAGCCGCCGACACGCCGCCACGCCGCCAGAAGTCGCCGGCTCGCCGCCTACAACCACCCCCACCTCTCTTCTCCTCCACCACCCCCACCTCCTCCTCCTCCTGCTCTGCCTAACCCATCCTAAGGTTAGATTCTAACCTCAGTTCAAGTATCACTAACCTAAGTTAGATTAAACACTAACCTAAGTCACCCTTTAACCTACCTTAGGTTAATAACTAACTTAACTAGACTTAGGTTAATAACTAACCTAACTAGGGTTAGTCCCCTAACCCCTAACCTAACCCCTAGTTAGTTTACACCCTACTAACTTAACTAACCTAGACTTACCCTGACTAACCTAATTGACTTAGTCCACCCTAGACTAACCCCGACTAACCTAATCAACCTTGACTAACTTAACTAGACTTAGGTAGACTAACCTGACTTACCCCCACTAACCTGACTTAATTGACTTATGCCTAATTGACTTATGTGATTAATGTGATTTAGGCGACTTAATTAATCACTACATATATTTTTCCATAAAAAATTTCAGAAAAATTTCTAAAAATTCATTGTGCTTTTTGCCAATTTTTGGAACTTTGTCTGCTAGGAATTGCCTACCCTATAATTTCTGAAAATTCCACATTTCCTAAATTTACTCCTAAATTGCCAATAAATATAGAAAATTCATTTTAAAATTTGTAAAAAATTCTAAAAAATTCTAAAAACATTCTCAAAATTTTCCCTAATCTCCCTTGCTCATTTTCCATTTATTCAAACAAAAAAAATCACAACTAAAAATAAAACAAAATAAATAAAAATAACAAACCAACATAAACCAAATTAACACATCTGCTAAGGTGTTCTCATTGTTGTTTCACCAGTGTTCTTTGCTTTTCCTTTACTGGAATTCTTCCGTGCGCATTTCTGCATTACATACACACCCCTTCTAGGTATTTATTTTATGTTATTGATTTATTTATTTTTCCCCTTAATCACAATTAATTGTTAAAATAAACCCTTTAATTCACCCACAGTTTCCACGCGCATTCGCGCTAAACACACATTTTTTTTTAATTAAAATAAACCAGACGTTCACTTAGCACGCGCTACGTGCGCTAAAGAGGCACTTTAAATTTTAAATTAAAATCAACCAGCCATCACATAAGCACGCGCTGGCAAAAAAGCGCTCCACATCACCTTAAATTATAATCAATGAATTGCATTTAGAGACCCAGTCGGGAATCGAAGTCCGGGAATCGAATAACTGCACCGTTTAACCTAATAATTGGTAATTAAATTTATAACAAGGAACCGCCGTTTTCTTATTAAGGTTTATCACCTAATAAAAATTCACCCATTTTTAATAATTGATTAAAATCAACCCTTCATTAAATTAATTCCCCCCTCACTGCACTTAATCCCCTTTTTAATGAAGCGTTTCGTGGGATGGGTATACGCAGTCATTAGTGTTGTTTTCCATGGTCCAGTCTTGGTTTATCATAGATGTCGTATTGATATGTGTTGGATATAGTATGGTTTTGGTTTCCTGTCTTAGTTACGGTTACGGGTACGGTATGCAGTTTTTTTTTTCTTTTATTGCCTGATACGGGGTTCAGGGTGTTTGTCTGATGCATCGCATGAAGCTTTCGGTCGCATTTGTCTCGAGGTCATGTCAAATTTTTTCTAGGATGTGGTTTGCTTGGGGTTAGTAGGTCGGGTCACGTTTGATTGGTAATTCTCTTATCCTTGGTTTTTGTCTGTTGCTTTGCAGGCATTCTCCTTGATTGTCTGTGTTTGTGGTGTGTGTGTAACCATCTGAATGGCGCCTTCTCATGCTCCTCCCCCTATCCAGTACGTCCCACTAGTTAGTAGGGATTACTCGTCCCTACTTACTTTTGATCCCCTCACAAAGGCAGGACTTGCTGCTTTTGTGGCCACTCCTTTTCCATTACTTCTAGAGGATCCGTCCGTATGTGATGAGTTCCTGGCCTCTTACAGCAAGAAGACAGGAGTAGTCCACGGCATGTCTATGACATTGACGTCTCGAGGCTTAGGGAAGGCTCTGTCCTTACCCTTCAAAGGAGAACCTTTTGTGACCACTCGTCAGCTCTTCTCTAATGAAGAGATTCTCAAGCTGTTGCAGAAGCAGACAAGGGAAGTCCTTGATGTTAAGAAAGTGATAAACTCTTCAGGAGTTTCGTTTTCTATGATTACTGATCCCGTATGGAAGACGATGTGTCAGTTCCTTCAAGACAGGTTCATGCCTGCCAAAACGCCATCCCACTATTTGTCCAAAGAGCTTTTCACAGCTTCTAGGATGGTGCTAAAAGGAGTTGCCATTGATTGGAGCACATACCTCCTTACTAAAATTGATCAGCATTTTGTTAAAGTCACGAGGGGTAATGTTACCAATGTTACCTATGGATCATATTTGTCTGCCTTCTTGACCTATTCAGGTTTCCAGAAGACTGTGCCTCCACCTCCTCCATCAGATCCAGTACCTCCTCCTCCACCTTCAGAAGAGTCAGCACCTATTGATATTGAGGATGATGATTCTCCGCCTCCCCTGGTCATACAGCGCAAACGCTTGAAGAGGGTAGCGGACAAAGCCCCTGCTGTACTTCCCTCAGTGCCTATCCCTGCTACTTCTGGCAGTGAACTCCCTGGGTATCTCACTTGCAATATCCTGTTCAGAGCACATAGACAAGGATCCTTGGAGATCTCAGTTCCTTCCCTGAACAGTCTCGTCTCAGGAGATGCCATTCCTTTCCTCTGCAAGGATATTCAAAGTTCCATTGAGTTGTCAGTGACAGCCTGTGTTCAACAGCTGTACGCATCTTTCTATGAGGAGCTCATGCAGTCCAAAGACCAGTTGCATAAGGCAACATCTGAGTTAGCTTCTGCTAAGGATACCCTAGCAGATCTATTTAAGCAAATGGAA
Organism: Lygodium microphyllum; assembly: GCF_053477565.2. Taxonomy (NCBI): domain Eukaryota; kingdom Viridiplantae; phylum Streptophyta; class Polypodiopsida; order Schizaeales; family Lygodiaceae; genus Lygodium; species Lygodium microphyllum. Next base: position 30,990,656 of record NC_141153.1, on the reverse strand, counting down.
CAGCAAACCCAACTGGTTGCCACTCAAAGCGATGAGATTTCTTCATTGAAGACCCAGTTATTCAAGGCTCAGTCACAGGTTACTAGCCTTTCAGCGGAGAAGGAGAGGATGTCCAGCGAAGCGAAAGAATTCCAAGTTCTTTTAGATGACAAGCTTTCAGCTTTACAGACTGCTAATGACACAGTGGCCAACCAAGCCTTCCAAATCCAGCAGTTGCAAGATCAGCTTGCAAAGTCCCGCTCTGTTCCTCCAAGCCCTCCTGTTCCATTAATTCCTTCTCTTTCACAGCAGGATTTGGCTGCCCTACAGAGACAGGCTACTTTGTGCCCTCTATTCCAAGACAAAGTGGAAAGATTGCAGTCCAGAATGGACTTGTTATGGTCTACCTTTGAGCAGTTTCAGGACTGTGTCTTACCAGACCATTCTTTCTTTGTCCACTACCACTTACAGAAGTTGGTCTTCTATATGAAGCTTTCCACGATGGATTTACCTTTTCCAGAGGATGGCTGGAGTGGGGCTTGGTCTGCTGAGTTGTTGACAGAGGTAGTCAGAATGGTCTTTGAGGATTCTGTCACGCCAGACACCATGTTGATGTCATACATGTATCTCCGAGGAGATTTGTTAATTCCAGATGAGGTAGATATGGCATGGTATGTGGGGGATGTGATCTTACAGGCTGTTCTATATGTCAATCATTTGGAGTTGCGCATAGCTGATATGTTTCAGAGTTATTCCTCCAAAGTGGCTGATTGTCAGGATAATTCGTGGCATCCCATGATTGATTCAGTGGTCCTCAATCAAAGATAAAATACAGCTCCTACCTTTAACCAGAGTACTAACCAACTGAGGATGGATCTCTTAACCTATCTTTCCAAACATAATCCATTTGATGCTATCTTCTTTGATGCCTATCATAGACGATCTCTCTTAGGACCTTCTGTTCCTACCCTCCTTTATTACCAACAATTCGCTCACCGCTATGCTATATATATTTCCCTTTGTCAAACTAATTCCACAGTAATTTTACCACTTCTTTTCCAACCTTCCAATTTCCCTCAAATTCCTATTTTCACTTACTGTTCCTTTATTGAGGATAGGGTATTTTCCCCTTCTTCACCCTGTCCTTCACCCCTCATTAATGTACCCTCCACATTTCCTATTTATCAATTAACACCTTTCCTTAGTGATTCCTTCCAAATTTCTGCCACTCCTTCTTTAACCTTTTCTTCCTTTTATGATTTTTCCTATCCTTCCCTACATCCACTTTCCCTTATTCCATTACCCTCTCCTAACACTTCCATATCTCAACCACCTCAGTTGGTTAGTGACTGTGACGGTTTTGATAATCAGATTTCTAGAAGAAGGGGATGGAGTTCGGATGATTGCCTTACAGGACCGCAGATTAATTGGCCAGTAATTCCAGGGGAATGGACAGCTTTCAATCAAGCTTATCAAAACTATGTTCATTTTGCCCAACAATATTCACAGTCTGCAGATCCCTCAGTGAGATTAACTGCTCACTTTGCTTGGTACCTGGCGTATATGCATAGGCACTCTCATACTGATTCAAAGCCTATTCCAAAGTTGTGCATGAATGTCAATGTTAGCATTGATTCTCAACAGCTGGAGATACTGTATTTTCATGCCCTCTGTTTGCCTAGCAGATACTTGGTCCTGTTGGAAAGGATGTGTTGTCTCCAATTTTTTCAAAATCCTCCAAAAAACTTTGTAGATGAATCCTTATCTATGGATCGATTCCGACAACATCAATCTTTTAAGAGGGATCATCTTCATTGATACCTTTCCAATGTATGGTGCAAGCTTTTTAATGCCAAACTCTTCTTTTTGAAGAAGTCATTCAGATGGTTGTGTTGTGTATTAGTGTTTGTGTTGTGAGTTCATTTATGTCAAACGAACGTGGTGGTTTCCTATTGGATCTTGTGTACAAGCTATGTTTTGGAGATTTGTAGAGATGGGGTCGTGGGTGGAGAGTTGAAGCTGATGCTGATGAAGAAGAAGCAAACTCTTATATCCTTTACAAATTTGTTGTGATTTTTAGTTTGATAAGAGGTGTTAATGTATAAAGAGTTTTCCTTTCTTTGTATTTTTATATCAGAAACAGGTTATAAGATGGGGTCGTGGTGGATGGATTCTTTTTGAAAAGATATTGAAGATCAAAGTTGAGCTTTTCTATGAACTTGTATTCCCTTTTTCCTGGGTCGCGAGGACGCTTCCTTATTAAGTGTGGGGATATGTTGAGTGTTGAAATGACTTGTTTTTTGGCTGATTTTTGTTGCTTTTGAGAGCTGAATGGTTGATTTTATGGGATGATTGATTGATTAGGAAGTGGTTTGAGAGTGTTTTGGATGATAATGATTGTGTTTTGGAAGTTCATGATGCTTGTTGGTGGTTTTGTGATATTCTGATAGGTTCTGAATGGTTCTGTATACCTTCTGTTTTGCTCTGTTTTGTTCTGATTGTCTTCTGTAAGGAGGGATGGAGTATTGATTGATGAAGAATGAGATATTGTGAAAGTTTAGTGAATGGTTTGTGAGAGTTTAGAATGGTTTGAGTATGAGTTATGAGGTTTTGATAACCTTCTGTAATCTTCTGTAGGTCTTCTTTTCTACTTCTGTTCTGTTCTGTACTGTAACTGTTCTGTAGACTGTTCTGTATGCTTCTGTAAGTGTTCTGTGGGATGTATGTGTGACTTTTGGGGAAAGTTTTCTAGCCTTGGAAAGAGGTGAATACAAGTGCAAAAGAGCTGAAAGAAGTGGAAGAAGTAGCTGCTGAAGACTCAAGAGAAGACTAGAGTGAAGTGACAGTAGTGAGCTGTGAAGAGACACTGTAGTGGCTCTGGTGACTCTTCATATCAGACATACCTCTTGGGAGGAGTATCCACGACCTAAGAGTGATTATTGAGAGTAATTTTTGAGAGATTGTAGTGAGGATATGATGTATTATTGATGGAGTGTGATAGAGAGAGTCAGAGATAGCCAATTCTACTGAAACAAAGTGATTGTATATGAGAGATTGAGAGAGAAGACTATGAAGATATTGAAGATGAATACTATGTGATGTATTTCCATTCAAAGATGGTGTATTTCTTTGCTTTCTTTGTTCTATTGATGGATTTTGTGAAGATGTTGAAGAATATGGTTGATTCTATTAAAAACCGTGGGAGATTTACATGATGCTGTATGAAGATTTGTTGTGCTTGGTGTTCTTTTCTTCATTGTGATCATATGAAACATGATAAACAAGCTTGTTGATGTTACAAGATAGTTTTTCTTGCAAGAGAATTCCTTTTTCCTTGGTGTTCCTCTCGGGGCTCCATGATTGCATTGGCTACTACTAAAGGCTGGAAATTGTAGTAGATGGACGTGAAAAATGCTTTCCTAAATGGTGACTTATAAGAGGATGTTTATATGGATCATCACGAAGGGTATGTACACCTTGCTTTTCGGCATTATGTATGCAAAATGAAAAAAACATTGTATGGGCTGAAGCAGGCTCTGAGAGATTGTCAGGAAAGGATCAATAGTTACTTGCAGAGTTTGGGATATACTATTGGCAGGGCTGATCATAGTATGCTTACAAAAAGTATAGACAAAGGCTTGGTAGTGCTCGTCATCTATATTGATGACTTGATAATCATAGGTGATGATGACTTGGGGATACATCATGTTATACATATACTGAAATTTGAATTTGACATGAAAGACTTAGGTGAATTGAAGTATTTATTGGGTATTGGGGTGATCAAAGTTGAAAATGGTTTATGGCTGATGCAGAAACACTATGCCATGGAAATGCTGAAGAAATATGGCATGGCTGAATGTAAACCACTGGATACACCTCTTGATCAAAATGTCAAGTTGAACATTAGCACTGGAGTTGAAATTGATGGTGTGACTATGTACAGGAAAATGGTTGGCAGTTTGATCTACTTGACTATCACTAGATTGAGAGCCTGAGTTATACATTTGGGCTCATAGTTCAATTCATGCAAAAGCCAAGAAAGCCACATTTGGATGCTACTAGACAGATTATGCGGTATGTAAAGTCCACTGTAGATCATGGGCTACTCTATGAGAAGGATAAGGTCATGAAACTCATTGGTTACGGCTAGATGCTCATATGATCGTAGATCTAAAAGTGGTTATGCCTTTGGATTTGGAAGTGGAATGATCAGTTGGAGCATCAAGAAGCAACCAATGGTTGCATTGTCTAGCATTGAGGTAGAGTACAAGGGTGTTGTATTGGAAGCATGTGAGATTGCATGGCTGCTCAAGCTTATGGCTGATTTTGACATACACATGGATGCTCTAGTGACTTTGTTATGTGACAATCTCAGCAATATACCATGCCAGGAAAACACATTGAGGTACACTACCATTTTATCAGAGAGATGGTTCTTGTAGGGAGAGTAGATCTAATGCATGTGAAGACGGATGAGCAGGTAGTAGATATCTTTACCAAGTCTTTGGGTAAAGATAAGTTCAGTGTTTTTTGATAGCTACTTGGTGTGCAGAGGCTGTCTTGAGCTTGAGGGGGAGTGTTGAGACTTCAAGCTCGTGTGTGTGACTGCCAATAGAGTCTTAGCTGTGTCCAGCTGTATCAGCAAGTGTGGGACATTAAATAAGTTAGTGGATTAAGGCTATGTGTGAATGGTCTTACAGACATTAGAATATTGTAATCACTTTAGTTATTTGGGTAAGTGGAGAGCATACGGCTCCTCTTGGTGGCTCCAATCCTTCTATCTCTATCTCTTTCTCTTCTAACACAAAATAAGTAGGTTATGCCATTAAGGACCAAGGACATAAAGCCAGAAGGTTGAGATAGAGATAATTGGGATGAGCTTGATAAGATATGCAAGTTCACTATCATATTGTCTTTATCTAAGGAGGTGTATTTCAATGTTATCTCTATTGAAGGTGGTGCATATATGTTATGGAAGAAGATCCTTGATCTTTATGACAAGTAGGATCTTGCATCTCAATTATATTGGTTGAAGAAGTTTGTGGATCTTTACACGAAGGAGAGCATCCCTATGTCTACTCATTTGAATGAGTTCTACTCTTTTTTCAGCCACCACCAACTCATCTTGTAGGATATCAAATTTGAGGATAATGTAAAGTCTTTGTTCTTTCTTGTCACACTACCAAAGTCATGGGATATAGTTCCTATTACTTTGAGTGATAATTCTTTTAAGGGTGGTTTTAAATGCAATGATGTAGAGAGTTATTTACTTATTGAAGAAGTAAACATGAAGAATATTGATGTAGCTCTCACTTCTCATGCACTTAGTGATAGAAGTAGAAATGGGAAAAATTGTAATAATAACCGTGGTAGAGACTCACAACCCATTAGGGGGAAGTCTCAATCTCATGGGAAATCTTGTAGTAAGTCCATTGTCATAAGTTCTCTTTGACATGTCATTTTTGTGGGCAATAGGGTCACATTAGGCTATAGTGCTATAAAATGCACAATGATAGGTGCAATGAGAAAGGTAAGGGGAAAGTATAGGAAAATGCAAAGTCCACTAAGATTGTGCCTAAGCTAGTGTGAAGATAGAGGAGATAAGTACCTTTGAGTACATTTCTGATAATGACTACATTCTTGTAGCTTTATCTCTTGATGCTACTCAATTGACCGATGCCCCATCCACTTACTCTGTGTTAACTTCTTGATTCAAGGGCTTCATGTCATGCTACCCCGCATTGCCATTAGTTTCATAGCTATCATATTGTTACGGGTTCTGTTAGATTTGAAGATAACACTGCATTGGATATCATTGGCAAAGGTGATGTTAGACTGTAGTTTGATATTGGTGCTCCTTTTGTGCTTCATGATGTATGTCATGTACCATGTTTTATGAAAAGTCTTATTTTAGCTGGACAATTGGATGATGACAAGTACCATGTATCTTTTGGTGATTCTTTATTGGAAAATCACCCGTGACAATTTTGTTTTTGCTAGAGGTGCCAAGGTCGGCAACCTCTACCCTTTGCTTGTTTCTAGGTCTGTTGATCATGTATTGGATGTGATTGATCTCCCACATGTATCTTTGTAGTATTGTCACCTTGGACATAGATCTTTGAAAGGAATGAAAGTATTGATCCATTTGTAGTATCTCTTGCTGTTACCGTGTTTCCTGCAGCACAGACGAGCGGAAAATGGAAAAAAGAGAAATAGCGAAAAAGGCGCCTTGACCAGTACCCAGACCCTGAAAAATTTAAAGGTTCAGGCACAACCCTCAGAAAGTCTCAGTGTTGCCTGAGGCGACAAAAGAGTAAAAGGCGTACCATTAAATACAGAAGCGCTCCCAAATCCTTGTAAAAGAGCTCTAGGCTCGCTCGTGTGCAAAGTGTACACATTAGTTGGGAACAGGATAAATTAGAATGGTGGGAAATGGGAAAAAGGGCCTAGGCTACGGCCGGCTATGTAAAAAAAGGAAAAAGGGGATGACCGCCCAAAAAGGATTTAGGGCTTTGTATATAAGTTGAAAAGTGAATGAGAAGCTCATTCTTTGGTGTGTGGCAAAAAAGAGCCTTCTTCTTCCTCTCTTCTCTCCTTCTTGCTTGTGTGTGCTCTTGAGAGAGGGAGTGTGAGAGTGTGAGGGAGTGAGTGTGTGTGGGAGTGAGGAATCAAGAGGGTGAAGTTCTTCACCATCTCCTCTTCTCCTCTTCTCTTCTCTTGCACGCGCGGCTATGGAGGATGGAGTTCGGAGATGGAGGAGGCTTGAGGATGCTTGAGCTAGCATCAAGAATCGTGGAGCTACCGGAGTGCAAGAGAGAGGAGGGTACTCGATCAAGTATCAAGGTAAGCTCACTACACACGCATGATCGATGGCGCGTCGGCTAGGTGAGAGATAGCCGTTAGAGCTCACTTGGAACACTTGAAACAATAAGCGGTCCGTGGGTCTTGGTGGTTGAGCGAGAGCTCCCACATTTTGGTTCCATTGTCGGGACCAATAGATTCAAACTTGAGCACTTGCGCGCCTCATATTGAGCATCGAAGTAGGGTACTCATCCCTGAAACGGAGCTTGAGATAGGTAGGAAGTTTGGGTGTTTTTAATCTTCAAAACAAGTAAGTATTTTGGGATATTTTGGTTGTTTGATGATGGGAAAGCATGGAGAATCTAATTCAATTTTTTGGCTTCGATCTTTGTTGCATTTAGCGTAGGTTAGAGTTAGGAAATCGAACCGGAAAAGGGTAGGGTTCACTATTTCAAAACAAGGCAAAACAGGGAAAAAATCATGCAAAATGTGTAAAATGCTCACTAATGATGCCTAAGATCGGCAAGTGAGTGATTGGGGCGTCAACGCCACATTTGGGAAGGCATATAAGAGCCTTCCCAAATGTCCGAATTCGACATTTGGACCAATTGCATTTGACCATTTCTCATTCGGCCCTCGGACATTTGGACGCGCCGAATTAGACACTCTGCCCCTACAATTTGGACCTGTTGGGACGAGTCTTAATTTTTATAATCTTTTGAACATTAGACCAGAACACCTAGACACCGGCTATCGGAACATCAGAAGACCACACAGATGCTAGAGAAGCCTTTTTGGCACAAGGAACAAAGGGATCAGCAAGACTCAAGCATAGAAGTGACGATAGTTGACCATCTAGCCAACAACAGCATCGAGAGGAGTCTTAGGGCACCATTGAATCGTGACAAGGCAGAGAGAGCAGCAAAGAACCCTATAAACCAATGGGGGCAGCCAAAAATCGGGCATGCAAACCCTATAAACATTTGGGAAGGCATATAAGAGCCACGAGGCCAAAAGAGAGCTCATTTGTGCCATTTGAGAGAGAGAGAGAGAGAGAGAGAGAGAGAGAGAGAGAGAGAGAGAGAGAGAGAGAGAGAGAGAGAGAGAGAGAGAGAGAGAGAGAGAGAGAGAGAGAGAGAGAGCTCTAGCCCGTGTTGATTCTATCGCATCACCGATGCACTTACCGGCCCGTTCAGGTATACAAACCTTTCCCTCTACTTCCCTAGATAGGATTTGGAAGTGCATGACCATGGCGTCGGCCTACATTTGATAAAACGATCGAAATCGCGTTCGTGCAGGTTACGTGCGCCGCATTCGGCCCGTCTGAGTGGCCTCTCCTGGGCCGAGTCCCAGAATCGGTCCTTGGCCCTTGTCACTCAGCCGGCCGACCGTCCGAGGCAACTGTCCGAGTCAACCCACTCGACCGTCCGAGTCAAAGCTCTTTGCCATGTGGCACATCCGGCCTCGGCCCGTCCGAGTCTCAAATTCGGCCCTCGACCACACTTGGGATTCGGCCCTCGGCCAAGCGCCATTTGGCCCATCCGAATCAAAATCGTCCGAGTCAAACCCAAAAATTCGGCCCTCAACCCTGTGGCTCGGCCCGTCTGAGTGACCTACTCGGACCTTGCAATTCGGACCAGTTGGTCCGAGTGCAACTTTTTGTCAAATTTGTCAGAAATTTGACTTGACCTGGCAAATATGCATTAGCGCAAACTGTCGAAACCCTTCGGGCGCTCAGAACTTGATTCTGGCACACGTGACAAGAGAAATTGTAGTGCGCAATCCCTTAGCAGCTAGAAGTGACAGTTGCGGGACCCAAGGACTTGGATGCGAGCTGCTGAACCGTAAAACGTGATCGACTGAAAGCGAACAAGGCAACATACAAGGAAACCCTAAACCCTGACTAAACGGCCAAAAAATGGACCTACAATCCTATCAGGCCCGAAACAAGCGATAGTGTGTAGGATGCTGAGGAATTGGCCGCTGCACTCACATGGAATTTTCGCACTTGAAGTATACTTAAGAAAGTTGAAAGCCTAATTGGGGACAAGTGCACAAGGAATGACACACTCACCGAGTGACCCTAAATTGAGGTCTGTATTTAATAACCAAAGGGACTCACTCAGATAAAACACTCAAGGAACCCACCAATAGGAGAGGACCCAGGATATAGACAAACCATCAAGCACAGAGTAGGACCAAGCAAGGAACGCCAACGACGAAGATTTGTCAAGACTATTCAACTTGATCGACAGCGTAGTGGAGCGCAAGAATTTTACCATGACGGAAGAAAGCTCAGACCATCGGTCTAATGAGGAGCTCGATTTGAGTGTATTCCCAGATGCTATCCAGCAGATGGTGAGTAGTTACGACGCACATGCTCGGTACGAGCACCGCGGCAGGACAGCAGACGCAATCATTGCAGACCTAGAGGAGGAGAGAAGGCTAGCCCGCAAGGCATTGCAGGAAATGGCTGATTATAATAGGGATCAACAGGCTACGAGTCAAAGGCAAAGCATGGAGCTGCATGAGGTGCAGCGAGTGCTGAACTTGGCTGTCCGAAACCGAACGGACCATGAGAGAGCACTAGAGGGAGACTTGACATTGAGAGAGCTCCTCATGAAATGACTGCTCGATAACACCACAATAGAGCAGAGTGCCACTGCACCAATGACATCTCTGCTTGCAGGATTAGGGGCGAACCAAGGCCCAAAAAGCCAGGCCAAAATACCGATTGTTGCCAAGCAACTCGATAAGTACCAATCGCATGACGATCCATATAGCTTTGTTGAGCAGTTTGAGCAAGTCTGCGAAGCCAACGGCCTCAACGACCAGACTCAATGTTCACAAGCATTCGGGCTTTGCCTAGGCAACAAGGGTAGGACGTGGTATACAAGCCTGGATGCCGTAGAATGAGCCAACTTCAATAATCTCAAGGATCTCTTCGTCAAGAGATTCGCCGAGCTCGGATACTCCGATAACTTGCTAGTATGCTTGATGAATGTCAAGCAGAAAGAGAAGGAGGATATCTGCGACTACATGACCCTGTGAGGAGTCTCTTTAAGAGAATCCCTCTAGGCGAGTGACCGACTGACAGAGCAGTTTTGACTGTATTCATCAGCAGAATTCGGGACGAGGAGTTATATAAGGCTTTTGCAAGGAATTCAAGCTTGTAGTGGGGCATGGTGGCTAGAGTGTTTGAGGAAGCCATCAGAGTTGACGACTAGCTGAAAGAGCGGAGCTCTAGGAGCTCAAATCTAGAAGAACCCAACTCGCAAAGCTCAGAGAGAACGTCAGCCTCTAGTGAGCGGTCCATCCCATCATCCCAAGATAAGGGGAAGGCCACCGAGACAGACCAAGGCTTGGCTGAGGTCAAGATGGAATTAGCCAAGTTACAAGACATGTTGAGACGACCAACGCGCTCGCACGTCCAATGCATGTACTGTGGCGGAAACCACTTGCCGGCGGAGTGTCAAGACCCTAGGTCAAGACCTTGCGCTAATTGTGGTAGGTTCGGCCATGATGTCGCACATTGTAGATTACCAAGAAGACTTCCATACTCGCAACCTTACGGCCAGCCTTACCTAGCGAACAGGCCGTAGCCATTCTTTAGAAGGGGAGCCCCATTGGGTCTTCCCGCGCCTAACGATATGAAACCAACCGTCCCTAGAATGGACATAAATCCTATAGGCATTCCTAGACCGCCTGGTCCTTACGTGACCCACCCACCGAGCGATGCTCCAGTACACTACGTGGAGGAGCCGAACGATGAAGAGACTTACATATACCCTTATGTCTCGCACGACGACGAGGGCAATGCAGTTCTCATGGATTATCGACCCGTGCTGGTGATGGCGCTAGGACGAGGGTGAGGTAGAGGCCTAGGAGGGCAGCTGCAAGATCCGGTTACTTGTTGGACTTGTGGTCACCCCGGTCATGTCTCATCATGCTGCCCTGAAAGAGAGCAACAAAACAGAGACAAGGCTGACCAAAGGTGCGCAGAGTGCGGAATCACCCATCTTTTCATAGATTGCCCAAAGCAAAAGCCATCCTCTAGTTCAACCAACTTGCCATTTGTCCCACTGGGACTGTTTGGTGTCGAAAACCCCGATGGGGAGGCCACACCTATTCCATTGCGGGTTATGACCCGAGCCCAAATAAAGCAGGCCGGCATCTCTCTGCCAGGACCTAGCAATCTTGACGCAACCTTGATAGGAAAGAAAAGCCACAGGCGAAAAAAGAAGAGATCAGAAGCGTCACACTAAAGACAGAGAGTGCTACGACTCTACCTACGGGTAAGAAGGTTTCAGATGCGGAGGCAGAGACTTCAGCCCCTAAGACAATCCAAAAAGGAAGTACTAAGGTAGGGGAATACCCGCATCCGAAGCGACAATTAGAGGCCATAGAAAAGGTGAAGGAATGTGTAAGGGAGGCTCAACAGCATCTCAAAGATGCTGAGCCCATCATAGAGGACGAGATCGATGATCTCTCCAGCATAAGCACGCCAATATCACCGCCTCAGGCAGAAGCAACTGTGCCACAAGCAGTGCCACTAAGACCAAGCCTAGACGCGACAGAGCCGCAGATTAGCCGTGGCCATTGGCCCGGACAGTCTATGCTGGGGGAAGGACGAGTATCTAACGATCTCCTGACCACGCTAGTGACCACCCCTGTAGCACTTAGCCTGGGAGATCTGCTTAAGCAGCATCCTACCCTATGGCAAGACCTTAAGCAGTGGGTCGAAGGATCACAAGAGCAGGTCACGGCAGACCCTCGAGACCAGGATGTAGAAACACAATTGCCAAGTTTGACGCTGCACTCCGTGTCTAAATCCTTGCACGTCAATGCCTTTTGGGAAGGCTCTGAGATGCACGTGGTCCTGCCGATCTGGGTGACACAACAAGAAATCGAATCGTAGGCACGGGAGCTGGGGTTAGTGTGCTTAGCGACGCAGTGCTTCAGACTTGGGGAAACCCGCCTGTCGAAGCTGCTAGGTTTAATGTCACGCTAGCAAACGGCATGAGAGTGAAGCCATTCGGGGTGCTGAAGAATTGGGCAGTGAATATTGCAGGTGTCCAGTTCTTTGTCGACTTTATAGTTATGAAGGGAGTGGACTACGATATCCTATTAGGCCGACCCTGGATGCTCAATGCTAGAGTCATCAAAGGTTGGGGTAACAGCTTGATCTTCCTTAGCAATAGAACGGACGCCGTAAGAATAGAGATGGACACTTGGAAGACCTCTCTAGTCGACCTAGACACCATCTCTTCTATGCTCAAAGGGAACACTCAGGTCAAGAAGCCCTATGGGCCCTTGACCAAGTATATCCCATGCCCCGAGGATGAGCGGGATTGGATGCACGTTCTCGCTACAATCGACCTGCCATTCTCAGACCATGAGGCATATGAGCAAGCCATCAAAACGATCGGCAAGACCAATGAAGCACTCTCTACACTAGTCTGCATGATGGCAGGAAGCTGCCGGGGGAAAGCCTAAGCCTGCCACCTTCCAAATACCATCCAACAAAAGGGAACTCCAGGGGGTACTAGAATACCTAACGGACCAGCTAGCTGGCAACCCAGCTGCAAATTTCAAACCACTCCAGGATCTCTTAGAGGATTCCAAGTGGCAATGGACCAGGGTGCACGATTTAAACCTCATGTACAACTGGGCCCTAGTTCCTGACCAACGACACGAGGCATACCAAGCCCTAGGAGATGACGAGCAGTTGGATGACAAGAATTCCAGCGCGACGAATACGAAGACTACCAATCCTTCAGCGAAGAGAGCGAGGGTGAAATAGATACCATAGAATACGACACTGAAGGACGAGAAATTGAGCAGATACGCGAGTAGATGCCAAGCCGCAGGGAAGGCAGACCCCTAGAATAGAGCGACGAGTCATGCGCATGGAATGTGATCGCGCTTGATTGGAATGCATAGGAGCCATAGACCTTGAGCAAGCAGGCCTAGCCCAGCTAAGAACGACATCAATACTTAGGACTGAATCACCATCTGAATTGCGGCCACCAGGGGAGACCACCTCTTCTAGTGAAGATGGAGGGCTTGACTCTGAATTGGGAGTTACTTCGAACAGTGATTTAGAGATCCCTAGGCCACCCATGACCAGACGCACCAAGGGGGACCTACCCGTCCACCTGAGGCGCAGACGGTTAAGGCAGGAAAAGGCAAAGCACCCCAGGGATACATAATCAGAAGAACAATGAAAGCTGTAGGACGTCCCTAAACGCTTCATGAAATTCAAAAAAGGGGATAGGGTAGTAGTTCTGTTAGGTGCCAAACGTCAAGGATAGACGAGCGAACCAATCGAAGGACCAGCCAAGGTCAAAGAGGTAGACCTAGCCTTGGAAGGGGAAACACCCCGACTAGTGTTCATTGCCGATGACTTGACTGGTAAAGAAGAATTGAGTCTTGTCGCTCTCTTGCAGGAGTACATAGACATATTTGCCTGGACCTTAGAAGAGCTATAGGGGGTAGATCCGAGTGTTGTGACTCACAACATACCCATGATGACGGACGCAACGCCGGTCAAGCAGCGACCATACCCTATGAATCCAAAACACGCTCATGCTATCAAAGAGGAAATTGACAAGCTGATGAGAGCTAGATTCATTTACGAAATTGAGCACACAGACTGGGTATCACCCATAGTCATTGTGATGAAGAAGAACGGAAAAATCCGAGTGTGCGTCAATTACAAGAAGGTGAACACTGCTACAAAGAGGGACAACTATCCATTGCTGTACACCGAGCACATTCTTGAGAGGGTGGCAGGCAAGGAGGCCTACAGTTTTTTGGATGGCTTCTCAGGGTACAACCATGTGCAAGTGCATCCTGCCTGACAGGCACAAGACCACCTTTGCCACTGAGTGGGGCGTCTTTGCATACATAGTCATGCCCTTCGGGTTGACCAATGCCCCCGCCACTTTCCAATGCCTCATGTGCATCATCTTTAAGGACATGCTTCGCAAGGAGTTAGAGGTCTTTGTCGACGATCTATGTGTCCATTTGACCTGGATCAAACACTTAGACAAACTCAGCGCAGTCTTTGAACAGTGCCGCTTATATCGTCTCTCCTTGAACCCCTTGAAGTGTCAGTTTTGGGTAAAGCACGGATGCATCTTAGGACACGTGGTGTCGAAGAACGGCATTGCCACTGACTTCTCGAAGGTCAGGGTTATTGTTGACCTTCCACCCTAACAAGGGAGTTCAATGCTTTTTAGGCCATACAGGATACTATCGGCGATTTGTACTAATCTATGCGCTGATCGCCAGGCCATTGTATAAGCTGCTGATTGTCTTCGAGTGGGCCGAGGCATGCCAATGGGCATATGAAGAATTGAAAAAGTCTCTAATAACAGCACCAATTCTATGAGCCCCAGATTGGACCATTACATTCCACGTGCACATCGATGCTTCTAAGTTTGCGGTGGGGGCAGTGTTGTGCCAACCTGGTAGCATAACTTAGATTACCCAGTGAGCTTTGCTAGCAGACAACTCACTGAGACGGAGTTGAATTACTCGACAACAGAAAGGGAGGAGTTAGCCATGGTGTTCGCTGTGAAGAAATTCTGGCATTATCTATTGGCCACACCCTTCATCTTTTTCGTGGACCATCAAGCCCTGCTCTATTTAGTGAACAAACCTTGTGCTATGGGGCGCATAGCTCAATGGCTCCTCCTGCTCCTAGAGTTTGATTTCTCTGTGGTAGTACGAAAGGGAAAACAACATTACATGGCTGATCACATGTCACGCATCCCCACAGGAGAAGCCACTGGACAAGGCATCGTTGATGAGTTACCTGACGCCCACTTATTCCACCTGTCCAGAGAGAGAGATTTATTTAAGGCTGATCTAACGCCATATTGGGCGGATGACATAGTCCAAGTGCTTGAGCACGGACTACTTGAGCGACCAATAGAAAAGGCCCGACTTAGGCGCTTGATCCTGAAGATCCAGCCCTACCAGCTGATTGCAGGCCAACTCTATAGGCTAGGGCAAGACGAATTGCTGCGTAGGTGCGTGTATGAGCATGAGATGCACGATGTGCTCTCGGAGGCACACAACAGCATTGCGGGAGGACACTTTAGCAGAGACACGACAGCACGGAAGGTGTTGCAGTCTCAACTATGGTGGCCCACACTTTTTCGCGACGCCAAGCGATTCGTCAAGCATTGTGACGAGTGCCAATGAACAAAAGTCCTGATTCATAAAGATCAAATGGAGTTGACCCCAATTATTGCTCTCGCCAATCCTTCGAAAAATGGAGAATTGACTTCATAGGACCCATCAGTCCTGCGGCACAGTACTCACAAGCCAAGTACATCGTAGTGGCCACACAGATTACCTCACGAAATGGACAGAGGCCAGAGCCACATAAAAAAACGATGCTAGGACGACCGCCAAGTTCTTATGGGAGCAAGTGATCTCGCGCTTCGGTTGCCCCATCGAACTAGTTAGCGACCAAGGCACACGCTTCATCAACGAAGTGATAGCACATCTCCTGTCCACCTTTCTCATCATCCATCGCAAATCCTCACCATACTACCCTCAGGCTAATGGCCAGGTAGAATCAACTAACAAGATTCTTATCAATGTCTTGACTAAAATAGTCTCATCCTCACGAAGCGATTGGGACAAGAAGTTGATGGTAGCCTTGTGGGCCTACCGCACAGCTTATAAAACAGCTGTCGACCAAACCCCCTTTAGGCTGACCTATGGGACTGAGGCAATTGTACCATTAGAGTTTTTTGTTCCTAGCCTAAGAATAGCACTTCAAGAATGATGGGAAGGGAAGGAGGCATGGACGCAATGCCTAGTCGAACTGGAACGCCTATCAGAGACTCGTCTTCTAGCCACCCACGCGCTTATCTGTGAGAAAGCCTGACGCAAGAGCTGGTTTGAAAAGCATGTCAAGCAGCACGAGTTTGAATAGGGTGACTTAGTGCTCCTTTACTAGTGAAAGAGCATAAGCAAAAAATGAAATTCAGAGGTCTCTGACCCTTCAAGGTTCATGCAATCAGCCGAACCGGTAATGTCGAGCTTGAGACCCTAGACGGTGAAGGAATAGGCTTCTTCAATGGCAGTCGTGTCAAGAAGTACTTCCCTCCCACACATCCTTTGGATGAGCCACCAATGTTAGGACCGCCGGTCAACATACGAGTAGCTACAATCACTGAAATCAACGAAGATGTTGAGGAAGCCGTAGAACCCGCTTATCTCCGTGTCACGGTCACTGCCAAGCAAACATACACTTTCAATGCCTTGATCGACGAGGGAGCAGACTTCAATGTCTTAACCCACAATCATTGGATCCAACTTGGCAAACCATTACTTCAACCCACAACTGCCAAGTTAAACCCATATGGAGCTCAATCATATGTACTTCTCGGCAAGTGCAGAGTCGTTGTTTCCATCGAGTCTGAGATTGTTCCAATGCTTTTTTACGTGTTGCCAAGTGCTACAGACGCAGGCACGGAGTCACTGCTGGGGCGAACCTTCAAAAAGAAGACTCACTGCAATGTTGATTATGAGTCATAGCGCATCCACCTAGCAATAGGCAACGTGCGCATTGTCATAGCTTTTAGCAAGGGCTGCGCGACACCATCACCGTCCGCAAAGCCACCGATAGAAACATCTGAAGGCAAGACTAAGGAGGGGGTAGCACGGCTACTGCTCCCTGACTTCCATAAACCGCAGCCCGCAGCGACCAAAGAAAGGGCCCAACAGCCTCGCCTCCAGTGGGTGCCTAAATAGTCGCGACAACCACCTAGGACTAGACGCACCTATCCTCATAAGACCCAGCACTCTAAGCCTAGGAGGCCAAGATGCAATCACAAGAAGAGCCGCGTGATCAAGCAAAGATGGGTCCCTAAAGCCCTCTTGCATGTGCAAGGCTACTATGAGGGAAATACCTCACTGTGGATCCCTAAAGCCCCCACGACCAAAGGCACTAGTCGTATGCCACCCCCAAGCTTGATCAGCCCACGTCCCTCAACACAGCAAAATCATAGGCTGCAGCACTCTCCAGAGCCCCAACCATCCAACTCGTCTACGCTTCGGCCCAAGAGATTCACACAAACCTATTGGCCCAAGCAATAGCCACTGTCACAGGAAGCATCACCTGACCAAGTCAATCCGAATCCCCAAAGCAAAACTGAATATAGCAGTCCATCTGTTAAGGCTAACCCTAATCCACCCATGTTCCAAGCAGCCCAACCGTAAGCTCAAGCAAACTTCCAACCGCCCATCTTCGTTGTCAAAAACGCTTGTTCTGCCAAACCTCAACCACCTGTCGGCCTTACGTCCTCCTACAAACAAAAATCCTTTCTGGCGCTAGCTGCTAACCTTGCGGAGGACACTTGGGATGACATAGTGGAATGTATTAAATGACTCGATGCCACCTTCATATTGCTAGCCCTCAGCTACGACTGCTTGGACTTGGGTCTATTAGAAGAACCCTTTGCAACGGAAGTGTGCAATATGCCTTGCTCTTGGGAGACTTTTGAATTCGCATTTGCAAAAGCTTCTCGCTCTACTATTGCTGAGTTGCTCAGTAGCAACATCTCCAAAGAGCAAGCCATTAAACAATGTCTCATTACGTCATACGATCCACGGAACACTTCTGCTATCATTAACCAAGAGATCACAAGGTTATCCCACCTTGCTGACACTGGATCACCTTTCTTGAGGCAGTGGTACACTCTTAGGTTGCAATGGAAAGTTGACGGATATCACATAATGACCAACGCCGAGCAATGCTGAGCCATCAAAACGGCAGAGTATGATCCCACTTACATCACGCCTATCTCATATAGTGTTAACCACTCTTCGGGGCCGACCCATGGACGCGCATATCAAGGGGCATCCCTATCTTGACCGCCTCTTAACAGAGGAAGAGCTCCACATCGTGAGTCAGGTTGACTCTGGTGACTTCCTCACAGATGTCCTCACATACGTCACACACGTAGGAATTTGACCCTTTGATCTGGACCTCGCAGCTCAACTGGAATACAATCCAAATTTCTATACTTGGTTCCTTCACAAGTAACTCCTACCCCAACATGCCGAAAGCCCCTAACCTTTTGACCCCCAATCCTAGGAAGGATTCTTTTCAAGATGGAAGGGGAGGGGGTATGGTGAAGGTGAAAGGAATCAGATGGAAAATGAATCAAAAGGGACACAGTAAAGTAAAGGTAGTGAAAAGCATAAGCATATAGTATGAAAAAATGGCTTCCTAAGAAATTCATTCAAGAGTTTTTATTCTCACGCAACCAGTGAATTGATATGTGGAAAATACTAATGAAAGTTACAAATTGTGGCAGAAGCATAAAATGTCGCATCAAGACCGCACCCATCGACTCTCGTTCACAGACGAGGAAAGGGAGCAATACCGCATCCATCTAGAGAACCGCGCCTTCAGGCAGCTCAAGTTCCGAACCATCCACAATATAGAAGTCGTGGTGGCCAAGGAGGAAGCAGCCATAAGGGTGGTGGAACAATGCAACCTCACAAAGTATATTGAAAAATTCTCGCAGGAGCCGGACCACCTAAAGTGCGTGGAGTTCCTCAAAACATACAACCCAGACCAAGAAAGTGGTATTGTAACAATGGGCAGAGGAGAAGGTGCAAAGTAGGTACAAGTTCGGTTGGATCCAGCCTTGGTGGAGAAGGCTTTGGGATTGGTATCAAAGACAGAAAGGAAACAACAAAAAAGGGATGTTTATGCCATGCTGAAAATGAAGAAGGAAGAGGTGCTCACAAATGACGGCATAAGCATCCAGGACATCCCTGACACAGAAGCCAGGGTGGTGGAACAATGCAACCTCACAAAGTATATTGAAAAATTCTCGCAGGAGCCAGACCACCTAAAGTGCGTGGAGTTCCTCAGAACATACAACCCAAACCAAGAAAGTGGTATTGTAACAGTGGGTAGAGGAGAAGGTGCAAAGCAGGTACAAGTCCGGTTGGATCCAGCCTTGGCGGAGAAGGCTTTGGGTTTGGTACCAAAGATAGAAAGGAAACAAAAAAGGGATGTTTATGCCATGCTGAAAATGAAGAAGGAAGAGGTGCTAAAAAATGACGGCATAAGCATCCAGGACATCCCTGACACAGAAGCCAGGTTGTAGGCCAAGTTGGTACATGTGCTCTTCTCCAGCTAGCATTACAATTCCTTGATGCTTCGAACTAGCGTACCAGTGCTGGAGAATGTAGCAGCCCATACCCTAGACGAAGTAGATTGGAATGGGTACGTGCGGAAAACGATTGATCAAGTGGCCAAAGCGCTAGCCCTAGGAAGTGTACCAGCAGGAGGAGAATCTCCAGCTTCTAAAGTTACAGAAAGAAAGAAAGCCTCCTCCAAAGCCTCCTTTATCGGGTATAGAGGAGTCTTGATTGCACTCATCCAGGAGGCAATGAAGGAAGCACAGGAGGTGGAAGAAGGAGAAGGAGAAACGCCAGAGAGGTTGCCTCCTCACCAGGACAAAGATAGGTCCACCGACAGAACTGAAATAGAAGAAGAAGGGGAGGGACAGACTAGCAAAAAGACAATCAGGAAAAACCAAGAAGAAGACGATGTAGAGGAAGAAGAAGGATGACGAAGGCAGAAAGAAGGAGAGAGAAGACTTGGAAAGGGTGAAGAAAGAGTCTCTAAAAGAAGCAAAGGAGAGACAGGAGGAGGAGAAGGAAAAAGAGGAATTATAGAAAGCAAAGGAGGCATCGAAACAAGAAGTAGAAGAGAAGAAAAGGAGGGAAAAAGAACAAAAAGGGAAAAAGAAGAAAGAGCAGAGAAAAGCGGAGGAGGAAAGGAAGAGAAAAGCGGATGAGGAAGAGGAAGAGCTACAAAGGAAGGAGGAAGAGGACCTGGAGGAAGCCACCTGCCAGTCCATCGAACAACAGAGCCGAGCAGATGAACCGAGGAGCCTGAGCCCACGTAGAGAAGAGGGGCCAGGGTCTAGCATGCAGGTGCCAGAGTTTGTGCCACCTCCAGTCCCTGAGGGCAAGGGCAAGGCCCCGATCCATCCGATTCCTACCCTCCTGGTGCCTTCCGCTGAACCCATCACCATCACCCCCAGCATGCCGACCAGTGCAGACGTGTCAAACTTCGTGGTGTGGATGCAATATTTCATCAACATCATGTCCTGACCTCTCTTTTGTAACAACTTGTAATTATCTTAGGTTACTTAGGCTACTTCTTAAGCAGGACCCGACTCCACAAGAGCGCGGCCTACCTCCCCTATTCTTTGATCCTAACGCTATAGACAACTGTGCCGTGGCTTGTCTCATGATGAGGGCTAGTCTCCTTCCCTCTTTTTGCCTACCCCTCCTAGAAGATATGAACGACAGCCAATTCACTAGGTGCAATCACCCTTTCCTCTCCACCACTTCTCTTCATGTCCGCATGAATCTGAAAGATTACATGCAAAGTCGCTAGTTTTTGAGCAAATCTATCCAACCCCCTTCTCCTCCTCATTCCGATGAAGACAATTAGGCCTATTTATCATTTTCAAAAAAGAAAGGAGAGAAATGCACCACAGTCACTGCACCTAGGTTTTTCCCTAGCCCCCTCCCCACTTCACACTTAGGGCACGTCAAGGGCAGGACTTTTAGACCTGTCACCCTAAGACTTGCACCGCACCTCCAACGACGCACGAACTGGGTCCTCAAGTGTGGGGCATTACCAAGGGCTTGCCCAAGGTTAGACCCATCTCCTAGTTCCACTGTCACGGGCACCACACACTACACGGCGAGACAGACACACCCCTTAGGGAGTGCACAACTTTTCTTGTAGGTTATGTTCGAGTTTCAAGAAATGGCTACTCCGTGGAAGAGAATCACCCATGGCATCCTTTAATGACCAAAACTTCTTTCCATGTGCTGGCATCCAACCATCTGCCTGCTCATGGCTACCATGATTGAACCAAGTCAAGATAGATTTGCCATTGGCATAGAACTTGGAAACTCATCTTCCAAAGATGCATGCCCAATGCCTCAAGATCTACAGATCGCTTATTGATTCCACCAGCCTAAAGAATTTCAATGCAGGGTTGAAGATCTTCAATGCCGTACTGAAGACCTTCAACTCAAAGACAAAGACCTTCAACTCAAAGACAAAGACCTTCAAATCAACGACACAGATTTTCAATACGAAGACAAACTATATCTTTGTCAAAACAGAGTTTGGGGGGGGGCTTCTCCAGAATAAACCCCTCCAATACCATCCTCCTAAGGGATTGCTTATTGCTTCAAGCATTTCTGATGCTCAAGGGACAGGGACTGAGTGTGTGTGGGAGTGAGGAATCAAGAGGGTGAAGCTCTTCACCATCTCCTCTTGTCTTCTTCTCTTCTCTTCTCTTCTCTTGTCTTGCACGCGCGGCTATGGAGGATGGAGCTCAGAGATGGAGGAGGCTTGAGGATGCTTGAGCTAGCATCAAGAATAGTGGAGCTACCGGAGTGCAAGAGAGAGGAGGGTACTCGATCAAATATCAAGGTAAGCTCACTACACTCGTAGGATCGATAGCGTGTCAGCTAGATGAGAGATAGCCATTAGAGCTCGCTTGGAACGCTTGAAACAATAAGCGGTCCGTGGGTCTTGGCGGTTGAGTGAGAGCTCCCACATTTGCCCTTGGATTATTCTTGTTTTGATTCATATGATTATTATATGGTAGGAAAACTTATAATTCACATAAGACATTTGATTCTATACGTGTGGGTAAGCCTTTGGCTCTGGTACATTCAGATGCTTGTGGTACCATGTTCTATCAACCTTTGGGTGGCACGAAGTATTTTTTTACATTCGTAGATGATTATTTGCATAATATTTGGGCTTATCCTATTAAGTAGAAATAGGATGTTTTGCCTATATTTTAGTGCTCTCCTGTCATGGTGAGAACCAAGAGGCAAAAATACGTAAGGTCGGACAATGGGAGTGAATATGTATCTAAGGCATTTGAGCAGCTATGTGATGAGAGGGGTATTAAGTATCAGTTGACATCCCATACATCCACCCTAGAACCATGTTGCAGAGCACATGAACAAGACTATTTAGGAAAGAATATAGCTAGGTAGGCTTATCGCAACACCTTTGGATTGAGATAGTTACTAATATCATGCATTTCATTAATAGATCCCCATGCACTACTATTGGTGATAAAGTTGCAGAGGATGTGTATTATGATAAACCTTCCTTGTATGCATCATATGTACGAGTTTCTAGATGTGAAGCTTTCTACCATACTCCCAAAGATAAGCATAATAAGTTGGATCCGAAGTCTATCAAATGTATCTTTCTTAGATATGGAGATGCAAGTGAGATGGGCTATTGTCTTTGGGATCCACATGCTCGGTATCCATGTTGTTATCTTGCATGAGGACAAGATGCATGTAAAACCAAAGTAGGTGATTGAGATATGTACGGTGATATTTCAAAAGGAGCCTCTTGTTATGGTTAACTAGACCCGTTGAGATAGTCTACTATAGTTATTGATAAAATAGTGACTATCATGATGTTAGATAGAGAGGACAAGCTATATAGGCTCCATAGCTAGTTTCGAGATGCCCTTTTAGAGCTTCACATCCTCCTAACCATTATGATCCCTCAATGGATTATGTCATTGTGATAGACTCCACTAAGCCACTTTCCTATGAGGAGGCTACATGTAGAGGTGATTCTCATTCTTGGGAGAGTGCTATGCAATCTAAGTTTGATTCTTTATGCCAAATAACTATGCATGGGACTTAGTTTCCTTGCTTGATGGAAAGCATGCATTATCATGCAAATAGATGTATAAGTTAAAGAGTACCCCTAGTTACCCAAAGACAATATATAAGGCCAGATTGGTTGCTAATGGATTTAAGCACAAAAAAGGAATTGATTTTGATGAGATCTTCTCTCTCGTAGTCAAGATGAGTACCCTACACTTAGTCTTGGCCTTGGTTTCTCAAATAGATTTGGATATTTATCAAATGGATGTTAAGATAGTTTTTCTACATGGGACCTACATGAGGACATTTATATTAGTAGCCTAATGGCTTTGTGAAAAGAGGTAAGGAACACCTAGTGTGCAAATTTAAGAAGAGTCTTTATATGGACTTAAGCAGGCACCTAGGGAGTGGTACCATAAGTTTTTGATACTTTCATGCATTCACACGGGGGTATTCCCATAGTGATATGGATTGGTATCCATACACAAAGAAGGTCGATGATGGTAGCCTTATTATCTTAGTGCTTTATGGTGATGATAAGCTTATTGATGGTAGTACTCATGCTAAGTTGGATGCTTTAAAGACTCGGCTCAAGAAGAGCTTTGAGATGAAGGACATCAGGCAAGTCTCACACATACTTCGTATGTGCATTACACATGATCGCTCTAAGGGACTTCTTTACTTGTCCTAGAAGGAGTCTATATACAAAGTACTTGAGAGATTCCTTATGCAGGTCGGTAAGCCTATTGGCTATCCTTTACCTTCTCATGTGTGAAGGTCAGTCAGAATAATTGTCCACAATTAGTGATGAGAGAGGGGTTTATAGGGTTCTTTGTTGCTCTCTTTGCCTTGTCACGATTCAATGGTGCCCTAAGACTCCTCTCGATGCTGTTGTAGGTTGAAATGCTAGATGGTCAACTAGCGTCACTTCTATGCTTGAGTGTCGCTGATCCCTTTGTTCCTTGTGCCAGGAAGACTTCTCTAGCATCTGTGTGGTCTTCTGATGTTCGGATAGCCGGTGTCTAGGTGGTCTGGAAAGATTCTAAAAATTCAGACTCGGCCCAACAGGTCCAAATTGCATGGGCAGAATGTCTAATTCGGCGTGTCTAAATGGTCGAGGGCTGAATGAGAAAGGGTCAAATGCAATTAGTCCAAATGTCAAATTCAGATAGTTTGAATGTGGTTGTCCGAGGGCCAAATGGCCGAACGATCGAGGGGCGAGTTAGGTGGGCCGAGATCCGAATGGTGAATTTGGGCGGGCTTTGTCCGAGTGGGATTGGGTCGAGTCAACAGGGCCGAGGGCTGAATTTTCAAGTGTCCGAGTAAGATGGGCCAAGAATTCTGAGTTGGTCCAAATGGTTGACTCAGCGATGGGTGTCCGAGTCATCAAGTGGGCCAAATGGCTGAATACAGGGTGGGCCAAGGGCCAAGGGGGGTTGAGGGCCGATTCTGGGACTTATCACCATCACTCAGACAAGCCGAATGAGACACGTTTTTCATCAAAGCTTGCACAAAATTCATCGCGCGGAACGATCGAGGCCTTTCCACTGGTTGAGCACCTCCAGATCCTAGCTTCATATGTAGGAGAAGGTGTGGGAATACCTGTAGTGGGGGCAATGAACTCGTCGGCAATGAGATTGAAGTAGGCCCACACAATGAAGCTCTCACTCACTCACTCACTCTCTCTCAGGCAACCAGGGTTTCAAATGAGCTTCCCCTTGGTCTCCTGGCTAGTAAACCCCTCCTCTACAAAGTTCTTGCCACTCTTGCCCCCTTGCTTGTCGGTCTCAATCCCCTTCAGCTCTCCTTCCTCCCATTTTTCACAAATCAATGCCCTGTTTGGCATGTTTTACCGCAGTAAACCCTACACTTTTCCAATCGATTTTCTAACCTTAACCTACTCTAAATGCAACAAGAATTGAAAGCAAGGTATTGAACTAATTTCTCCTACTAAACTAACCATAAAAGAAAAAAAATACTTACTTG
Source organism: Lygodium microphyllum (assembly GCF_053477565.2). Lineage (NCBI taxonomy): Eukaryota > Viridiplantae > Streptophyta > Polypodiopsida > Schizaeales > Lygodiaceae > Lygodium > Lygodium microphyllum. The sequence goes on along the minus strand of NC_141153.1, from coordinate 30,966,164 downwards.
TAGCATGGATTAAAGACCCCAACCCTCCTATCTACCTCAAGCTCTAGTTCGGGGATGGAACCCTTACTTCAATGCTTGATTTGAAGTGTGCAAGCGCTCAAGCTTGAATTCGTTGGTCTTGGCAACGGAACCAAAATGTAGAGGCGAACCGCTAAGACCCACGGACCACTTATTGTTCAAGTGTTTCAAGCGATTACTAATGGCTACCTCTCACATAATCAATACACTATCCCTCTCTATGAGTGTAGTGAGCTTACCTTGATGCTCGATTGAGTTGCTTCCTCTCTCAAGCACTCTGATAGCTCCACGATTCGTAATGCAAGCTTAAGCATTCTCAAGCCTCTTCCTCCAAGTTTCATCCTCCGTAGCCACACACGAGACAAGAGAAGAGAAGATAAGAGGAGAAGAAGAAGAGAGGAGAAGGTGGAGAGCTTCACCTCCAAGTTTCCTCACTCTCACAAGCTCAATCCCTCAGTCCCTTACACTCCCTCCCTTAAGCACTCACAAGCAAGAAAGAGAAGAGAAGGAGAGAAGAGAAGAGTCCACTTTGCCACACACCAAAGAATGATCTCTCATTCACTTTTTGAACTTTATATACAAAGCCCTAAATCCCTTTTGGGCAATCATCCCCTTATCCCCTTTTTTACATGGCCGGCCATGGCCTAGGCCCCTTTTCCCATTGTCCTCCTTTTCCCATTGAACTTTATATACAAAGCCCCAAATCTCTTTTGGGCAGTCATGCCCTTATCCCCTTTTTTACATGGCCGAGGCCCTTTTTCCCATTGTCCTCCTATCTTCTTAATTTCCTTCCTACTGCCCATCTACCTTTACAATTTGCACTAGCACTCTTAAAATAAATCACGATGCGCCTTGCGCTTTTTTACAAAAGTATTGACTTGCACATTTTCTTGTGCGCCTTTCTCCTTGATTTAGGATTTTTCCATACTTCTTGTGTTTCCATATTTTTCTTGGTGTGCCTTCATCTTCCATTCCACTTTTTCCTTGGTCTTGTCTTTTGCTTTAGATTTTTTGGATTTTCCACCTTGTTCGTCTGAGGGTTAACACAATCACACAAACCCATTGGGCATCCCTAAACTTGAGAACCCTTAGGTGTAATGAAAATGCATACACCTATTATAGTTAGAGCTTTTTCCCTTGTTCTTTTTCTTTTTCTTTTTCTTCCTCTTATTTTCTTGTTTTCTTTAAAAGTGAAATATAGTTCATACTTTTTGGGCAGAGGTTGTAACATTCTAGATAGGCCAATCTTACTTAAAATCCCATACCATTATAGGTGATTTCTGAGAGAATGAGCATTGCTTTGACGTTTTTCCATGTGGATGAATCCTATGTTCACCGAGACCCCCATCCAACCTTACAGCCATGTTCGTCCCTTCGACTTGACTATTTTTTCTTTTTACCAACCCCTGTTCCGGTCGACGGTTCTTGAGTTATTAATTTTTGAAGAATTTCCCGTAACTTGGCCGGTTTTCCATGTGAACGCACCTTTATGGCTTCCGAACAACATTCAAACGTGATAGCCCTGTCCTCCATTTTCCTCACATTTTTCCTTTTTTCTCCTTTTCCTTTCGATGCACGGTTCATCCGATATTAATTTTTGCACATTTTTGGGCCATTTTTCGTGCATATTGTTAACATTTTTCCATGTGAAAATGCCCTATATGATGTGGGGATTATCTTGCTAGATAGCTTTATGAGTCGTTATAGTTGGCTCAAATGGCCACCAATTTGAGAGGTGATTATGGACTCTTCTAAGGAAATTCTCTTATTTAATTTTGTCATCTAATTTTGAATTCGATGCATTGTCACTTTGAGCTAATCTCATTGTGAGAAACCAATGGAGGGGCTCTTTGACTATCTTTCCCTTGCCCTTTTTCCTTGTCTTACTTTAGCTAGATCCATTTGCATCTATTGTGTCGAGGATTCCTTTTGTTGCCTCATGGATTCTTCAAAGGAAAGTCACATGGCTTTGAGGTTGCTTTGTATTCCTAGGTGTGGGAAGCATCTCTTGCTTCCATTTATCTTTGGCATTCCTCCAATGCCAGAATGAACTTTTCTTCCTCAACTTCACTTTCAATAGAAGCCTTCTTCTTGTTTTTGTTCTTTTGTTCTTGATTCTTGATCCTATCATTTGTAAATTAAACTGCCTCTTCTCTTTTCCTTCTTTCAAACTCTTATCTCTCTCTACTTTCCTCCTCTTTCCTCAAATCTCCTTCTTCTCTTTCTTGATGATCACCCTCACCTTGCTCTTAGTGACTAGCTTCTTATTGTTCCTCTTGGTGATCACCCTCCTCTTATTCTTATTTATCTCCCTCTTGACTTGAAACAGAGTCCACTTCACCTTAGGGTATTTCTGTTTGGAACTCTCTTCATATGGGTGATGGGGCATTCTCCCTATTTTGCAAGCACCATAATGAGCATAGCTAGCGTTTGAGCATTATTCTTTGTACTTGACTATGTCTTCATGAACCAACTTGATCCAAAGGTTTCTGAGGTTCTACCTTACTATATGCCTAACTAGAATACTTTCCATTACTTTCCTCCTACTTCATCAACTCTCCTTATTCTCTTTCTTGATGTTCACCCTAATCTTGCTCTTGGAGAACACCCTCTTGTTGTTCCTCTTGGTGATTTCCCTCCTCTTGTTCTTCTTCATCTCCCTCCTGACTTCAAGTGAATGCCACTTCACCTGAGGGTATTTCTATTTGGAACCCTCTTCATATGGGTGATGGGGCATTCTCTCAAATTTGTAGGCATCATTAATGAGCATAGTTAGAGAATTTTCAAAATTGATCATGGTATCCTTGACTTCCATTCTTGCTAGTTTTTCTTTCTTTCTTTCAAGCATTATTCTTTGTACTTGACTATGCATTAGGCTTAATGTTGGGGGTAAAGGCGCCTTTGCCTAGCCGCCCGTGTATTACTACACTGATAATACCCACACTTGCACATTGCAGGGTGGCGGGCACCCATCCCTGTCACTTAATTCTTCATTCTTTCAATGACATTTGAATAAAGGGAAGTTTGGTCACACATTGTGATTGTTGGAGTTCCCACATTTGGAGTCTCTCTCTTTCTTCCTCTTACTCCATCTGCCATAGCTCTCACCTCTGTGCTCTCTTTCTTGATCCTTCTCACCTTTCAATTGGTATCAAAGCTTGGCTCCTCAAGGTCTTGAGCGTGGTCGCAGCATTCATTCGAATACCTACGCTCTTGTCTTCACTCTGTTGATCACTCTGTTGAGAGTATAGGCATATGAACTCTCCTTATGTAGGAGTGGATAACGGTAGGCAAGTGTGAATGGTCCTGAGGGGAAGGGAAACCCTAACCCTAGCTAGTTGGGGCTATATAAACAGCCCATGGGTCTACATCAACTAATTGAGTGAGGTGACCCTAGTTGTACTCATAAGCAACTTTATAAGCAAGACATGTTCTTGTACTTTGTGCCTCCTCTCCCTCTTGTGCACACACTTCAATGTTAGCTTACACTCTAATTTCTTCACATGGTATCAAAGCCACCTCTGATCCTTAGCTTCTCTCAGCCTCATTACTCCACTAAGTGCACTTGACTTATTCATGTCATCTTATCCTCTTCTTCCACCATTGCTGCCTGTCAGATCCCTAACCTTGGAGGGCTTGGGGAGGAAAAGGTAGGTAGCATCTCTTCTAGCTTTCTTCTAGAGAAGTGTCTAGCACCTCAGGGCATAGCTGCACATCAGATCAGACCCCAACACTGGTGTCCACTTAGCCCAACATTATTCATTTTGCAGATTAGGCACAATTTGTGGCAGCGAGAGGATTTGTACAATAGTACGCATTGTAGGGGGCACAATCTCAACGGCCATCATAGGGCTTTTGTAGCCCCTATAGTAGGCCATGTCCCCCTAAGAGGGTTTGTCTTAACTCTCTTTCTACTATCTTCTTTGTAAACAAAACCCTAAATGCGGGTTATAGTCTGCCATAGCCAAAAGCTTGCAAGCTTGGGCATTTGATTTATTTTTTAATATGGACATTATCAACAATGATTCTAATCCCTGAAAAACATTTGTCAAGATCAGTTATACTGCCATGTGGAGCTCAAATGCATATGTTTTTCTCATCTCATGGGCACTACTAAGCTCGTGAAGTTCGACCTTTATTATGAGTAGAAGAATGGAAGTTGGTACAAGTGCTTCTTAGCACAATTGATGTATTTAGCTAGTGTTTCTTACTATTTACTGATGGTAAATTAGAGAAATGAGTATTATTGTACTCTCCTCTGATTCACCCCATAGCATACAACCTTGTTCCACCAAGAACTCCTCTAATAAGCCACATCATCAGGAGGAGCTAAAAGTGTAGTCTAAGTTCACTTCACCAAATCAAAGGAAAACAATCAAACATAAAACAAGGGTTGTTCAAAGGCAAGTACCACCTAAGTCCTATTTTGAAATACTCCATGTGTATGATTTTCAACCATTCTCATCCTTGCAGTTTTAATTGTAAAATCTACATTGTTTTCATTCTTGCACTAGTGGCCCTTTGTAAAGGACTAGACATTGCTACTTGCATGCACTAGTAAGACCTTTCTATGGCCTCAGCCTATGCCAACCTTCGTCCTCAACTTTGTAAATTTGATGGCAAAGAATTTCACCCCTGGCAAGTACTAATTAAGTACAAAATGATGGAGAGAGGTTATTGGCCTCTCATTCAAGGGACTAGAGTTGTTGATTCTACAAATCCTTCTGATGTGGAGGATGATCAGTGTGCTCAAGCAATAATCATGTTACACTTAGATGAATCCTTGATTCATCATGTTGATTAGCTCTCCACTGCCAAGGAGAAATGGGATGAGCTTGAAAAGTTCTAATAATGGTGCTACAAGTAAAAACACTAAGATTTTCCTTAAGATTGAATTCTTCAGCTTGGAATATAAATAAGGAGAAGACTTGGGAAATTTTATTTCTCATATGAAGGGCCTCATGGCACAGCTTTCTTCAGTGCAAGCACTAATCCATGATGAGGATGCTATAGCCATTCTTTTAAAAGCTGTCAAAAAGGTCTTTCCCACACTTGTAACAACTCTTACTAATATTCCCAATCCTACCTTGGCAAGTACCATCCAATCCTGTTTGGATGAAGAAAAAAGGAATCACAAAGAAGGAAGCACTAGTCAGATATCTACTTCAACATCCCGTGTGACCAAGTCTTGGTGCATACAATTGTCAATAAGTGTACTTTTTGTAAGAAGAAAGCGCATATTGTAAAAAGCTGTTGGAAAATTTACCCAAAAAAGATGAAATGTAATAAATGTAAGAAGATAGGACATATTACGAGTAAATGTCCTAACCATCCTGAAGTACCTAAGGAATTGGAGGCCAATTTTGCCTCCCAATCCACTAATGATCGACTCTTTTGAATCTTGTATCCTTTCTGCCTATGACCATCCTTGTAGCTTGATCTATAAAGGTATCCTATTTTGGGTTAAGGGGGGCATTCTCTTATGCTTTGTATTCCAATGCCCCCTGGCATTGAGGGGGGGGGGTATTGAGAGTATAGGCATTTGAACTCTCCTTATGTAGGAGTGGATAAGGGTAGGCAAGTGTGAATGGTCCTGAGGGGAAGGGGAAACCCTAACCCTAGCCAATTGGAGCTATATAAACAGCCCATGGGTCTACATCAACTGATTGAGTGAGGTGATGCTAGTTATACTCATAAGCAACTTTATAAGAAAGGCATGTTCTTATACTTTGTGATTCCTCTCTCTCTTGTGCACACACTTCAATTCGGTTTGCACTCTGATTTCTTCACACACTCTTAGCAGTCATAGACACACCTTTCGAGCTTCCGAGCCTCATCCTTCTCGGGCAATCATTAGGCCTTCTTGGGCAACCTCATGGCATTCATCTATAGGTATATTGGAGCTCTCATTCCACTCTTTATTTCAGTCCATAGGGTTTGAATAATAGGGTAGAAATGGCTCAGGCCATGAAGGTTTGGAGCTGAGCTCTCTCTCTTCTATACCTATTGAGGCCTCTTTGGGAGCCATAGAAGCTCCCTAACCATCAAGTAGTGCCCAGCTCCCTCAGAAACATAAGAAATGTGATTTCAGTAGGTTGCGCCATTTTCTTAGCCTATCAAGAATGTGGCCTTCATCTCCAGTACCTCTTCAAGCCATTGGCACTACACAAAGGTCTCATTTGAGGCATAGAAGCATGCTTCAACCATGGCATTGAAGGCTTGAGCTTGGCATTGACATTTGGGTCTGATATATTTTAGTTTAGGACTATCACAATAGTCCATAAGGCAGTCCACAGGTAGCCCCAAATAGTGCTACATTAGCATTTGATGTTTATGCTTGCTTGGTACTAGCTATTGATGCCATTTGGTACCCGAATCATGCCAGATATTATGGCAAGCTATGCATATGATATGCCATTGATTTGGTGCTGATTTTGACCATGTTTATGCTCAATTTGATAGTGAATTTACTGCTATAATAGAGCAGGGCTGAAGCTATTTAACTCAGGTTATGCTATACCTATTGGTCTCGAGTGCTTCCCGGATGCTTATTATGACTATTTGGATGCAAATGGAGGTTGGCAAATGTCTTGGATGGTTCTAGAGTATATTTTGAGCCTTGTTTGAGCTTCGTATTGGTTGGCACTTACTTGGCATTGGTCTACACTGGCATGCTTTGTGACAGAGGTTATAGCTATGGTCTATGCATGACCCGTTGGTACATGCTTTGAAGCATATATGTCAGTGGTGCATGCTACCTACATTGTTTGAGATTCTTTGCCACTTGGAGCTTTAGTTGGGCTTATACTTGGATATGTGTTTTTGAATTTTCCTGGCTTAAGGTTTTTTGAGCGATACTTTGGAACCTCTTTTGGATGTTTCTTGGCTTGTCAGTTTGGGTTCGTACATGATGTACTTGGATGCTATCAAATGATTGACCGCTTACATGCTCTTGGTGCTTGCATAATGTACTGTCTTGGCTATGAGATGTCTTATGCATTTACATGCTATCTCTGAGCTTAATTGCTCATTTTCCATCAACTTTTGTGCCAATGGGAGATTTATGCTTATGGTCTTGGATTTAGCTAGATCTTGCGGGTTATGCATTTGAGCTATTGCTTGTGATTTGAGATTGGAATCTCTTACACGTCCTTGACTATGATATTTGCTTAGTAGATGCTTCCATGTTTGCTCTTAGATGCTTATGAACTGATTTGATCTGTCTCCATTGAGCATACACCGCAGATCTTGCCAGTGGTGTGTACACCTTGCTTATTACGTAGGGGATATATTGGTTGTACTAACAGACTCTCTTGACACATTTGGGTATTTGGCTCATGTTCATTGGCTATCATAGTGCCTTTGTTATGCCCGCTTGATGCAAAATTGGACTTGGCAGTCACTATTGTCATTGGATCTCTATTATCTCACTGTTTACTCTCATTTACTCACTTCTATCATTTATTACGACAAGCTATTTTATGCAGACTATGATGTATTTACTGAACTTAATCATGTCCTTTTGATGTACTTTTGGTACTATTTGGTGGAAAGTTGGTCATTTTAGTTGTTTCTCATAATTTTAACTTGTTGTGGCAGTGGTTTTGGCATGTTTACTGCTAATTACAGTAGGTTGTTTTCTACATAGTCTACCTCTGTTTGACTCATTATGGTTGGTCATCTCAAAGATATGGCTTTGTTTAACATTGCCAAGTTGGATGGCACCAACTATGGCTACTAAGCCATTAAGAAACAAAGGTATTAAACCCGAGAATATGGATGATGATGACTGGACTAATTTAAATGCAATATGCAAGTCCACTATCATTTTATCACTCTCCGAAGAGGTCCATAATTTTGTTGAAGATGAAGATCAGAGTGCATGGAATCTATGGAAAAATATTTGCAAATCAGAGCCCTGCTTCATAGATGTATTGGCTTAAATAATTGATGGATCCCCATTATATGGTCACTTTAGCCAATTTCATTCTATCATGAAGAATCTGCTTCAATATGGTATTGAGTTTCAAGATAATTTGCACCCTTTGTTTCTGCTTGGCACTTTACCTGAGTCTTGGGATGTATTTTGCAGTGTGATCTATACCAACAAACTTGATGGGATGAAATTGCAAGATGTAGAGAATGCTCTTTTGATTGAAGAAATTAAGAGGAAAAACAATTGTGCTTCCTATAGTTCACGTGCTCTATCTGTTAGAGGTGGCATAATTAGCAAGAAAGATAATGATCGTCATGGGAAGGACTCTTAGAAGTCCCGATCTAAGTCACGTGGATGCAGCAAGTCCCCTGGACGTAAGTCTGATCTTACATGCCATCATTGTGGGAAAGCAGGACACATACAGCCATAGTGCCATAAGATGCGCGATGACAAGTGCAAAGAAAAGGGGAAAGAAAAAGTGCAGGAGAAATCCAATGACGCATTATACTTGCAAAGTCCAGTGTAAAGGTTGAGGAGACAAATGTCATGCAACAGCCTAAGGAGTCTGATGGTGACTACATCTTAGCAGCCTCTTCATGTGATGCCTCTCAGCTGACTGAGGGTCTCAATCTATTCATACACAATGTTGGCTCTTGAATTTGGGTGTGTCTTTTCATGTGACCCCCTATTGTGAGTGGTTTCATACCTATCGCAATGTATCTGGTAATGTGTGCTTAGGTGATGATTGGTCTCTTGCTATTGTTGGAATTGGTGATGTCCTCTACAGTTTCCCTTTGGTAGCACTTTTATTTTGCATAATATATGTCATGTACTTGCACTGACTAAAAACCTTATGTCTACTTGGCAGCTTGATGATGCAGGTTATCATATATGCTTTGGTGATTCTATATGGAAGATAACTCGTGGCATGCTTGTTCTTGCAAGAGGTGCCAAGTCTGGCACCCTCTACCCCTTGGTTGTATCTGATACTATTGACCATGTTTTGTCAATGGGTTCTATCCCACATGTATCTCTCTAGGATGCTCATCTTGGGCATATGGCACTTAAGGGAATGAAAATTCTTAGTGCTTTGTGGTATCTTCCGCCTTTTGACTACTCGTACTTTGCGTCATGTGATCATTGTTTATATGGTAGGCAGACTAGGAACTCGCATAAGAAGTCTGGTATGTTACACATGGGTGAGCCATTTGCTCTTATGCATTATGATGTTTGTGGACCCATGCCTTGCCAATCGCGAGGGTGTGTGAAGTACTTTGTTATAGTTATTGATGACTTTTCACGTAAGGTTTGGGCTTATCCCTTAAAGTAGAAGTCTAATGTCTTGGAAATATTTCAGCGTTGGCTTGCTTTTTAGCTGAGAACTAGCTTGCATAGGCTGAAATGCCTAAGGAAAAAAGATAGGGGTGAGTATATCTCATGTGCTTTTGAGTAGTTTTGTGACGAGCGGGGTATTAAGTGTCAATTGATCGCCCCTTACACCCCTCCCTAGAATAGTATGGATGAGTGCATGAATAGGACTATACAGGAGAGGGTACGCAATATGCTTAGCCATGTAGGATTACCACATCATTTCTGGGGTGAGGCTTACGACTACAATGCATATCATTAATAGATCACTTTATAGTGGCATTGACTTCCAAGTTGTAGAGGAGGTATGGACAGGAAAGCCTCCCTCTTATACTCATTTGCGTATCTTTGGATGTGAGGCATTTTGCCATGTGGCCAAGGACACCAAGCGCAATAGGCTGGATCTTAAAAGTGTGAAATGTGTATTCCTTGGCTATGGAGATGCAAGTGAGATGGGATATCATCTTTGGGATCTACATACGCAGAAAGTCATCCGCTGCCATGATTTTGTGTTCCACGAGGACAAAATGCCTAGTTAGCTTGAGAAGGTAGTGGAGATATGCAAGGTTATCTTTCATGAGGAGCTACATGCTCTCGTACAACTAGTTGGATAGGCTACAATAGAAGCTGTACTCATGTCCATGATGTTAGACATGATGTTGGACATGCAACATAGCCTGGAGTGAGGCGTTCTACTAGAGATAGGTGGACTTTGAGCCCTCTATGCACAATGTCTTGGTTACAAACGCAGGAGAGCCTCTCACCTATGATGAGGCTATGGGTAGGGGTGATAGCCACTCTTGGGTGAGGGATATGCAGTCTGAGATAGACTCATTGCATAAGAATCATACTTAGGATTTGGTTTCCTTGCCTATGGCAAGAAGGCACTGCCATGCAAGTGGGTGTACAAGTTGAAGAGTAACCCTGTACACCCCAGGCTAGCATACGAGACCAGATTGGTAGCAAAGGGTTTTAAGCAAGAGCATGATTTTGACTTTGATGAGGTCTTCTCTCCTATGGTTAAGATGACCACCCTACGCTTAATCTTGGCTTTGGCTGCATAGCTTGACTTGGACTTGTAACAGTTGGATGTCAAGACGATTTTCTTACATGGGGACTTGCATGATGAGATTTACATGGAGTAGCCTAAGGGCTTTGTAGATCTTGGCAGGGAACACCTAGTGTGTGGATTGAGGAAAATTCTTTATGGCTTGAAGTAGACACGTAGGGAATGGTATCATAAGTTCTATATATTTATGTAGTCACAGGGCTACAGTTGTAGTGCTATGGATCCATGCTTGTACACGAAGAAAGCCCATGATGGATCTTTAATGATTTTGGTACTTTATGTGGATGACATGCTTTTGGCAGGGAAAGCTCATGATGAGCTAGATGCTCTTAAGGCTCAGCTCAAGAAGAGCTTTGAGATGAAAGATCTCAAAGCTTAAGAAGATCTTTGAGATGAAAGATCTAAGACATGCCTCTCATATTCTTGGTAGGCGCATTACGCGTGATAGGCATCAATGACTACTCTATCTATCATAGAGAGAGTACATTCATAAATTCCTTGACTGCTTCCCTATGTAAGATGTAAAACCTATTGGCTGTCCATTGCCTTCTCATGTGAAGGTATCACAAGTCGATTGTCTGCAAACACATGAGCAGAGGGCCGAGATGGCCAAGATTCCCAATGCATCCAGAGTAGCAGTCTTATGTATGCCATGATAGCCATCCATCCAATATTGCTTTTGTAGTTGGTGTTGTGGCACATTATATGGCCACACCTGGCAAGAGGCATTGGGATGCTATGAAGGGTATCATGAGGTACTTGAAGGGAACTATTGATATGTGCATATGTTATGGAAACTAGGATACAGGAGTCATGGGATACATGCAAACAGTAGGAAGTCCACCTCTCTAACTATGTGTTCACTTTTGTTGGAGGTGTTGTTTCATGGATGCCCAGGGTGCAGAAATGCAAGCCCTTTCTACTACAAAGGCCAAGTATGTTGTAGCCACTGAGTCTTGCAAGGAGGCCATTTGGTTGGGTAATTTGGTTGTTGACCTTGGTATTGCAAATGATATCCCTACATTGCATTCGGATTCAATGAGTTCTATCCAGTTAGCCAAGAATCCGCAGTCTTCCATGTGAAGACAAAACACATTGAGATGAGGTATCACTTCATTTGTGGGGTCATTGAGGACAAGTCTCTTGACCTTGTCAATATCTCAACTGACCAGAATCTTGCAGACTTGCTCATGAAAAGCCTCTCTGCAAAACGCTTTGCTTTCCTTAGGAAGTTGATGGGCGTTGGATGAGATGACATCTTTCCTCATCCTCTTGTATCTATGTACATGTTGTACTGTCTTTTTTCTTTTTCCTTCTCACTCCTCATTGAGGTAGATTCTCCTTTAAGTGGGAGGTTGTTGGGGGTAAAGGCACCTCTGCCTAGCCGCTCGTGTATTATTACACGAACAGTACCCGCACATGCACACTGCAAGCGATGGGCGCCCATCACTGTCACTTCATTATTTATTCTTTTAGTGACATTTGAATAAAGGGAAGGTCGGTCACACATTGTGACTGTTGGAGTTTCCACATTTGGAGTCTCTCTCTTTCTTGCTCTTGCTCCATCCGACATAGCTCTCACCTCCATGCTCTCTTGCTCGATCCTTCTCACCTTTCACTTAATCCACATGAAGGGGGTATGGAAAACATGATATGATTATGTGCAATTCCCCATTATCAATAGCTTAGATTAACAAGACATCTTGGTTGAAGTGTAAGTTGCATCCCCTAATCTATGCAAAATGCATAATAGGGCTACAATGCCTCATATAGGAATACAACAAACTACTGCAAATAGTGTGGAAAATGAATCATAATTTATTAGGAAAGAACCTAAAACTCACATAGGAAATATCCAGGACTAAGGTATGAACTATGCTAAGGGTAATCATATGTCAAGCCATTGCTAACACATGGCATATAGCCTGGAATAGCCATGACTTGAACCCTTATATATTAGGATGTCAAATGCCTTATCCAAAAATGCCTCCTCTTAGGATTAGCCTTTTGTAACACATATTCATTCCTTCTACCTATTTCATTCCCAAATTTATACTACATGGCTTCTTCAATAGAATGCCAGTGCTTGACATGATCATTCAACTTGGGAGCAAAGACTTCAGATAACAAAGGTGGAGTTATGTCAAGCTTACCCCCTATCTTGCCCGAATCAATAAGTAGATGAATGGAACTATTGCAGAGAAAGAGATGTTGATTCACAGGTCCTACAAATGATGGTGCAAGGCATTGGGTTGTTGGAATTCTTGCAATACTCCCTTTTCCCCCTTTCTTTCTACTCACACTATGAGTGGTCATCCTCAAAAAGAGGGAGTTGTTACTACACTGATTGCATGTAGTACTCATATTGGCCCAAAGACTTGACTTTTGACAAAGTCAGTTGTGCCTCATACAACTGTAGGTCAGAAACTTCATCCACTTTAGATGCAAAAAACTCCTCACGTAGAGTCAATTCACCAAATGTTAGAGTCATCCAATTTAGATGCAAAAAACTCCTCAGAGTTAGTTCGTCCACTTTAGATGCAAAAAAATTCATTTAGAGTCATAAACTTCATCCAATCTAGCATTGTGGAAACCTAAAGTAAATTCACTGCTATTTCCTCCTTTTCTTGTGACTCTTGATTTGGATCATCATAATCAAATTGTACCAATCTCTGTAACCTAAATCCACTGATTGACTGGTAGCTTTATAACTTCACCTTGTACTATAACTAATACAAAGATTCTTTGACCAACATCCTTAATGATTTCATAGTGACTTGTACAACAAAGCTTAAGCTTACCTAGATGTTTTCCAAGCTTTGAGTTATACACCATCACTAGTTCTCCTTCTTTAAGGATTTTCTTTTTCACATGACGATCAACCCAAGATTGTCTTTGTCTGTGCACTACCGTTGATAGGTAGTGAGCAATAATCATGTCTTGTTCAAGCTACATAAGCTGCTGTTGAACCTTATCATGCAATGATTCTTCATGGGATAACCTATGAGTGATTTCAATTATTAAGCTAGGAACTAAGAACTCCATTAGGACCACTACTTCAAGTCCATACATGAGCTTAAATGGAGTTAGACCTATGGTGACTTTATAAGTTGTTCTAAAAGACCATAGTGCTAAGTCTAGCTTAGTGTTCCAATCTTTCTTATTATTAGCCATAATATTTTTAAGAATCCATAGAAAGATCTTATTAGAATCTTAATTGTTTTGTTTTCTTAATGATGATACAGTGTTAACTTCTTATGTAGTATCATATGTTTGGAAATCAACTCCCTTATAACCTCATTAAAAATTTGTTTACCTCGATCAATCGACAAGCTCAATAGGACAACCACATCTAGTCATGATATTAGAATACAAATTGTGCTACACTTGCTACTTTGTTATCCTATGATGCCTTAGATTTAACCTATTTAGTACAATAATTTGTGCACACCAAGAATTTCGATTCTTACTCTGATGGGCAACATGTTTAATGGGCCCCACAAAGTCAATACCCCACTTTTGAAAAGGCTCTAAGGGTAGCTTCAAATGATCTAGCATCCTATCCCTAGCCTATGGTTGACCTTCTTGCATAAAACCATACATTCCGTTGTATATTTTTGAGCAGCTTTAAGTATTGTAGGCCATGATAACCTTGCTTGGAGTATCTTCTTGCCTGTTATACCACAAGAGAAGTGTCCTATCAAACTTGCATGTGCTTCATGCAGGACTGCAAGCTATGCATCATCTTAAATACATCTCCTAAGTACAATACCAATTCCTTCCATGTACAACACTCCAATTATGGCTTGGAAATGTCTACTCTGGAATGGTAGCCTTCTTCACTGATTTGTAGTTAGGTCTCCAGGCATTGCTCCATCAAGAAATTTAGCATCTAATCATAGAAAGAATTAAGTCAGTGTACCTAGACTTTGAATAGCTCCCCATCAACCAACTAATCATTGACACCTTGTACTAGATATGCTAACTCAATCCTATTCAAAAAAAAATCTATTGCATGCTCCTTGCCTGGTATATGGATCATTTTATAGTCAAATTCATGCAACAAGAGTATCCATCTAGCTAACCTTCCTATCAAATGAGGTTAATCAAATACAATAGGACTTTCTTCAACATGGAATACTACTTGATTCCCCAATAAATAACTCCTAAGATTATGTAATGTGAATATTATATCAATAGCTTCTCTCTCTATTATAGTGTAGTTCTTTTTTGCTAATGCTAGCCTTCTACTAGCATAGTAAATTGGCCTAAACTATCTTACAACTTTCTCCTACATTAGGATTGCCCCCACCACAATGTCTAAAGCATCTAGACATGAAAAGGAAGATCCCATTATTGCGGGGGTTTCAAGATTGGTACCACAATTAGCATCTTCTTTAATATATTGAAAGATTTCTCTTCATCATGCCTCCATATAAATTGAACACCTTTTTTAGTAAGCAAAGTGAGAGGAGAACAAATGTGTGCTGAGTACCTTAATTACACAAACCTCTATCTTTCCATTTTTCTTCGGAACAATGACGATTGGCAACATCCATGCTACTTCATTCACTAGTTTGATAGACCCTACACGAAGTAGATTGTCAATTTCCTCCTTAACCAGGTTGGCATAGTGTGGATTCATGTGGTACCATTTCTGCATAATGGGCTTAGCATCCACTTTTCAATTAATTCTCTATTGACACACTTGCGGATCAAAACCCTTCATATCTATATATTCCTAGGCAAAAATGTCATGAAACTCTTTACATGACTGAACCAACTACTGCTCAAATTCTTCCTCCATAAAGATACTCACTTTGATGGGTTTAGTACCTATATTAATGTCCAAATTAACCTCCTAAACATCAACTTTTAGCACTTTGGCCGATTTACTCATAGTATGCTCATACCTAAGTTCAGCATCAATAATAGCCTATTAAATGGCCTTATCAAAAGCCTCTTTTATCTCCAGCGAAGCACTGTTATGATCATTTGGAGTCTCTACATTAGTTTCTTGACTTTCCTTAGGACAATCATTACTATCTCCATCCAATTTAGCATGTTGTATTAGGTCATTCTTTTCCTATATTAAGTCCCTATTTTCCTACATCAAGTCAAGTGCTTCCTACATTAGTACACGTGTTTCTTGCAGGAATTTGGGTTGCTGCTGCAAGAATTTAAGATAATGTTGTAGGAATTTTTGAAATTTACGTTCTTGTAGATCATCCTGTACAAATTTAGGTTTGTATAGTCCATTCTATAATCCTCTTCACTTTTTTGGCAAAACAAAATACTCATGATTTGCTGAAATTTCTTGCAAATTTGAAAAATCACTTTGCAAGTAAAAGA
Source organism: Lygodium microphyllum (assembly GCF_053477565.2). Classification (NCBI taxonomy): domain Eukaryota; kingdom Viridiplantae; phylum Streptophyta; class Polypodiopsida; order Schizaeales; family Lygodiaceae; genus Lygodium; species Lygodium microphyllum. Next base: position 30,950,421 of record NC_141153.1, on the reverse strand, counting down.
ATGGAACACTTCTTGATACAAAAAATTGTAACATACTCTTGCTATAAGTGTCCACCTCATACAAAATCATCACTTTCATGCTAAAAAACCAATCAACATGAATAACATCAACCATTCCTATTGTAACATGAATTGCATAGATATCCATTGCAAGTACTTACATGCTTCTAGCTGTTCCAACTTCAATGATAGACTAATCAAAGTCCTCAAGAACTTCAAAATATTATTCTAATTTGAAAAATTGGCAACACGATCATTCAATGCATAGAGATCCTCAAGAATGGAGCACTTCTTGATACAAAAAATTGTAACATACTCTTGCTATAAGCATCCACCTCATACAAAATCATCACTTTCATGCTAAAAAATCAATCAACATGAATAACATCAACCATTCTTGTTGTAACATGAATTGCATAGATATCCATTGCAGGTACTTACATGCTTCCAGCTGCTCCAACTTCAATGATAGACTAATCACAGTCCTCAAGAAATTTAGAATATTAGTCTCAATTGAAAAATTGGCAACATGATCATTCAATGCATAGAGATCCTCAAAAATAGCATCTTGACTTGAAGCATGAGAAAATGTCAAATGAGTATGCAAATAAAAAATTTCATTATCCTTCTACAAAACAAACGCCTCAAGAGCATTAATGACTTCAAAACAACAAGAAACTTGGAAATCCATTGCATTCTTCACTTGAGAAACCTCATGTTGTAGTAATGCATTCTACAAAACAAACTCCTCTCAATAGCATTAATGACTTCAAAACAATAAGAAACTTGGAAATCCATTGCATTCTTCACTTGAGAAACCTCATGTTGTAGTAATGCTTTCTCTTCTTGAAGCTGATTGATAATAGGCAAAGCTTAAATTGCTGCAATTTTTGCCATATTTCTCTCCTTCTCAAGCTCAATAGAAAGCCAATGAGTCACCTCAGTTAGTCATAGAGTGTAACTTATGCAAAACTTCAAAAAACGCATACAAACTGATTGCATTATGCAATTCTTGATATTCAACCAACTCCTACAAAAGAAATGTAATGCTAATATTGTAATCTTTCTCTTCTTGCTGAGGAATTACAATGCTAATCTTGCAATCCCGTAATTCCTACCGTAGAACATTGATTTGTTCTTTAGATGGAGCAATACAATAACTTGAAATATTATCTTGTGTGCTAGAAACATCGATATCCTGAATGTGCAATTAATCATGCTTAAATTTTAAGCATAAAAGATGAAAAAGAAACCTAAATTTTCTCTCCTTAATCTTGCATAGGCTTCCTATAGTAGGCAAAAGTTATTACTTCCTCTTCCTCACTAGATTTAGTCAAAGTTTGTTGTAGAGAGGGTATTCCTCATAATAATTCTTGCATTTTGAAATATCTCTATGAACAATATAGCTCTATTTTCATCCAGGATTGAAAATATTCACGCTTCTCCTCCTGCATTCTTCTGAAACTCCTACTATTGATGCTTTCCTAATGTTCTTTAATTCCTAAGACTTACTTCTAAACAAAATGTTAAGATAACATTGTGCTACAAGAAAAATGTTAAGATAACATTGTGCTACAAGTAATTGTTTGTGCTACAAGAAAAAATGTTAAGATAACATTGTGAATTGCATCATCTTGCTTTAAGTAATATATAATTGCTTCAAACAATTGT